>NW_027397080.1:33396344-33505784 GCF_003265705.2 Callorhinus ursinus
TGGAAGTTATTAGAGAAACCCTTTCTGGAGAAATAAAAGAACTAAAATCTAACCAAGTCGAAATCAAAAAGGCTATTGATGAGGTGCAATCAAAAATGGGGGCACTAACTGCTAGGATAAATGAGGCAGAAGAGAGAATCAGCAATATAAAAGACCAAATGATGGAAAATAAAGAGGCTGAGAAAAAGAGAGATAAACAACTACAGGATCACGAGGGCAGAATTCGAGAGATAAGCGATACAATAAGACAAAACAACAGTAGAATAATTGGGATCCCAGAAGAAGAAGAAAGAGAGAGAGGGGCAGAAGGTATATTGGAGCAAATTATAGCAGAGAACTTCCCTAATGTGGGGAAGGAAACAGGCATCAAAATCCAGGAGGCACAGAGAACCCCTCTCAAACTCAATAAAAATAGGTCAACACCTCGACATCTAATAGTAAAACTTACGAGTCTCAGAGACAAAGAGAAAATCCTGAAAGCAGCTCGGGAGAAGAGATCTGTAACCTACAATGGTAGAAACATTAGATTGGCAACAGACCTATCCACAGAGACCTGGCAGGCCAGAAAGGACTGGCATGATACCTTCAGAGCACTAAACGAGAAAAATATGCAGCCAAGAATACTATATCCAGCTAGGCTGTCATTGAAAATTGAAGGAGAGATAAAAAGCTTCCAGGACAAACAAAGACTAAAGGAATTTGCAAACACGAAACCAGCCATCCAAGAAATATTGAAAGGGGTCTTCTAAGCAAAGAGAGAGCCTAGAGTAACATAAACCAGAAAGGAACACAGACAATATACAGTAACAGTCACCTTACAGGCAATACAATAGCACTAAATTTATATCTTTCAATAGTTACCCTGAATGTAAATGGGCTAAATGCCCCAATCAAAAAACACAGGCTATCAGATTGGATTAAAAAACAAGACCCATCAATATGCTGTCTGCAAGAGACTATTTTAGACCCAAAGACACCCCCAGATTGAAAGTGAGGGGGTGGAAAACGATTTACCATGCTAATGGACACCAAAAGAAAGCTGGGGTGGCAATTCTTATATCAGACAAATTAGATTTTAAAACAAAGACTGTAATAAGAGATGAAGAAGGACACTATGTCTTACTTAAAGGGTCTATCCAACAAGAAGATCTAACAATTGTAAATATCTATACCCCTGACATGGGAGCAGCCAATTATATAAGGCAATTAATAACAAAAGCAAAGAAGCACATTGACAACAATACAATAATGTGGGGGACTTTAACACCCCCCCTCACTGAAATGGACAGGTCATCTAAGCAAGATCAACAAGGAAATAAAGATTTTGAATGACACACTGGACCAAATGGACTTCACAGACATATTCAGAACATTCCACCCGAAAGCAATGGAATACACATTCTTCTCTAGTGCCCATGGAACATTCTCCAGAATTGATCACATCCTAGGTCACAAATCAGGTCTCAACCTGTACCAAAAGATTGGGATTATTCCCTGCATATTTTCAGACCACAATGCTTTGAAACTGGAACTCAATCACAAGAGGAAAGTCAGAAAGAACTCAAATACATGGAGGCTAAAGAGCATCCTACTAAAGAATGAATGGGTCAACCAGGAAATTAAAGAAGAATTAAAAAAATTCATGGAAACCAATGAAAATGAAAACACAACTGTTCAAAATCTTTGGGGTACAGCAAAGGCAGTCCTGAGAGGAAAGTATATAGCAATACAAGCCTTTCTCCAGAAACAAGAAAGGTCTCAAATACACAACCTAACCCTACACCTAAAGGAGCTGGAGAAGGAACAGCAAATAAAGCCTAAACCCAGCAGGAGAAGAGAAATCATAAAGATCAGAGCAGAAATCAATGAAATAGAAACCAAAAGAACAGTAGAACAGATCAATGAAACTAAGAGCTGGTTCTTTGACAGAATTAACAAGATTGATAAACCCCTGGCCAGACTTATCAAAAAGAAAAGAGAAATGACCCAAATCAACAAAATCATGAATGAAAGAGCAGAGATCACAACCAACACCAAAGAAATACAAACAATTGTAAGAACATATTATGAGCAACACTATGCCAGCACATTAGATAACCTGGAAGAAATGGGTGCATTCCTAGAGATGTATCAACTACCAAAATTGAACCAGGAAGATATAGAAAACCTGAACAGACCTATAACCACTAAGGAAATTGAAGCAGTCATCAAAAATCTCCCAACAAACAAAAGCCCAGGGCCAGATGGCTTCCCAGGGGAATTCTATCAGACATTTAAAGAAGAATTAATACCTATTCTCCTGAAACTGTTCCAAAAAATAGAAATGGAAGGAAAACTTCCAAACTCATTTTATGAGGCCACCATTACCTTGATCCCAAAACCAGACAAAGACCCCATCAAAAAGGAGAATTACAGACCAATATCCTTGATGAACATGGATGCAAAAATTCTCACCAAAATACTAGCCAATAGGATCCAACAGTACATTAAAAGGATTATTCACCACGACCAAGTGGGATTTATCCCTGGGCTGCAAGGTTGGTTCAACATCTGCAAATCAATCAACGTGATACAATACATTAAGAAAAGAAAGAACAAGAATCATATGATCCTCTCAATAGATGCAGAAAAAGCATTTGACAAAGGACAACATCCTTTCTTGATCAAAACTCTTTGGAGTATAGGGATAGATGGTACATACCTCAATACCATAAAAGCCATCTAGGAAAAACCACAGTGAATATCATTGTCAATGGGGAAAAGCTGAGAGCTTTCCCCCTAAGGTCAGGAACGCGGCAGGGATGTCCACTCTCACCACTGCTATTCAACATAGTATTAGTAGTCCTAGCCACAGCAATCAGACAACAAAAAGAAATCAAAGGCATTCAAATCGGCAAGGAGGAAGTCAAACTCTCACTCTTTGCAGATGATATGATACTGTATGTGGAAAACCCAAAAGACTCCACCCCAGAACTGCTAGAACTCATACAGGAATTCAGTCAAGTGGCAGGATATAAAATCAATGCACAGAAATCAGTGGCATTCCTATACACCAACAACAAGACAGAAGAGAGACAAATCAAGGAGTCGATGCCATTTACAACTGCACCCAAAACCATAAGATACCTAGGAATAAATTTAACCAAAGAGGCAAAGGACTTGTACTCAGAAAAGTATAAAATACTCATGAAAGAAATTGAGGAAGACACAAAGAAATGGAAAAACGTTCCATGCTCATGGACTGGAAGAACAAACATTGTGAAGATATCAATGCTACCTAGAGCAATCTACTCATTCAATGCAATCCCCATCAAAATACCATCCAGTTTTTTCAAAGAAATGGAACATATAATCCTAAAATTTGTATGGAACCAGAAGAGACCCCGAATAGCCAGAGGAATGTTGAAAAAGAAAAGCAAAGCTGGTGGCATCACAATTCCGGACTTCCAGCTCTATTACAAAGCTGTCATCATCAAGACAGTATGGTACTGGCACAAAAACAGACACATAGATCAATGGAACAGAATCGAGAGCCCAGAAATGGACCCTCAACTCTATGGTCAACTCATCTTTGACAAAGCAGGAAAGAATGTCCAATGGAAAAAAGACAGTCTCTTCAACAAACGGTGTTGGGAAAATTGGACAGCCACGTGCAGAAGAATGAAACTGGACCATTTCCTTACACCACACACAAAAATAGACTCCAAACGGCTGAAAGACCTAAACGTGAGACAGGAGTCCATCAAAATCCTAAAGGAGAACACAGGCAGCAACCTCTTCGACCTCAGCCGCAGCAACTTCCTCCTAGAAACATTACCATATGCAAGGGGAGCAAGGGCAAAAATGAACTATTGGGATTTCATCAAGATAAAAAGCTTTTGCACAGCAAAAGAAACAGTCCACAAAACCAAAAGACAACCAACAGAATGGGAGAAAATATTTGCAAATGACATATCAGATAAAGGGCTAGTATCCAAAATCTATAAAGAACTTATCAAACTCAACACCCAAAGAACAAATAATCCAATCAAGAAGTGGGCAGAAGACATGAACAGACGTTTTTCCAAAGAAGACATCCAAATGGCCAACAGACACATGAAAAAGTGCTCAACATCGCTCGGCATCAGGGAAATCCAAATCAAAACCTCCATGAGATACCACCTCACACCAGTCAGAATGGCTAAAATTAACAAGTCAGGAAACGACAGATGTTGGCAGGGATGCGGAGAAAGGGGAACCCTCCTACACTGTTGGTGGGAATGCAAGCTGGTGCAACCCCTCTGGAAAACAGTATGGAGGTTCCTCAAACAGTTGAAAATAGAGCTTCCATACGATCCAGCAATTGCACTACTGGGTATTTACCACAAAGATACAAATGTAGGGATCCGAAGGGGTACATGCAGCAGTGTTTATAGCAACAATGTCCACAATAGCCAAACTGTGGAAATAGCCAAGATGTCCATCGACAGATGAATGGATAAAGAAGAAGTGGTATATATACACAATGGAATATTATGCAGCCATCAAAAGGGATGAGATCTTGCCATTTGCAACGACGTGGATGGAACTGGAGGGTGTTATGCTGAGTGAAATAAGTCAATCAGAGAAAGACATGTATCATATGACCTCACTGATATGAGGAATTCTTAATCTCAGGAAACAAACTGAGGGTTGCTGGAGTGGTGGGGGTGGGAGGGATGGGGTGGCTGGGTGATAGACACTGGGGAGGGTATGTGCTATGGTGAGCGCTGTGAATTGTGCAAGACTGTTGAATCACAGATCTGTACTTCTGAAACAAATAATGCAATAAATGTTAAGAAAAAAAAGAAGAAGATAGCAGGAGGGGAAGAATGAAGGGGAATAAGTCGGAGGGGGAGACGAACCATGAAAGACGATGGACTCTAGAAAAAAAACTGAGGGTGATAGACGGGAGGAGGTGGAAAAAAAAAAAAAAAAAAAAAAAAAAAAAAAAAAAAACACATACTGCCTAGAGCACTGGGTGTTATACACAAACAATGAATCATGGAACACTACATCACAAACTAATGATGTAATGTATGGTGATTAACATAACAATAAAAAAATTAAAAAGGGAACGATTTGTCCATGCACCCAAACACACATTTATATATATATGTATACACACACACATATATATATTGCGTGCATAGTCAACATCACCAACTTGACCTACCCTACTGAATGGGGGAGTAGGGCGAGGGATATTACTAAAAATTATTGTGGAATGTGTTCTTTTTTTTTTTTGAAATGAAGCAAAGTTTTCGTTACTTCCAAGTAGGTGCAGTACCAACCATGCTGCCAAGCATAGGCATTATTTGTAATCATCCCTTCCTTTGGAAGGGTTCTTTTCCAGAAGGTTTAATGACTGCTCTTGAGTACTGTTGTGATCTACTTATAAGCACGTTTGCTGGGGGTGGCTGAAGACAGCTTATGATGAAATGTCTGCCTGGTCCCCATAATAATTACCCCCAATTCCAGCTGAGCATGAGAGTAGATGCTTCCAGGCATGTGGAGCGGGCCCCGCAGAGATGTGGAAATAGGATTATCTCATCATGGATAAAAATAAGCAGGTGAATGTGCAGACACGGGGGGGGGCGTCCCCAGGCTCTGTGCTGTCCTTGAACCCAAGTAGGTGCACTGACCTAAAATAGGGACTGAGTCGTATTATCAGCCACAGAAGCAAGGAAAAGGAGGTGCACGGTGATCGGTTGGGCTGGGTTCGTCTGACTCTGCTTTTCGCCAAGGCTTATATGTGGGGGGGTTCAAGTTGGCCCTTTCAACAGCAACACCCCTCCTTGCCTGAGTTCTGAATCTACTGAGAAATTAGACAACAGAATGAGGCAGATAGAGACCCTATGTTGTCATTGTTACGGCCACAGCTGGCTGCTGGAGGATGTGGCTGGTAGCTGCAGTCACGTGGGCTTCCTGGAAGTGAGCCCGGACTTAGGCAGATTCCCCTTCCTAGGCATCCCTGGGCTGGGCTGGATGCTGAAGGCTTCCCCTGCAGGTCAGCACCCTGGTGAAACTGAGTGCATGCTCTCTGAGGGGAGGCTAGCGCTGTGAACACACATCCATTCCTCCTTCCAAACTCAAACATGAGGTGTTGTTTGTGCCCTGGGGAGGAGCCAGGGAGAAGTCAGAGAAAGGCCAGGAGGAGCATGCCAGTGGGGGTCCTTAGCTTGGAAAGGCACCGAAGATGGGGAGCTCCCATCCTGCCTCCTGCCAACAGTTTGGTCCCGGGCCACCTTCTGCCCTCCCTCTGCACCTGTGTCCTGGTGGTCTCACTTGGTGTCACAGCTTGGAACAGCACACGTATACATACGAATTTTGATCTGTAGCTCTTCCCCAGATAGTTCCTCCGGCCAAAACCAGTAGTGTTCTTGATGGCTCTGCATGGATCCCTGACTGACATCGCAGACTTATACACCCCCAATCAAGTCTGTGCTTGATCGTCCTGGTTGGACCTGGGTGGGGGGTGGGCACTCCTCCCCACTTCTGCAGCTTCCCTTGGGGAAGGGAGCCCCACTGCTCAGGCACTTCCTGTCTCATTCATTCGCAACTGTGCAAGATGGACCCTCTCTATAGTGTATCACTATACATGTGGGTTTCTGTGTAGGACCCAGATTTTCCCTTTCAGAGAGTCGCCTGCTGAGTTTGGTCCTCACAGGAAGCAGTGCCCTGCACAGCCAGCGAGTGAATGCTGAGCCACTCAGCCAACCAGATGCCAGCTGGTGGGTGCGGGACCTGCTCTCAGCCAATCACTTGCCAGCTGGTGGATGCATGACTTACTCTCAGCCAGTCAGATGCTCGCCCACAGATTGAACTTCCCCCTTCTTATAAGAACAATAGTTATTGCCCTAGGGTCTACTTGCAGCCAGTATGACCTCATCCTAATTTGGTTACATCTGTAACATTCTATTTCCAAATAAGGTCACACTCACAGGCACTGGGGGTTGTTCTTCAAGACAGTATAGATGTAACTAACGTAAGGTACCAGCCGTTATCCTTGGGGGCCTCAGTTTACACAACAACAAAAGTAAGCGCCACTTTTCTGTTTCAGGCACAGGGTCTCATATGGACTTCTTCATTATACAGGGGGAACGTGGTTCCTGTCCTGGCCTGGCTACAGGCCATCTGGAGAGTGGGTGGGAATGGGGAGTTGATCAAAGCAAATGAGATGTAAAGATGCGCTAAGTCAAAGTAACTAACAGCCTGAGAATGGAATCTGGATGCTGGTCCTGCTTCTCTGGGTGATGTGGGCAGGTTTTCCAAAGCATGTTGGTGGATTGGCTGCTAACCACAAGGATGGCTTATCGTGCCCACGTGAATCTCCATCTAGCTTGTTTTTCCAAAGCTTGGTGTGAAAGCTTCAAGTGTACAAAAAGTTGGTTAGCTGCATTGATTGATCACAAGGCTCTGGTCCCTGAGGAAAGACCCTTCACCTGCTGAGGACAAGAGATGCCTGCTGACTCCTGCTGTCCCCAGCACCCATTCTCCTAACTTCTGGTAAATCTAACTTTGCTTTGTAGAATAAGCTCACCATATTTGCATGCAGACTTGGTAGATTTATCAATCAAGAAGCCTCACCCTCACCTGGCCAGGTGGACACATGACTTAGGCTCAGCCAATCAGGCTCCTGGAATTCTGATTTTCACAGAAATTGGAAATGGTTTCAGTGACCTCAGGAGCCTGTTCTTGTTGGCCAGGTGGCTGGAAGTGGTTTGGTTTCTGTCCTTCATGATGTTTGGTGCTTCACTTTTCCCTCTCATTTTATAAAAATAAGTGTCCTTGTATCCTCCCAAGAGATGCTTAAATTGACCAGAGTCAGATTCTGTATTCAAAGGATCTTAACTGGTACAGATGGATTATCTTAATATTTCTCACAATAGCCTCGGAGGCCAGGCATTACATCGTCCCATTTGATGGTGAGAAACTGAAGATTGAGAGCGGTGTCACCCAGCGGGTGGGGGACGTGGGCAGGTGGCTTGAGCTCTGCTGCAAGTAGCCGTAATCTAGGTGGAGAGCCAGCTCCTTTCCCAACTCCCAGCTCTGTAGTTCTCCTCCGGGGAGGGAGCCCCGAGTCTGGGAGTCCCAGAAAGTGCTGGGACAGCCTTAGGATTGAGTACCTCTTCTGATAGTTCCAGCAAAGGCAAGCTGAGGTTTCTGATCACACTCTAGAGAGACTGCCCAGTTCCTGAAGCATCCGTGACCCTTGTAAAGCCTGGGGACTCCAAGGGGCTTTTTCACCATGATAGAGCCTTGGTGGTGTCTCCACTGGTTGACAAAGTTGGTGACCTTGCAGGGGGCAGGAGCAGGGGTGTGAAGCAGGATGGGGCTGGGCATTGAGATTTGGATGGATTACATCTGAACTGATGTTTTTCAAGAAGGCGCATCCAGCCCTGTTGCAACTCCATCACTGATATTTATCACTAAGAAGTAGAGAACATTAGAACCACTTATCAAGATAGCCCCCAAAGAACCCGGCAGGTGAATTGGCTTTTTGTCAACAAGCTTCATGAGCCTGTTGGGTCTGGAAGGGGTATAGTGTGTCTTCTTCTCATCTGGACGAGAGACACCTGATGGAGGGCCCTGGGGCTGAGGGTACGTGGCAGGAAACCTCCATGCTTGGGGCTGAGAGAGTGTGAGGAATCCTTCCCCTCTCTCAGGGCCCAGACCTTCGGACCTGCGTGGATTTGAAGCTGGAGTGGGAGTGTAGGACTCTAAGCAGCACAGTGTGGGATGCAACTTCCCCGCCCCTAAGTGGGGAAGTTGGGCGAAGGGGCAACAAACATGGGTGGGGGTAGGGCTCTGGGGCCAACCTACAAAGGGTTTTCTTCTATCACTTCTACCTCCTGGGGTCTGACACTTCCCAGCTCCAAATTCTGTCTGGTGTTGGGCTTTGCACCCCATAGAAGCAGTGTCTGCAGCCAGCATCCTGCCACTCCAGAGGCTTTTCCTGACTGAATGTTGGTTACAGCTACATCACCAGTGAGGTTCTGGACAGGTGGAGGCACCTAAGACCTCCTTTTAGCCCCCTGCTCTGGGAAGTCTGAGGCTTTCTCTGGGGGGAGTTCATTGATTCTAATTGAATGTCTGCCTTGGGCTAGGCATATGGACACGCAGGGTTTCAATTGTGAACAAAATAGACCAAGGTCCTGCCTTCTGGAGCCCACATCCTACAAGTAGAGAGGCTGATAGGTTACTAATGAGCAAGGAGTGCTCATTATGGGGGCACGTGGGCATGTTAGGATGCAGTAAGTGCTGTGGGTAAGGGAGGTGGGAAGGGCTGGTGTGTGCATACCTCTGTGTGTGTGTGTGCGCGTGTGTGTGTGTGTACATGCCCGTGGTGTGCGTATGTGCATGTCCATGGGTATGTGTGTGTGCATGTCTCTGTGTGTGTGTGCATGTCCATGGTGTATCTGTGTGTGTGTGCATGCCCATGGTGTGTACATGCCCATGGTGTGTACATGTGTGTCTGTGGGGAGGGACAAGGAGGCAGTATCAAATAGGGTGGTCAGAGCAGAATTTACTGAGAAGGTGACAGTTGAAAGAAGACTTGAAACAGGTGAGGGAATTAGCCCAGCAGCCATCTGGATGAGTCTGTTCCAGGCAGAGAGAACATCGTGTACAACCCCCACACCCCATGGGAATAGGTTTGGCAAAGTCAGGGAAGAGCAGGGAGCAAGTGTGACTGTTGGGGTTGGAGTCCGACATTCCAGAGAAGGTGAGGTCAGACAGCCAATGGGGGTCATACAGGGAGAGCTTAGAGGCCATTTTAGGATTTGACTGTTTTCCTGTTTGCACTGGGGAGCCTGACCAGGTTTGAGATGAAGAGTGCTATGGAGGGGGATTGCCGAGCACTGTGTATGAACAGAGGGTGGAGAAAGGAGAAACAGGGAAACCAGGTGGCAGCCCCAGATTGGGAGATGTGGTGGAATTCTGGACACAGTTTGAAGGTTGGCTTTCCTACTGGATGAGATTGTAAGGGACAGAGAAGTGTCAAGGGTGCCCCCCCCAAACTTAACCTGAGAAGGTGTTGCCATCAAACTGAGGTAGAGAGAGACATGGATGGAGCCAGTTTGGCAAGAACAATAAAGTTCAGTTTCAGACAAGTTGGGTTTTAATTATCTGAAGTCACTCAGGAGTTGTCAGTGGTGAGTTCAACCCCATGAGGGTGGGTGGCCGGGGTCTTCATCTTCACTTTGAATGTGGTGAGGAGGCTTCAAGTTGGCCATTTAGAGAGCTTGACATCTGCCCCCTTCCCCGACTTTAGAGGCATGTGAACTACCACCAACAGTGGGGAAAGGGTCTCAGTGTTTCTTCCAGACCAGATGTAGATAGACGCTGCAGAGAGAGCTACCCTGGAGACACCTAAAATCCTGGCCAGGTTGTCCTCCCACAGATGCAAGGAGACCCCACATGGGGTAAGGAGGAGGCAGATGGAGGGAAATACATCCTCTGGACCATGTAAATTATGTGAATCACATTAGCACTTGTTCCCTTGGGGGCACTGAAAGGACCCACAATGAGTCCCAGTGGTGGGACTGCTTTGATCATCTGAGGGTGTCCGTGGCTGGAAGAGACCACTGGCTGCTAACAATAGTGCTAGACATCACAAGGCTTCCTGACGACCTGCCTGTCTCCCTGCTCAGTCAGAGAGGTGTGAAGTCTGAAGGCATCAAACTGGTCCTGGCTCGGGGTGGGGACCTTTAACCTTAAAGGATGTTTGGAGTTTTGCCTGTTAAATCATAATGGACATTTTAATTACTGAAGCGACAGGTTTTTGTGACCAAAAGTGACTGGAAAACTTTTTATTATCTGAGAATAAACATGCCAGGTTTGGAGCTCTCCTGAGAGTTGATGCAGGATCAGGGGAAGAACTAGCCCAGCAGGCAGGTCTGGCCAACAGGGAGATGTGAGGACACAAAGGAAGTTGTTCCTTTGCTCAAGGTCAGGTTTCCCTCAGTCATTCAGAGAGCCAGGGGAATGGGAGAAGGAAAAAGAGACTGGAGAGTGGGGTATGGTCTGTGGGGGAGAGTCCAAAACACAGAGAAAAAGGCTGAACACATGCTGTTTCATGATAGACCAGCTTTACTTGTCTTAAATATTTTTGTCTTTTTTTTTTAAACAAATGATATTTATTTTTTCTCTGGTTTGAAAGGCAATACATGTTCATTATGGAAAATTGGAAAATATGGAAAAGTATGATGAAGAACACAAAAATCACTAATAATTCAGAAGTAGTTATTCAGCAGTAACTACTCCTACATTTTTTGGTGTGTAATTTGGTATATTTTACAAGCTACTTTTGGACTTACTTTATTCTCTAATGTATCATGGAGAGGGTGGATGTCACATAGACAAAAAAGATCGTAAGTTCACACATTATGGGCAGATTTAAGCCAGTAAATTTGAAAACTTGGACAAAACCTTGGAAAGTATAAATTCCCCAAACTGAAGAGAAATGAAAAATCCCGAATATTTCTATAACCATTAAGGACATTGAATTTAGTTATCTTCCTATAAAGAAGAAACCAGACCCAGAAAGTTTTACATTCAGGTTTTACTACTCAAGGAATAGATAGTTTTCTTTTTACACAAAATTTTCAGAGAATAGTTTTACAAAATCAACATATGAGAAGTATATAATCTTGATATCAAAACAAGGACAGTTTGAGAAAGGAAAATTACAGGCTAATCTCAAACATGAACATGAATGCAAAATTCCTAAAAATATGCTAACCAAATACAGCAGGATGGTAGAAAACAGATAATCTATTGTGACTAAATTGGTTTTATTCCAGAAAGCAAAAATAGAAAATGAATTAATTTACTTTTTCCACATTAACAGCTTAAGGAAAAAACAAGATATGTTTAGCTTGATAAATATAGGGAAAGCATTTACTTAAATTCAATGTTGTATTATGATAGAAGCTCATTTTACTCAAACTCCAAACCAGTGATGCAGTTTCTAAAAACCTGTAGCCAACATCATACTCAATATAAAAATAAGTAAAGCATTTCTTCAAGCCAAGAATGCCCACTATCCCCATTCCTATTCAACAGTGTATTGAGGAACTAAACAGTGCAATAAAACAGGAAAAATAAATAAAAAATGTAGAGATTAGAAGGAATAAATAAAACTGTCATTATGTACAGAATGATATACTTGTTTTAGAAAAACCTGAACTATCCTTCTGCCCCTCCCCCTGCTTGTGCATGCTCTCTCTCTCTCTCAAAAAATAAATAAAATCCTTAAAAAAAAGGAAAAATCTGAAAGAATGTAAATACAAATTACACAAGTTAATTAGAGAGTTTAGTAAGAGTACTGGATATAAGATCAATATATAAGATCAATAGGTTAATTGCATTTCTGTACACCATCAATGATCAGTTAAACATTTAAATTAAATAAAATTTACAAATAACAATGACAAAAAAGGAAACTAAGAATAAATCTGATGAAAGATATACAAGATCTTGTACTAAAAATTATATAACTCTGTTAAGACATCTTTAAATCCTTAAATAAATTAAGATACATTGTATTTTTATGGCTAGGACAAAACAATATTATAAATAGGTCAATTCTCTCCAAATTGATCTACAGATGCAATGTGATTTCAATCATACCCCCAGTAGAGTGCTATATAGAAACTGATCCATGATTTCAAAATTTATATAAAATACCCCTGAAGGAGAAATAAAGAATGTGAGAACTTGCCATTTCTGATATGAAGATTTACTATGAAACCATAGAAATCAAGACAATATGGTCTTATCACAGCAATAGACAAAAGGATATATTACCGAGGACAAAATGGAACATCTCAGAGGTGGCATTTGTTGATCAGTGGAGAAAGGAAGAGCCAATCAATCAATCAATAATGCTGCAACAATTGTTTATTCTTGTGTAAAGATGAAATCATATGTTCACCCCTTCGTGACATTCATAGAAATAATACATGTCAGAAATCAAGCACTTAAAGTGAAAAGCAAAATGTTTAGGAGGCTTTCAGAATTTTATAGGAGAATGAATTTATGAATGTATGAGCCGGTAAAACAAATGCATACACACCACAAAATAAATCTTCAAGTGCAAGACTGATATAATTGACAGTATTAAAATCTAAATACCTTCATTTTTTTGGCTTTTGTTTTTCTTTTTCTTTTTTTTAATTAATATATAATGTATTATTTGTTTCGGGGGTACAGATCTGTGATTCAACAGTCTTACACAATTCACAGCGCTCACCATAGCACATACCCTCCCCAGTGTCCATCACCAGTTACCCCCTCCCTCCCACCCCCCTCCACTCCAGCGACCCTCAGTTTGTTTCCTGAGATTAAGAGTTTCTTAGGGTTTGTCTCCCTCTCTGGTTTCGTCTTGTTTTATTTTTCCCTTCCTTCCTCTATGATCCTCTGTTTTGTTTCTTAAATTCCACATATGAGTGAAATCATATGGTAATTGTCTTTCTCTGACTTATCTCACTTAGCATAACACCGTCTAGTTCCATCCACATTGTTGCAAATGGCAAGATTTCACTTTTGATGTCTGTATCATATTCCATATATATATATATATATATATATATAGCACATCTTCTTTATCCATTCATCTGTCGATGGACATCTGGGCTCTTTCCATAGTTTGGCTATTGTGGACATTGCTGTTATGAACATTGGGGTGAATGTCCCCCTTTGGATCACTACATCTGTATCTTTGGGATAAATACCTAGTAGTGCAACTGCTGGGTCATAGGGTAGCCCTATTTTCAACTGTTTGAGGAACCTCCATACTGTTTTCCAGAGTGGCTGCACCAGCTTGCATTCCCACCAACAGTGTAGGAGGGTTCCCCTTTCTCCACATCCCCGCCAACATCTGTCCTTTCCTGAATTGTTCATATTAATCATTCTGACAGCTGTGAGGTGGTATCTTATTATGGTTGCGATGTGTTCTTCCCTGATGCTGAGTATGTTGAGCACTTTTTCATGTGTCTGTTGGCCATTTGGATGTCTTCTTTGCAGAAATGTCTGTTCATGTCTTCTGCCCATTTCTTCATTGGATTATTTGTTCTTTGGGTGTTGAGTTTAGTAAGTTCTTTATAGATTTTGGATACTAGCCCTTTATCTGATATGTTTATCCAGAGATATCATCAAGAGAGCAAAAGACACACTGCCAAGTGGAGAAGATATTTACTACCCATTAACTGAACAATGATTAGTGCCTTGAAGACTCAGAGGAATCCTATAAGTTAATAAGAAAAGTGCACACATGTCACAAATAGGCATTTCCTAGAAAAAGACTCCTGAATTTCTAATGAGATGTATGAAAAGATGCCCACCCTTATTACTCACCATGGAAATGTAAATTAAATTCCAAATGAGAAACCATCTCAACACTAACAGATAGGTACAAATATCAAAGTCTGATGGACTGCCTATCTTCCTGCCTGACTCTCTGCCCTCTAGGGCTGATCTTGTGGTCACACATGGCTGGCTTCTGGCTGGCACAGGTTGGAGGTGGGGAGAGGGTGCATCTCAGCTCCCTTCCTGCTGTAGCTGCCTGTCCATGCCCAGAGCTCCTGTGTCTTCAGTTCCAGTGTCCCTGGAGAGGTGGTGCCAACCTCCTGCTCCCAGTCCCTGGGTTCCTCATCACCTCTGTCCCTTCCCACCCCCACCTACTCTTTGGAAAGAAGCCTGTTGGCCGATGCCTCTCCAAGGAACAATCTGCTTTTTGCTGGCACCCTGACTAATACAGATAACAATGCCCCAAACTGGGGAGGCCATGGAATAGCAGGAGTTTTTAATCATTGCTGGTGCCAGTGCAGACTGGTACAAGCACCATGCAAAACAATTTGCCTTCAAATCCATATTTGAGGATGCGCCCACCTTACAAACCAGCAATCCCACATCTGCATACTTAACCCCAGAGAAGCTCCAGGATGCACGAATGCTAACCGCAGTCTTATTTGTAATAGAGAAAAAGGAAAGCAGAATGCCCCATTAACAGGAACACGGTTAAATACATTGCAGTGCATGACACCAAGGATAGAAGTGATGGGACCATGCTGCATCCTTAAGCATGGATAACCCTGAGAAACACCATTGGCCATAAAAGCAAGTCAGAAGAACATACAAGCGTAGTCTGTTTATTACATTTGAAGCCTAGAAAACTAAAACAAAATACTGTGTAGGAATATATACATATGTAGAAAAACCAGGAGAGGAAAAGGGAGAGAGTAATCCTAAATTAAGCTGGCGAGTGCCTCTTGGAGTTCAGGAGGGAATTATAACCAGGAGAGCTGCTGCTGGAAACAATGACCTTCTTAAGTGATGCTCATCTCAAATTGGGCATATATATAGTCTTGCATGAGACTTGCATGTTTGATGTATCTTATAAAAATACTAAAAATAGAAGTAGACTTATTATGGACATTATTCTCATCCATATTTATATTTAATGCAGGAGAGCTTTTCATTTAATGGCTGCATTATAATTGAATCACTCCCCTATACCTGGACATGAGGTCATGTCCAACTATTGTTCCCCAGTAACAGACCTGGGTGGCGCTTTGTCTCATTTGACCTGCATTCCCCTTCTGGAAGATCCCACCATCTATGATTTTGGATGGTGTCCAGATGACCCTGATGTCACACTGAATTTTCTGTGCCCCCTCTGATCTTGGGCTCTCGCCACCAGCCTGTAGGGTTTGGCCTGATGGCTTTGTAAGCCTGCCTGGGGCCTGGCATCTGCTGGATTTGGTTGGGATTCAAGTGTGGAGGTTGGTGGGGCTGGGGTCCGCCCAGACGTTAAAGTGCCACAGAGCCACTGCCTGGTCACAGTGGGGGACAGTGGCCACTTCCTTCAGGTGTGGTATGCAGTCCGGGCTCAGAAAGTCCCTGAGGCTGGCATCTGCCCAGCCTTCAATGTCCTGACTGTCTCCCTTGGCCTGAGAGGGGCTGTTGGCTTGGCCTCCCCTAAAGGTCTCCAGCTTGGGTCTGGGTTTCTGATGGGCTCCATATGCTACCTAGCCAGCCCCAGGCCCTGGCTGGAACCTGGTCCCTGAGTGCCATGTGGCTTGGCTGCCCTGAGGGCTGGACCCAGCCTCGGGAAGACACGTGTCCTCAGGACACTGCTTTGTAGGATGTTTTCTGAACCACAGTTCTCAAAACAACGGTTCCCTTCTCTTATGGCAAGAGAGCTGAATTTTGCAGCACGTTGACTGGGATTTTAGATTCTCTTTTTCTCTGAATAAACCTGACCTTTCTGCTTTTTGGATTCGAAGGTAAGTGCTATGTTTTCTGAGGGCTTGCATCCTGCCCGTCGCTGTGCATAGATCCTCCACTTTATATTCTTAAGTTTACCTTCATATAGAGTGGGTATTATTGTCCTTATGTTATGCAAAATGGCACTGAGACTCAGAGAGATGAGATGTCCCCCCAAGTCTAAGGGGGCATCTGAGGCTTCTACTCAGCCCCGTCCAGGTCCGTGGTCGCTGTAAGCTAGTGAAATACTCTTTGGGCACCAGGCCTCGGTGTGAATTTAACACTGTACCAGACTGTCCAGTGAATAGGGTGCGCTTGCTCTGTAGACCCCACAGTGTTCACCTTCCAATGGCCGGCATGATCCAGTTCCCCCCGGGCTGTGTGACCTCAGCTCCTGGCCTCCTCCTTGTGAAACGCAATGGCACCCACCTTGTGGAGTGGGGTAAGTTCAGACAGGTGAATGCCTGAGCAGTTCTAAGCACAGTGTAAAGGCTCCGAATATTTATTTTCATTATGGGAGGAGGGACGTGGCAGGAGGCTGTTTATGAATCTGAGCTGTAGACTCCTGAGACCACGTTTAAACTGTGATGCTCCGAGTCACTGGCTGTGTGGCCCTGCAGAGGTCCAGACCCTTCCCAGAGCCTCAGTTTACCAGTGTGTAGGAGAGGGGCACCCATTGTGCCTCATGTCTAGCCTCCAGGAAGAGCTAAGTGAGGTGAAGTGTATGGAACCTTGAGCCGAGTGTCCGTGTGGTTAAGTATGGCACAGGTGACAATTGCAGCCTCTGGTGGCCTCATGTGGTTGAGGGGTGCAGGAACATGACAGAACTGGGGGGACAACAGAGAAGCCCTTGGTCCCTTTCAGCTGTTAATCCCTTAGTCCTTTTCAGACGGCATGGAGTGGGGAGGACCCCGACCCTGGGAAGCAGGGAGGGCTCAGCCCAGCGGCCACGGGACCTGCTTGTAGGTTGGGGAATGGAGAAGCCTCTATGCCCAGTTGCTGATTCTGTCTCTGGCCACCACACCTCACTCATGAATGCCAGAACCAGATGAGGGAAAGGTGGAGCAATTAGACAGTAATCAGCAAATAGGACGCACAGGGAGGCTCCCTCCTCTGCACAGGCTGTTGCTTCTTGTCTGTGGAGCCTCCCATCTGACGCAGGCAAACAGCTACTGGAACTTGAGCATGGCCGGACTGTGACCTGAGATGGTCCAGGCTGAAGTGTCAAGAAGGAGACCCATGCAGGTGCTGCCCTCCTGCACAGAGAGGGGGAAGAGTCCCAGACAGGGGGAGGGCAAGTGAGCAGGATGGTGCACGGGCACCAGTGCTGGGGTCATGAGGTCTCCCCTTGCTGCCAGGTCTCAGCTCACAGGACCAAATCACAGAAACAACGAGGATGTAACATACTTCACATGCTTACATTTCTTTCATGGTTTTAGGAGATTATCGCTGGTCAGTTGATGTTACTGATTGTCACCAGAGGCTCCTGGAAGGGTAAGAGAAAACTTTCTCTCTTCGAGTAAGGCAGCCCCATTCAGCTGCTTGTGCCACCCAGAGACACCCAGGTGGTCCTGGGCCTGAGCCTGCATTGTGGGAGCGCATGGGGTCTGGGGTGTCGGGTGTGGGCAGGGACTTTGCAGCTGTGGGCTTAGGGAGACCTTTATAATAAGCTTATCACATGCACCCATGAGATGACTCAATCATGCCAACTTAGGGGTCAGAAGTGTCAAGTTAACATAGTACCTGACCCCCAACATGTCCTTGACAAACGGCAACCCTTAGTTATTCTCATACGTGACTTCAATCCCAGCTTGCTGTTTGGCCTTAGGCAATGCACTTTGCTCCATCCCTCAACCAGAACGTGGACACCAGAGTCCTCATTCTGATAAAAGCCACCTCTATTGAAGACTCACCTGGAGCCTCCAGGTCCTGCGAACGTGTTCCACATGTGTGGCCACACGACGCGAACTGAGTCAGCATACCAGCTGGTGAGCTCCGGGGCAGAGCCCTGCCTCACTGTTACGTTATCCATGTCCGCTCCAGTGTCTGGCACGTGGTCGGTGCTTCATACATGTTCAGGGATGTACCGACCTGAACTGATGAACATGCAGAAGAGTTATAGCAAAGGGACCCACTGGGAGGTAAATGTCAGGTGGCATGAATTTTGCACGTAAGCTCCATGAGGGCGACTGTCTGTCCCGCCAGTCTCAGTCTATCCTCCAGACCCTGGCACAATGCACAGCACATAGTAGGTGCTCAGCGATATTTATTGAATGGATGAGTAGAAGGCACATACACCTCCCCTGGGGAGCACTTTGGAACATGATGAGTAAGGACCACATTGGGCAGTGGCACCCTTCAGCCGAGTCAGGATCCTCAGCGTGGTGATGAGAGAGATTGCGCTTGGAAGACTAGAGGACAAAATCTGAATTCAGATCTTAACTATGTTTGTTTCATTTTGAGTCTCGGTTTTGTCTTCGGTAAAACGGAGATGATCCCGCATTTCCTCGGCTGCTGGGAGCTCAAAGGGAAATGAGGCAAGCGCTTGCACCTAGTAGGTGCTCAGTAAATATTAGCTGTTCATAATCCTGTTTTAGGTGCCGGTAAATGTAGGTATCAGTTTTATACCTCTTTATGGAACTGAAATCAGTACAGATAGTGTCTTTTATGGTTAGCCAGCTTTTATGAAGCACAGTAAGTCAGTGCCCAAGTAGGGCTGTTTGACCACCTCATTACCCTTACAGGAGAAGATTCGGCTTCATGGAGCCACTCAACTTGCACGCAGATCTCGCACCCCATCCATCTCCCCGTGGCTCAGGCCCCCTAGCTAAGTCTGGCTTTTAGGGGAATGTCACATTGGGCCCTCCTTTCTGGAGGTGCCGTGGGCCTCCTGCCCTGGCGCCTGACCCCTCTGACACGTCCTCAAGGGCTCACCGGCAGACAGAAATGCTGGGGCAGTGCCCAGCCCAAGGTAAGCTTTTAATGTGATCATTGCCTTTTATTATATGCATGTAAAGTGATATATTTTGAATCTCCCTGCTTTGTATAAAGCCTCAAATAGTGTGTGCCTGCCACCAGCATCAACCTCTGGATGCCAGACCCCTTCCAAGAACCGTGAGTCTACGGAACTCTGTCTGAACTCATAGCCATGACTGAAGGGCCCGGGAGGGCCAGTGGTGAAAAGTCCATTCAGTTCAGATAATGGGCTGACGTTCAGATCCTGTTCTGGGTCAGTCCAGTTATAGCATGACAAAAGTTCAGCTCAGTGTGCTGCTTCTTGAGCCAAAAGCAAATATTAAGAAACATTTAAAAAAAAATCCATTTTTTTCTTTAACCAGTAGTTGTACTGTGTCTCCCATGGGGCCTTCACACCTTGTAAGGAGTAAGCATCCGGTAACATTTGTGGGATGAATATATGATAAGAATAAAGAGTGGGTTTGCGAGCTCACTCACGTTTTGGGTTCCTAACCAGGCCCAGTGTGGGCGATGACGGGGGAGGCGGAGAAGGAAGTGATTGGGATTGGGTTTGAGGACACCTGGTGCCTGATCCTTGGTCTCCATCTCGCAGGGTGAGCATGGCTGGTCCCTTCCACTTCTGTGGTGGTGTGTCCTCATCTGCCAACAGAGACAGGGACAGAGCAGTGATTTCCTACCTTTTCTGGGACCCTAACCAAAGACCCCTGGAGGACAGGTCTGTACGGAAGACGAGGTCAGTGGGCCAGGGCAGGCAATGCAGAGCCCCCTTGGCTCTCGCCTACGGCAGACACTTGGGGCTCTTCCGGGGCCCTCAGATCCCCTTGGTGGCTTTGTGCAAGCGCCCCTGCCTCCCTGGGCTCTAGGAGCACCTGGCCATGTGCGCAGAGAGCTGGAAGCACCTTGGAGGATGCAGCCCCCGTGATGGCCCACATTGATGGCTGATGCTTGCAGGAGGATGCTTGTCCAGATCTCTTGCCTCAAGCTGAGGGAGCCTCTTAAAGTGTGATTTCTACTCCTTGAAGGTCCCTGGCTGGGTGGGATTGGGGGCAGTGCTGGGTCTTCCTGCCCCTGCCCCACTGCCCGTGGCGCTCATAGAGGCTTGTCTAGGGGCCTGCCTGTGGAAATGCACCGATGACATCCTCTGCCCAGGGAGGTGGGGGAGGGGGCTGTCCCTGAGAGGCCTTGGTGGAAACTTTAAGGAGACTTACAGCTTAGGGACAGCCCGCGGAAAGCCTGGAGGCCTGCCTGGCTCTGCATCAGTGGTCACATGGCTCATAGAGGGCTGTGGGCTTGGCACCCAGAACAGAAACCAGCCCCAACCCTGCTTTCCTGCTCTTGAGCCAGGGAAACCCAGCACCTTTCCGACAGGGCCCTGAGAAGTGCCCCAGCAGGTGGCTGGGCCAATGGGAGAAGATTCTGGAATGTGCTATTTGGGACAGGGTGGTGAACAGAGGACAGGTTCTTCACACCTCCTCCCTCATGCCCACTCCCTGTGATGCCCCCAAAAGCCCAGTTAGAGGCCAACTAGAAAGACTAGTGCCTACCAGAGGGTACTTGGAAGACCCTGGGCTGGTTGGCTTTGCCTTGGTTGTGTCTGTGCTCCTAGATGGGACACTGACTCCCCTGAGCCTCAGTTTTCTCTCCTATAAAGTGGGGACACCGTCTGTCTGTCCCTGGGTTTCCCCTTTGTGACATTCGCCCACCTCCTCTGCATCCTCAGCTTTCACCGCCCCCAGCTCATGAAACGAGAGGGAGACCCTGGCGGTCCTGAATGGGGCACACACCCCTCCCTGCAGCCCCACCCCCCCCACCCCCTCCCCTGCAAACATCAGGCAGGTGTTGGACTGAATTATGTCTGTGTTGTTTTCCTCTCTCTGACTGTGGCTCTTGGAACAATTTCAGGTCATTGCAGAGTCTAATTTGTGTGCCAAGTCACAGATGTAGGGGACTGTCCCCACTCCTCCATCAGGGAGGGACGTGGCCCCTAGCGCCTAGCTTATCAGGGCTGTGGGACAGAGAGGTGATGGGTAGAGGATGATAAAAGGGCTCATCTTGGGACCCCACCCTCATGACCTCATCTGAAGCCGTCCTCCTAGGATCGCCATCTTGGGCATTAGGGTTTCAACATATGGATTTTGGGGAGGGGCACAGACATTCTGGTGCTTCCTCTCAGAACCCGGCCACCTTGCTATGAGAAGCCCAAGCATGTGGAAAGGCCAAGTGTTGGCACGTCAATCACAGCCCCCACTGGGCCCCCAGCTGCCAGCCACGTGAGCGAGTCATCCGGGTCCCGGGCTGCAACAGCACTGTGGCAAAGGTACAGAAGTGTCTTAGGTGATGCAGCAAGCACCCTGGAAGGAAATGATGACTTGCTGCTCTGAGGCACTGAGTTTTGGGACAGGTGGCTGCCCCACCACCGCAGGCATTCCTCCCACAGCCCCAGACCCAGCAGATACGGTACAAGCATTGTCACCATCCAGCCAACTGCACACTCCTCTCTGGCTGCTGGCCCCTCTCTACCCGGGGACACCTTCAGCTCTGCAGGGCCTGGCACACTGACGCTCCCGGCGCTAAGCTCAACCCCTGCCCACGCCCACCCTTCCTCCTCCCCGGCTTTCATCGTGCACGTGCACGCCCTCCTCCGCACGTGCACGCCCTCCTCTGCACGTGCACGCCCTCTGTCTGTGCATGTCTTCCTCTGCACGTGCACGCCCTCCTCTGCACGTGCACGCCCTCTGTCTGTGCACGTCTTCCTCTGCACGTGCACGCCCTCCTCTGCACGTGCACGCCCTTTTTCCATGCCCTCCATGTCACTGTGCTTTCCTGCAACACCTACCTCGATTCTGGTCACACCCAGCCGCTCCTCTCTGCAAGCCTTCACCAGCAGGCCCCCGGCAGCTGGAGAGGAGTCCTCCCCCCCCCCATCCCCTTGCTGAGGTTCATAGCCACTGGCTCCAACGTCCCCTTCTGTGCTCATGGTCTGTTGTAGTTTGTGCACTCCTGGGGCGCTCCGGACCTCTCTTTCCCTGTGGACCCCGCAAACCTCTAATAGACCCCACCACTCATGGACACCCCCATCTCCCGCGAGCACCCACCCGCCAGTGAGGACTTCTCTGAGAAGCTGCATGTCCTCACCCGCCTACACTCCGCCTCCTCGCCACACGTCCTTCCAGGCTCCACGTGCCTACTGAGGCCAACGTCTTGCCCAGCTCCTACTCCCAGCCGATGCTCCAGCAGTCCCATCTTCTCTTTTGTTCACTGGTTTCCCCTCTAATCCACTGCTGCCACCAGTCTTTCCCGCTCGGAGAAAGAGCACCCCGGCCCCGAATCCCCCAGCTGAGCTCGCTCGCTCTCATTGTCCAGATCGGATGCCTCCGTTCCCTTCCTGTTTCCAGCCCACTCCAATCAGACTTCTGGGATATCCTGCCTCCAACACTAGACGTGTCAGATCACTCTTGACATCCTGTTTTTTCTTATCACTTGTGGCAGCATTTGAAAACAAAGTCAGGGACAGAGCACTCTCCTCTTGCCTGCGGGCCCCCGGCTGTTACAAGCTCCATGTGGGTTCACACCTGCTCTGCTCAGCTTCTCCCTTGTAGCAAATGACAGCTTCCTCCTTCGTCTGCACCCAGAGTCCTCCCTGTTCCTTTTCTCGTATACCCTGTGGTCAATCTTTTAGCAAGTCTGGCCAGCACTCCTTCCAGAAGGTAGTTCTGCCTCCTGGGTCCATGCCGCCCGCCCCTCACAGGAGGAATTCTGGGACGCCGCCTCGCTGGCTGCCCATCTGATCCTTGAAAAGTGTGAGTCAGAACCCCTCCTTCCTCAGAAGTGCCCGGTGGCTTCGCATCTCCTTAGGAGTAAAACCCTTCTAATGCCCTGGCAGGCTCACCATGGTCACCCCCTCCTCTCCATCCTCTGCTTCTACCTTCGGTCCTGCTTCCTGACTGCCCCAGGGACGTGCAGGTGTGTGCCCACCTGCAATGAGTGAGCTGGCTCCGTGCTGGACCCTGAGTCCACAGCCCTGACCCCGGGGAACTCCGACCCAGGGTCAGGGACAGCTGGGGAGCCAAAGGTGGGACAGGCCCCTGGGAGAAGCAAGGTGTGGGTGTGGCAGTCAGTTGCGAGGGGCCCCTGGTGGTGTGGCTTGGTGCCCAGCCACCCTGTGTGCCGGGGTGCAATGGGGCCTGCGTGCCGCTCATCACGGGGCCGCCCACGCGTGGTATTGTGCTCGTAGCATGAGGAGCGCTGACAAGGCGTGATGGATCCCCACGGGGAGCGCCCGCCCTAAGATCCCCTTGCGTGAATTAGTGCTGGGTCTTACCGGCGCCGCATGGCCCAGCTGATGGATGGGACAGGCTGGTGCAGCCTGGAATGCAGACAGCCACTCATCTTCATAGAGGAATTAAAAGGGATTCTGCTAAGGAGATAAATCTTGGATGCAGTTCTTGGTGCCTGGTTTTCTTGGACCGTTCTCCTCGAATGCCTGGGAGGGAGCCACCCCCACCCACCATCCCAGGGGTCAGGGCTGGAAGGGGCTGAGTGTCTGTCCATTGTCTGGCACAGTCCTAACACTTTATAGGGGGTAAACTGAGGCTCAGAGAAGGGACATGATCAGGGCCACACATCGAGTCATCAGTGAAGATGAGCCCCTGACTCAAAGCTCCCTCAGTTAGTGTGCAGGTGGGCTGTGGTGCATGAGCACCTCTCCTTCAATGACCTTTTGCTATGGGATGGTCTCCCTGGGAACCCTTTGCATCAGGAGGGAGAGAAGCCTTCTTGCTGCAGCCATGCTCCTGGGGGGTGAGCAGGGACCCTAGAAAGTAGGAACAAAGGAGCCTTTTAGGCCATGAAGAGTCAGAGAGGCTCGTTCTGGGCCCTTGTGGGCCCGGGTTCTAGGGTCTAGAGGTACTAGGGTCTAGAGGTCTGCTCTTGCAATCACCCTAGCAGCCGGCACAGAGCCGCAGGACCCTGCATCACATGTTTGTTGAATGAATGCATGAACGCTCGACCCCTGTCCCCAGCCGGCATACAGCATCGCACACCTCAGCCTTACGCTGGTGTTCGTTATCAGTGTGGATCACGTCTGTTAAAGCTTTCTGTAGGCTAGCCAGGGGCTGTAAATGCAGTTGTCCTGCCCAGTGGGAGTTTCCAGGTGGGCTGACGGTACCAGGTTGCCATGGAGAACAGATTCCTCACTGGTGTTAGAATTCGGGGAGTCACTTCTGGGTGCAGCCAGCGTGACCAACGGTGCCGGAGTGCCTGGAACAAGGCGTCGTGAAGACAGCCTTTATCCTGCTGGCAAGCTCAGGGTCTGCCTGCGGGCATGGGTGCCAGAGCCCCAGGCAGGGCTCAGCCCTCACTAGGAGGGATTTGTGTCCTGTGGCATCCTGGGGGCCAGCTTCCAGACTAGGGATGCAGTGTTCACAATGCACATGCCATCTGTGGGGAGAAGAAAATCCATCATTACCATTTCAATTAAAATTGTTCTCTGAAGCGGTAGGTCCCAAGGTGCAGCTACCAAATTCCAGAACGCGGGGCGCATGTACCAAAGCGGTGGGTCTCACAACAGCTGTTCCTCCGGACAGCTGAAACCGTCCGGCGGGTGGACTCTGTGTGTCCCATGGCCTGGGAGGACGGGTTTCTAGCGGCAGTGATGCCGTGGGGAACAGCAAAGCGCCGAGAGTTGGACGAGACACAGCTTGACATGCCTCTGGATGTCATCTTCCCAGCTAGTCCTGAGGGAGGAGCAGAGGGGCCAGGAGGGTGAGGCCAGCCCACCCGGCCCCCGGCACGTGCTGCAATGACTTTCTTCTAATTTTAGAGCACTCTGCATTCACTATGGAAACTTGGGAAATACAAAGAAGTATAAAGGATAAGATCAAAATGGGTCCTCGATCCCACCTCTAGGGATGGCTGCTGGTTTTTCTTCTTTTTATTGTTTGCATGACCTTCGACATATGTTAACTCTAAATGTCACAAAATTGAAATGATGTTGGATACTTAGGGTTGGGTCTCGGTTTTTAGTTTAACCTAACAGTATAGAATAAATATTTTCTTGTGTCTTAAAATATTCTTTGAAAATAGGATTTTTTTTTAAATGGCTAGATGGTATTCCCTTTCATGGGTGTGCCATAAATTACATGTAATTTCCATGACTTGATCCCTTGTGGGTGTCCTCTAAGGTCACATTAATGGCATGACCCACTTCTATCCCTCGTGGGGCACTGGGTGTGTGTTCATCGGACCCCACTGTGGACCTCTGGACACGGAGCCTTCAGTCTAATTAGCTCAGTCTCGATTTGCAATCTCCCCCCAGCCAGGGACCCCCTGCATTTCTGGAGGTTGGTCTTCAGTTATACTCACCTGCCTGCCTGCCCTCCCAAGGGAGCCAAGCCATGTCCCCGCAGTACAGTGGTCCAAAGTGCTGCTGGCTCCCTCTCTTTGGCATCTACTGGAAGGTTCCAGAAGTTCCCACCCTGCCCTGTTGTGATGTGGAGAGGCCGCAATTGACTCCATGTGCCCGGATCCTCTAGAGTTTCCAGGGAAGCAGGACCTGGAGGAAGGAAGTGCAGCCCTGAACAGTCCCTGTCCTTGAGCAGATGGTTAGCCCTGTAGCCTCAGACACCTCATTTGGGAAAGGGGCAACCACAGTGCCTGCATCTCTGGGGCACTCTGAGGATTCAGTGCCTTGGCACCAAGCCCAACACGGGTTGTTGAGGAAAAATGGGCTGTGGGGATTTTCTCTGAGTTTCCCAGCCCCTAGCACTGGGCCAGCTCCCTCTTGATGACAGAGGCTTTACTACAGTATCAGAGAACCCAGTCCATACTGGCTGGACAACAAGCATTCATTTTCTCCTATAAAAAGAAGTCTGGAGGTTGGTGATAGCTGGAGTCAGTTCTGCTCTTCATTGATTCCACTGAAGGCCCAGGATCTCTTTATATTTTGCAGCATGCTGGGTTTTCTTTCCCCTCATGCTTGTTGCCCCATGGCCCCAGAGTGGCTGCCACTGCTCCAGGCAATGCATTTGTGTCCATGGCAGGAAAAATAACAAAGGAATCGAATCTGTGAGCACCTCTATTATGTCCGAACTTACAAAGGGAAAGGAAACCCACCCTGGAAACTCAGGACCATGTGTCTACTCATGGTTCCTCTGTCATAAACAGGTCATCTGGCTATCCCTAGCTAAAGGGAGGCTAGAGAAGTGAGTGACTGACTTCTTTGCCCTTTAAGTGGGAGCTGGACAGGCAGATGTGGGAACAGCTGCTGGCTGGCCAATTAACCAGAGATCCTACTGTCTGTGTTCCAACTTCTATTTCTGGATAAGTAGGCTGCTTCCATTTTTTCATTGTAATACTCTAATGAGCCATATTTGTAATATTTTCCCAAGTTTATGATTATTCCCTTACAATAAATTTTTTAAATGGAGTTATTAGGTCAACAGCACACGCTACTTTAGGCTCTTAATGTGTGTGGATGGGACAGTGCTCATTTCAGTTAATAGCAGCTCAGTCCTCTCTGTCCCGCAGGCCACTCCCCGATCCTTCTCTCGGCCCCTCTGATGCATTCAGTCTATCAGTTTCCATGTGCCCTTCTCAGAGCCTCCTGGTCTCCCTGCTGCGAAGGTCTGATTTCCTGATGCTGTTAACACTCTTCCTCTGCTGGGAACCTCTAGGGGCTCGTTTTCTACCAAGTAAAGGCCAAAGTTGTAACAGGCTTACGAGGCCCTACGCGATCGGATCCCTGTTATTCCTGACCTCGTGTCCTACCACCTTCCCTATCATTCTGGCTGTGTGGCTCCCGGCTGCTCCTCAAACCCTGCAGGCTCGCCCCTGTCCTGGGCCTCACCTTCCTTCTGCTGGAAGGTCCACTCGGGCTCTGCCCAGCTCATCCCCTGCCATCCAGTCTTTGCTCTGGTGCCACTATCTAACTCTCCCCCTGCTTGGAGTGTACAGCCCATGGAGGCTGATATGTCCGTCTTGCTTAGCGCCTAGCCTCTCGCCCATGGGTGAGCCACTTCCTGCCGTGGTGCGAGTGGGCCCCCACGGGTCACCCTTTCCACCAGCAGTAGCCACCAGCAGCCTCTCCCAGGCTGGGCGAGTTGGGATCCACCCAGCTGTGCCCACCTCCCGAGGTCGCCTTTTCCAGGGCGATTCCCATTGTTGTGAGCCTGGGGAAATAGCTGTTCCCTGGAGCAGGAGGTGGAGGGAGGATGGAATTGTGCATGGGAGTGGCTCCCTTGTTCCGGTGGTGGATTCTATCCTTCCAGAGTGTGGGAAGAGCACTCCCCACCTGGCATCAGTGCAGTGAGCTGCAGCAGAGCCTGGGACCCTTCCCAAATAATCACCCAGAGGCTTCACCCCCAAGGGAGACACTCAGAATCAGGCCATGTTAGTTTTCTGCTACAACAACACCCATTTACCATCTCGAGGTTCTGTAGGGCAGAGGCCCAGCCCAAAATTGGGGGGTTGGCAGGGCAGCATCCCCTTTGGAGCTCTGGGGAAGAATCTGTGTCCAAGTTTATTGGTCTGGATGGACCTGGCAGCAGAAGTCTCAGCCAAGGTTGTTCTCCCTTTGTAAGACTGCCTTTCCTTGCTGGCTGTCAGCCAGGGTTGGTCTTTGTATCTGGGGGTGCCTCAGTTCCTCCTCTTGTCTTCCGTGTGGCCCCCGTCCCGGCCAGCAGTGGTGCCCCAAGCCCCTCTCAGGCTTGGAGTTCCTCTAACTCCCTTTTGGCTGGGTCTATTTCTGCTTCTGGCTTGCAGGAAGCTCTCTGCTTATAAGGCTCAGGTGATGGGGTCCACCTGGATAATCCAAGATTATCTCCTCCTTTTTCAGGTCCTTAACCTTAATCACAGTTGCAAAGTCCCTTTTACCATATAATGCAACATATCCTCAGATTCCAAGGTTTAGGGTGTAGACCTCCTTAGGGGGTTGTTATGCCTCCCAGAAAGCCTTTGGCCCTGCCAGTCTCTGTCCCGCTAAAAGCTCTTTCCATCAATGTAATGTCCCTGACCACAGGGCTACTCGGCCCCCAGGTCTTCATGCCATTCCTACTTCCCTGAACTCTGTGACTTACATATAGTTCCTTATTCACTCAGGTATAAGTGGGAAAGGTAGTTCTGCCATCTACCTGTTTGTAGAACATAGAATTGTTTAAAAGCTGTGTGGGTCAACATTTGCTCAGAAGTTGGGCTCTGTTGTTGGGTTATTTTTTTCCTGGGCCATTTGTCCCATTGGAAGCCTTTTCAGCAGGCTTATATGGGGCCATCCCATTGATTTCCAGGAAACCCCAAATCCTGAGCAAAGGGTGTGGTTTGGGTTCTTTCTCTGGAGGCCCTGAGCCTTCCCTTTGCATTTACCAGCTGGACCCACTGCATCTGAAGCCAGCACAGAACAACCCTGGCTGAGACTTCTGCTGCCAGGTCCATCCAGACCAAATGCATTACATGGAAGGTAGGTGCAGTCAGCATGGAGATCCATGGTGTTCAGCTGGAAACCTGGGGGATCCCGGGTCTGAGATGTGCCTTGAGCTTTTTGGATTGAGGAACAGACAAGTGTTGCAAAGGGATGTGTCTATGCTGTGGGCTTCTCATTATTTTCTCCTGTGGTGGAGAAGCCTTAGAATATAGAAAAACAAACTTCTGTCTCTGGAGAAGGAAGTCTCTGCATTCTCGAGCCGCCAGTCTCTGCACCAGACAAACCACGTGAATATCCGGGAACTGCATCTGGTGCACAACCCAGAGTGGACAAGCCAGTGCTGAATCAGGAAAGTGAGGGCTCTCCGTGGGAGCAGGAGTTGGATTCCCAGCAGAACCCAGATGCCTGGTGATGGCTTTTTGTGGCCAACAAAGCAGGGTGTATTGTGGGGCTCAGCTAGGGCAAATGTCTGAGCTCTTGTTCCCGTGTGGAAGGGTTTGCTTTTGATGCTGATGACAGAGCCCCTCCATTTGTATATCATGTTATGCTCTATAAAGAATTTTAGGAATGGCAGGAGGTGGGCAGAGTAGGCTCACATGCACTCATTTTACAGATGACAGAACAAAGGCTCAGGGAGTTTGATCATCTGTACCAAAGCCACTCAGCTGCCGATCAGCGGAGCAAGACCTAGAACTGACTCTGCCTGTGGATGTGGGCCAGCGAAGGCCATGGCCTTTCTTGCCTCTGTGATGAAGGTGGTCAGGACACTCCAGACAGATGGACCACTCAATCTGTGGCCCAGTGAGAACTCTGGGGGTGGGCAGGGCTCTATCCGGGGTGTGAGCTCACAGGAAGTGAATGGGTACAAGTACCATATGATTGGGACTAGAGGTTGGTAGCTGTTGTTAGTCACTGGAGGGTTTTGAGAAGAAGATGGGTCCTTCTAGGTTTTGTTGATTCTACCTGCTCTTATCTCCTTGTTGAATTGACTTCTCTCTATCCCTGTACCTCCGACTTGATTTCTTCTCATATGGACTCCAGCAAACCCATGTCTGCTCTCCTTGCCCCCTTTCCATACATTTTCCACCCAGCAGACATGATATTTTAAAGATTCAGTTAAGATAATCTCACTGTTATGCTTAAAATGTGACCTGTAAGGCCCCCCAGACCCAGACCCTCGATGACTTGGCCCTCTGCCTGTTTTTTTTTTTCTCTCTTCCTCTCAATCACTTTCATTAAACACATTTTTATTGTCCTTCTACTATGAGAAAGTCCCCATTTGAGCTGACAAATGAAACAACTGGCAAGGTCCAATAGTCCAAGTGTAAGCTGGACATCAGCAGAGGTCGTGGGAACTGGATCCCAAGCTTATGGCAATGTGACTCAACCCAAATCATTGTTGAGCTCAGTTTTTCTTACAGTCCTTGGCATCCCTGCTCTTTTCTAGATTCACTTTCCTTATTCCCGAAGTGATCCTTTGCTGGTTCTTTCTGCAAAGATTGGGAGGGAGTAAGGTCTTTATTCTTCCTAAAGCTGGAGGCATCTTCATTTCACCCTGCCTTATAAATGATAGTTTAGCTGGGTATAGAATTTTGGATTGACAATTATTTTCTCTTAGCACTTTAAAGTGCTTCTAAATGCCATCTTTTTATGACGAGTGGTCTGCTTTAGTCTAGCCTTGTGGGATCTTCTCTTAGATGTTCTACAATTTTACTTCTACATGTCTCAGTGGGAACTTAATTTCATTTATTCTGTTCAGAAATTGGAATGAATTTTCAGCCTGAAGACTCATATCTTTCATTAGTTGTGGAAACTTGGTCATTATCTCCTCAAATATCACCTCTCTCCCACTTTCTAGTCTTATTCTGAAACTTCTATTACTATATTTTAATCCCAAGATTCAATTCCCCCCAACACACACACCATATTTTAATGTCTAAGGAAATTGGATACATCTGGCAGTTTCTAGTTTCTTACAAAAGCTACCAGCTCAGTGGCAGCATGCTCAGCTTGGTTGTTATTTCTGGTGGCAGATGCTACAGCTTCAATCCCTCAAAATTACAGTCAGCAAAACATTTAAAGACCATTTGAGGAAGGAGTGTGAGTCCTGCTTGTTTTTCAAAAACCTTCCATAGACATCCTCTGATAAAATTAAGGTAATCAACTACTGCAGAGTGAAAATCAATGTTTTGGGAAAAATTCTGGAGACAATAGTGGAGCACTCTTTTGAAAAATGTAGTATTATCAACTCTCTTGAGAACCCGGAGGGCTAAACTGTTTAGGGATGAGATGGATGTTGTCTGCTTTCTTTTGAAAGTGATTCAGAAGTGTTAGACTCTGAAGGTCAAGGAGATTGAAGACAATCTTAATTTTTTTTGCTTATATTTTCCTTCTTATAGATGCATGAGCATTTTATTAAGTTTGTATAATTCATAAAAAATGTTTCCACCAAGTAGGAAAAGTTTTCATAAGAAACATAAAGTTTTAGTTTAATTGGAAGCATTATTTGTGTTACAGTAGCCCATAAGATGTTGGTGCAGTGTCCAGTCATTGATGTCTTAGATTTGATAAAATGTGGTAGATGTATTTTGGACTTCTTCACCCTAATCTTCTGACTCTTAACTTCTCCCACCATATTTTCCATCTCTTATCTTTCTCTGTTGTGCCCTCAGTAATTTCCTTATTTCTGGGGTTACATGACCTGCACTCACTGTTACTTTCCTGACTTCACCTCCTACTAACCTACCATCTTTCTACTGTCTGATTTCCCCAAGGTAATGGAGCCTCTATGAGGGCAGGGATTTTTGTCTCTTTTGTTCACCGTTGAAAGCCCAGCACCTAGAACAGTGCCTGGCACCCAGCAGGTGCTCATTAAATGTTGGTTGAATGTTGACTGAAATTGCCAAATTGCTTTCTGGGAAGACTGAACCAATGTATACCTTTGCTATAGTATTTTTTTCAGTGACCACATTTTCATTTTTCATTTTAAATTCATTTAAATTCATTTAAATGAATTTAAAAATAATATCCACTCTCATTTTGTTTAACTTTTAAATTTTTATGTCTTAATTTCTTATTTCTTAATCTCTTCTTTATAAAATCTTTCTCTTTTCACCTCATAAACTTCTTTGTTTTAAAATCTGTGTCAGACTGCTCCATAAAGTTAATTTTATCTTCTGTGCATTCACATCCTTTGTGAATTTTTAGATTTTGTTCATTGGCTTTCTTAGCATTCAGTTTCTACATGATTTGAGGTTTTGGCTTGCAAGTTTTTCTGAACCACAGGTCTTTTGTTTTGCTCTCTGCTCCTTCGAATTCCCTGCTTCCCATCTACTGGATTTCTGTTTGATTCTGCAGAGGCGGGGGGCTCCATGTTCAGAACCAGCTCTCAGGACAGTGTCCAGGGCTCGCATCACCAGGGCATTTGGGGAGATGTTGCAGATCCGTGGTTCCTGGTTGCAGGGCTGTATTGTGGCCCCCTGTATGCTTTGTTTCACAGGTTGTCAACGCCACAGGGGCAAAGCAGTAAGCCCAGTTCCAGTGTCCTGTGTCCTGCAGGGTAATTTGGATCCCATGGCTTCTCAGGAGTGGGACTGTTACACCACTGTTCCCTGCCAGGAGGCCAGAAAGCCTAGGGCTTTCGCTTTGTAAGTGGTCAGCATCTCAACCCCTTTTCTGGTCCATGGAGATATTTGTCCATTCTTTGTTTGTTTGTTTGTTTTAGCCTGGCTACATCTTTCTTACTTTCTGTTCTTATATTTTGTCTACTATTGCCCTGTGTTCAGAGCAGATGTATTAAATACTAGCTCACTGTACTACCTGAATCCGAAGCTGACTATCTTCTCTTCTCAGCACTGTCTAGCCACACTCCCTTCGTCTCCTTTGGGGTCTGCCTCTTGCACTAGATTGAGACTTGGAACACAGACACCAGGTCTCCTTCACTCTCATCCTCAGGACCCTGCACAGACTTGGCATAGAATGTAGCCACCATCAATATCTGTGGGACCATCTGGGAAGCCCCACCTAGCACAGCAGAGGGATGACTAGCTTTTGGCAGACAGACCTGGATTCAAATCCTGACTCGGCCACTTTCTAGCTGAGCAAACTTGGAACAAATCATTTTGCCTCCTTGGACCCTCGGTTTCACCATCATTCATGGGGCAATAGCTCCAGGTGGTGAGGTTTAGATCTGGTTAGATATGGAAATGCTGTTGGTGGGGGGGCACCTGGCTTGCTGTAGGGGATCCAAACAGTCCAGTAGTTGTGATCAGTGGCTTTGACCCTCGTACGTTTGGGAGTGACAGGGCGAAAGGGATACATGTAAAGGGTTATAAATGGAGGAAATGAGTTCACAGTGAAAACCTGCTAGTGTCATACTCCAAGGTTTATTCACATCAGCCTGGGGGTGTTTGGGGGTGCTGAACACGTGGAGAACAGAGCCCCACACAGTGGCCCTCCCTACGCAGAGACTGGAAGCAGGTAATTAGAACCAACCAGTTTGCAGCCTAGCTTAGGAAGAAGCAAAGAAACAGATCTGGGTAATTTATGCATCTCTGTGTTACAATCTGTCCTTATGAATATAAATACCCGTGAATGTGGATTGTCCTTGATAATTGCTTGCAATGTCATTTTTTTAATGAAAATTAAGTGCTTCAGGAGCACTAAGTAGGAGCTTTGCTGACAAGTTTAATTGCTGCGCTGGGAGCTGATAACACCTGGGAGGATTGGCTATGACTTTATTTAAAACTATGGGCCCCATTAACTTAAAAGAAAAAAAATTTTTTTGAGTTACTACTGCCTAATTGTACTTCCCTTTATTTTACCTCAAAGGGATGTGATGAATTAATTATTACACAGTCTGTTTTTAATCCAGGTTTCTGTGTGACATGTTATCTGGCCCAACACCCGTTCTCCTGAGTCCCCCTGGGAGCCGATAGACCACCTGTGGGAGAGAGAAAACAAAAGTGGGGGTTTATGTGTCTTCCCAGCTCAGCTTCCTCCTGATTGCAGATTGGATGTACGGCTTACCTTTATTCCACCAGGTACATGGAATCCAGCATGAAGAGGTTGCATATGAAAAGAAGGAGCAAGATGTGAACCCAATCAGGGGAATAATTAGTCAAGAACATTAGCATGATCTTTGTGCTCAGATGATAGCATTAATTGCATGTGATTTTTATGTGTTTATTAAAACAGGTTTTCTCAGCTTGACAAGGACAGAGCGGTTGGTTACAAGGAAACTTCTGAAGTGATCTTCAGTGAAAAGCCTTTGCTCTCCTAGATTATTTTCTGACAGTAAACCCAAATTAATGAGGTTTTACTGTATTCAAACTTGGAGGTTTAAGTTGGTTTGTTTTTCTATTTTTCTTTCTCAAACTTCCTAAAATGAAGTCTTTGCAAAAAAAAAAATGAGCTCTTTAGAAGTAACAGAAAGAGGAAAGATTACTCACCTGGTAAATAATGTATGTGGAGATTGTTCTGGATAAAAGTGTGCCACGCAACATTTGAGCGTAACGTAACTCTGGTCAAAACCATATGCTGCAGTCCTAACTCCCAGGACCCAGAACCTGACGTTATTTGGAGATAAGACCTTTAAAGAGATAATTAATGTAAATGAGGTCATTAGGGTAGCGTCCTTATAAGAAGAGGGAAATTGGACACACACACACACACACACACACACACACACACACACACCACATGAGGATCACAATGGGAAGCCTGCCATCTGCAAACCAAGGAGAGGATCCTCAGAGGAAGCCAACCCTGCCAACACCTTGATCCCAGACTTGCAGCCTCCAGAGCAGCGAGAGAATAAATCTCTGCTGTATCAGGCACCAGTCTGTGGTGCCTTGTTCTGCAGCCTGGGCTGATTGAGGCACGGAGGGAACCATTGCTGGGGGGGAGACCCTGGTGGAGGAGCAATAGGGGCTCAGAAATCCCCACATGCCTTGTTTGAAGTCACTCTGTGCACAGAGTTTCCAGTCTAGAAATGATACACCGGTACATTGATTTATGTGACATGCCTTTTTGTCAAGACATCTTGAGAGGTGGTAGGCGGGAGGCGAACCGTCATAGGTCATGCAAATCAAAAGGAGCTTGCAGGATGACAGCAACTCTTACAAAAAACAGGATGTTCTGAGAGGGAATTGACAATGCCCAGAGGAAAATGCTCCTGGGGTATTAGCCCCATTGTCTCTGGAAACATTATGTGAGGGGTTAATGTGAAATTTCTTTTATTAAAACAGAAGGAAAATATAACCTAATATGAACACTGGTTAATTCTAGGTGGTGGATACTGGTGTTTGGTATCTGGCTTCTCTGAGCTTTTCTATTTTTATGTCTTTAGCATTTTATTGGAGAAAATTTCAAACAGAAGACCTGATGGGCCATCACCAACCACAGAAATCATCCACCTGTACACGGCCAGCCCTGTTTCTTCCATACTCCCATCCACTCCTGCCCCCTCCCTGGGGTCATTTTTTAAGTGAATCTGAGTCTTGTATCATTGCCTCCCTCAGTATTGGGCTGCGTGTCTCTAAAGGTGATGACCTTTTCTTAAAACTCAGCTGTGGGAACAGCACGCTCCCCCAAACATTGTAACCATAATTTCTTAGTCTTGAAAGATCCTAGCTGGTGGTGAGGTTTTCTCCTCCAGGAACATGGTTTCATTATCCCTTCCCCTCCCCTGCACAGGTGTCAGCCTGGCACTGTTCTCTGACCTTGACAGGGGAGGGACAGGTACCCTCCCTGCCCTCAGAGAACGGGGACTGTCACTATTCTAAGGACGCAAAGGACTCTCTGGTGGACCTGCGTGGCGACTGTCCATCATAACACGAGATCTGTTTTATCCCCAACTTAGCAGCAAACATCTATTTCAGGATCTTATAGAATCTTGTCCCCTGACTGGATTATCTCAGCTGCTACCCACCCAGGCTGCACATCTGAACCACACGGGGACTTTCAAAACCCTGACACCCACGTCTCACCGCAAGACCCTGCTGCCAGTGGTCTTGGAGGGGCCTGGTGCTGGTCTCTCCAGGTGATTCTGATGGGCGCCAGGTCAAGAACGCCATGCTCCTGCTTTTCACCCACCCTGGCTCATGGCTCAGGCCACCAACTTTACTTCTGTGTCCACTCATGTGTGTCTGTGTTGAGTGTGCCAATATGGGAGGAAATGTGCTATAATTTTCAAACATAATTTCACATAACCCATGTTTGTAAAGCAAGCGTAGTCCAGTTCCTTTGAAAAAAAATGCAAAACTATATTATAAAACAGCCACTACCAGGCAAACAAAAATCCATCCACTAGAGGTTATAAGGCACGTTTTCTTTCACAAGATAACTTCCACACCAAAGATGGGGACAATATAATGGGCCCCATCTCCCACACTCTCATTCTGAGTGGTAACTTAAGGCACCTGCCATGTTTAATTCCCGAAACAACGCTATGAGTTGGGAGCCGTCACTGTCCCCATTTCACAGCTGGGGATACGGAGGTCTGGGGAGGTTGCTGGGTTCACACAGCTGGTGAATGGCTGAGTCAAGCACAGCTCAGTTGGGAGAAGGTATGGAAGGGAACAAGAGGGTCTCGTCTGAGCCTGTGCTTCTTCTCAGGCTTCCTCTGGTGAAGATGTAGTGGACATGCTGCTCTGGGGCCTGATGAAGATCATCCCTCCTTGTCCTCATCGCAGGCCCACCCCAACCCTGTGGTCTTAGCGCTCTAATACGGAATGACACTGGGAGAAAAAAAGTGCCATGGGACAAGAGGGACAGACGGGCAGAGGGGCCCCTCACGGCGCCGGCCAACCGGGCATCAGAACCACAGGCCAACGGCGGGATGCACCGCAGCAGCTGTGGCGCTGAGGGGGGCCCAGAGCACACCTGGATCTTGACCAACTGGGGAGTCTCCTCTTCAAGGGCCAACGGGGGGAAGCCGGGTAAGTCGGGCGGGTCCTCCAAGAAGGTGGTACCAGTGTGGGGCTGGATGTAGAGGAGAGTGACGGGGAGAGCCTCTGGTGAAGGATAGACAGGGAGGGCACACCAGTGGTAGGACCCTTCAGAGAGCCGTGCAGGGCTGACACCTGTGCAGTCGAGGGAGGGGAGGACTGGGTAGGGAGAGTTTCAGACCCATCAGAATTCTGAGATGGTCTGGACCAGGGGAGTCCTTGAGGAAAGGTTGCCCTTTGGGGCTACAAAGGCTGGATTCTGGAACCCCCTCCCCTTCTCAGTTGTTGGCTGAGATCAACCCAGGAGCCCACAGGAGGCAGACACCATGCTCCCCACAGCAGCCCCCTTGATGGGACCTGAGGGGGCGCCTCCATAGCCACAGCACTGACACCCCTCCTCCCGGGAGGCTGGGCTTGCCACTCGTGTCCATCCTGCAGGTCGGAAGGAAGATGAATGGTGTCACAGGCGTAACAAGCCTGGGGAGGAGCTGGGCACATTCACTTACCTTGAATTTCCAGGGCATCAACCCTGTGATGCTTACACCTCATGGAGCTCATTGCCCGGTGGGGGAGCTGCTGAGAGCCAGCAAAACGGAGAGCATGAAACAGTTACAAGTTGTGGGACCTTTAAGAAGGAAACAGACATACTGCCCAAGATGAGAGAAAGGGAGGTTGGAAGGGGTGGTACAGGGGGTTTCTCTGAAGAGTGCCATTTATACTGAGAACTAAAGTATGAGAGGGAAGTTATAGGAGGCCTAGAATGAGGGGCCACAGCATGTGCAAAGGTCCTGAGGCAGAAAAGCATTTGATACATTTGCAGAACAGCAAAACCCAGCATGGCTGGAGTGGAGTGAATGACAGGTGAGCTAGAGAGATGGGGGCGGATGTGAACAGGAAGGTCTTAGTCGGGTATGTTGGAGGTCCTGGGCAGTCTTGATGCAGGGGTGAGAGGATTCAGTGATGTTTTAAGATGTCCACGCATGGTTGAGGACTGGGCACAAGTGGGGATGCTGGGGGGATAGTATTTGCAGGGTGAGGTATTGTTGAGCAGGTGAACTTGGGGCTGCACAGAGTGCCCTGGGGCTGAGGGGGACGGGATGGATCAGAGGGAGTGCCACCTTGTTCCTTCCAAGCCAAAAGCAAACAGCAGCAACAATAACAAAAACCCGAATTAGCTTCCGGGGGCTGCTATAACAAATCACCACCAACTCAGAAACTTAAAACAACACACATTTATGATGCCACGGTTCTGAGGTCAGAAGTCCAGGCAGGCCTGGCCGGCTCCTCTGCCCCAGGTCTCAGCAGCTGCAATCAAGCTGTGTGGGTGCCTGGGCTCCTATCTGCAGCCTCGGGGAGGGTCCGCTTCCTTGCTCTTTCTGGGTGTTGGCAGAAGTCACTTCCTTGCGGTTGTAGGACTGAGTCTCTCTGCTGTGGCCGGGATGGCTCTCAGCTTCCAGGGGCTGCCTGTGCTCCCCTGGATCTGCACCCCTCTCTCCAGCAGGGGAATCCCTCTCTCCCTTGTCTTCTTCTAAGTCCCACTCCTGCTTCACTTCTCCTGCTTCAGCCGGAGAAAGTTTTCTGTTTTTACAAGGGCCCTTTGATTCAATGGAGCCCACGCAGATAACCCAGGATGATCTTCCTCTTGTAACGTCTACAACCTTAATCACACCTGCCATGTCCCTTTACCATGTTTTGCTCAGACATGGGCACATCACTGGGGGGACATTCGGTCTACCACAGGCTCAGAGCGTAACCCTGGGGGCCGCGCTCATTCGTTCTTTCTGTGAATATTTATTGAGCACCTGCTCTGTGTTGAGTTCACACCACACCGAAACGGACGGTCTTGCACAGCCCAGCACAGGGACAGTGGGGAGAAGATGGAGGGGTCCTTTGGAGGTTGCCACTTGGCCAAAAAGTCCACGGTGTGGCAGAGCTGGCCCCTTCAGGGAACAGGCATGAAGCACTGACAGAGGTAAGGATCGAATCACTCTGCGGCTCTACTGAAGAGTGGGGTGTTCTGGACCTGCTTTGCTGCCCACAGGAGTCTTCACGGGCCCCACATGACTTCAGTCACTGCTGCCTGACTTCAGAGCCAGAGGGCACTTCATAGATATTATGTGGTTCCAGTGCTTTCAAAAGAAAAACAAATTAAAAAAAGAGTAGCTCCGGTTGAAGATGGGATTACAGCGAGGCCAAGGATAGCCCCCCACCTGGTTGGCAGGGAGTGAGGGGATGGAGGTAGACCCTACCCCACTCAGAGCCCACGGGGTTCCTTAGCAGAACCCCATGCCCCTCAGGGCTCAGTTTGAAAACTAAGGGAAACTGAGGCCAGGAGAGAGGATTTTTCTCAAATTCGATCAGGTAGCCAATAATGACCAGGACTCTTGGCCCAGTGCTCTTTCCCTGCAGGGTGCCAGTAACTCCACGTTATAACTTCTACCGCCGGGATGGGTTGGAAGGCCAACTTATCTTGGTAAGGTCGCTTCCAGACATGTGGGAATTGTGTATATAATGATGCTCCCCTGTTCTCTCCCCTCTTCCTTTATTCCAGGATCCAGGGATGTGGAGACCAGCCAGCCCCTTGCAGAATATTCCCAAGCTCTTTCTCTGAGAGTCTGGCCCACACAGATGACCTCTCTCTCTCTCTCTCTCTCTCTCTCACAGAGCTGCTTGCTTTTGCCATTTTGAAGGAGGGTAATGTCAGACTGGTGCCTGATGGGAACAACCAACTTTGTGCTGAGACACCGGTTTGCAGGCTTGCTCTTTGGAATGTGTTTTTGTTTTAAGCTGGGTAGACTCACTCTGTTAATGTCCCTTCTGTGGCCCATCAGCTCAGCATTTCCTGCCTCTCAGCTCTCCCTGTTTGCCAGAGAGACTCAATTACGTCCTGGACTCCACACAGGGCAGATTTATGGGGCCTCGCATGCTGCCTGAGGCTTGGAGGAGCAGCCTGACCCAGAAAACTATGCCTGTGGCATCAGCCAGATGTATCAAGGCCCTGGGGGCACAGCCTGCCTGCCTCCTGGAGCCCCCTCCCCCGTCTCGATCCCTCCTCCCCCTCCCCCTCCTGTCTCCAATCCTCCTGCATCTGGGAGATGCTTCCCAGATGCTCCCAGGGTGTGGGTGCCACAATGATCCAAGGAGCTGTTCTGTGGACACTTCTTTGAGAACTGGGATGCTCAATCCTTGCTGGCGGGTTTGCTCTGCTTTCCAGAGGAAACTCAAGTCAAACATCCTCATTAGCTGAGGCCACTCCCCTTGACTCTACCCAGCCCTTATGGCCACTGTCTTCCCCCAGCAGAGAGGGCACATTAAGCCACAACGAGTCATTCATGATCTCCTGAAATTAGGTTCTGCTACCCTCTCCAAAAGAATTCTGTAGGGCCAGAGAGCACTCCCACCCTAGTTCCAGTTGGATGGAGATAAGGGGACGACATGGGGGAGGCAAGAACAGGGGTTCGAGGAAACCAGGGGGAAGTGGTGTGACCCCAGGGTTAAGAATGGGGTCAGGTTGCCCTCTCAGCCTTAGATGTGTTATTTATCTTCTCTTCCTTGTCTGCTCATCCATGGAATGGAATGATGCTGCACCCACCTTGCCGCCTTGTTCTGAATTCTGTTGAGGAGAAATGCTGTGATGTGGTAAGCACTGAGTAAGAGTTAGCTACTGTGATCAATATTATGATTATTGACTAATTTTAACCCAGTGTTTATGAAATGTGGGTAAGTGAATACATTTCTTGGGAGAAAGCAGTTTCTCTTGGAGAATATCTCTGAAACTCTTAGAGTTCAGCTTATCGGTTAAGGAAAAGTGGCATTTAGGAAAATGATGTTTCCTGGTCAATGATCCCTGTAAGTTTTGTCTTTAGATCTGGAAGGAAATATTTCAGACTCATCGGAATAAAAAACACAAAACTTAAGTTCTCAAGCAACTTGCCGACCCTGAAGGATTTGTCCAGGGACCTGATTGTGAAGAGCGGCCTGAGGCCGGTGGGGAGGAGGTGGGAGGGGCGATATGGGGGTCTATTCGGGCTGGGTAGGGCTGGCGCTCAGGGGTCCAGCATGCACATCTGGTTTCTGGGCTGTGGGGCTCACTGATTGTGCCCTGACTTGGTTCATGAGGCGCAATCTTCTCCCGCGAGTTCTCGGAGCTTCCTCGATTCCCACCCCCAGCTCCCCTGCCCCCACCCCCACAAAGTTGCTACAAAGTAGCTGCTGGGGAACCTCCCCAAGCTATCCCCCCACCCCCCTCGCCGGGCGTTGTGGTGGTGGCGCTGCCACCTGGTGGCCGGCACTGTGCACTGCAGGCTCCCCGCGCCCAGCCCGACCCGGGAACCTCGGGGATCCCCACCTGGACTCACCCCCATCCCGCACCCCCACCGGCCGGCTTTCAGGGACACTCGTCACGGTGGATCCGGAATGGGTCCCTTCCTGTGTGTGCCTGCACCACCCCAGAGAGCTTGATGCGGCAGGGTCCCTGAGCCTGGGGCTCCCCAGGCCGTCAGGGGACCCTCCCTCTTCCGTCTGCCTCCTCCTGGACACCCAGTCTCTCACAAGGGGCTTCTGCTGGTGGAACCCCAGCCCGCCCCTCTCCATCCTCCACCTCCTAGTCCGCTTCTCTAGGGCCCCTCCCCCGGCCAGCCCCTGCTGCCTGCTGCAGTGGGAGCGTGGGTCTCGGGCTCCAGGACCCTGAGTGCAGCACACGGGGTCTCTGATTTGCTGGAAAACTCCGCCCTTCCGTCCTTCTCCAGAAGTAAAACATGGCAGGTTCTGAATCTTGGCAGCCGATTGCAGCCTGCCGACATTATCAACACAAATCAACCGGCAGAGCTAACTTATTTTAAGCACCTGCAAGGGTGTTGCACTTTGCACACTTACCTGGTTTGTATCCTTCCAGGCCCAGGAGGAAGGGCTTTACGGGCCTCACAGATGAGGAACATGCTGAGCAGGGAAGTGGAGGCAAGTGGGCAGGGGAGCAGGATTCCTCTTCAACCCTGTCTGGTCGGCACTCCCTGGAGGGAGGGCCAAAGGATTTAAGAGAATGGAGCAAACTGCCCATCGTACCAGAGTCCCCTGGAGGGGCAGTTCCCGTGTGTAGTTCGGGGTGGGGACTTGAGAATTGGCATTTCTAGCAAGTGCCCTTACGGCTGCAGCCTCCAGGACCCACTTTGAGAACCACGCATAGGCCCAGTGGTTCTCCCCTTTGGCTGCAGGTTGGAGTCACCTGGGGACTTACAAAAGTGCAGATCCCTGTGCCCCCTGCCAGAGATGCCATGTTATCAGGTAGTGCTGGAGTCAGGCCCTGGGCGCTGTGACGGTTCCTTTGAACGTTCCGGTGTGCGGCCAAGGTTGAGAACCGTGGACAGAGTTCATCTCTTTCATTTGGGGGAAACTGAGACCCCCCAAGAGGGAAGAAGATTTACCCCTGGGTCTTAGGGCGAGTCACCCATAGGGGCAGGGTCTTGGGTTGGTGCTGCCACTCTGGATGTGGCTCTTTTGGGGATGCATCTCTGTGCGTGGTCTCACAGGGACCCGAATCGGGTGGGGAGCTGGGCTCCGGGGGCGGTGAGGGAGGGCAGCTTCAAGGAGCCACGTGAGTGTCCTTGCCCCAAATCCAGCCCAGGAGCACATACAGGGAAGAGATGCAGACCACGTGCCCTGGTTGGGAACCAGGCAGGAAAGCACAGGGCGGGCGGACAGCCGTTTGGACTGAGCCCTGAGCTTCCGAGCAAGATGATGGCCAGGGGCTGGCAGAACTGGTGGAAATGAAGGAGCGACGAATCGGGCCGGAGTCAGCCCACGCCGAGGCCAGGTCAGCGATGCACTCTGGGCTCCCAAGTTAACCCTGACCCTCTCCTCCCTCCTGGCCATGTTCCCCACCAGGGGCCTCCATTTCTCCTCTGATGCTCCGATGGCACTCGACCCAGTGAATCTCCGATGGAGAGAGCGGACGTGCTCCCCCCATGCCAGGCGTTCTGACCGCCCACGAGAGTGAGGTGGGAGAGGGGGTCACTGCCTCTCCCACCCCCTCTGCAGGGTCCCGGTGGCAGTTCGACGTGACCGCAGAGCCACAAACTGGCACGTGCTCCGACCCAGGAAGCCGCTCACTTCGGCGTTGTCCACGGAAATGGCGTGTGTCGGCAAGGCAGGGCTGTGAATTATGTAGTAGGCCACTTCTCCATTAGTTAAAAAGAGGAAGTGCTTCCAAAAAGACTGAGATAATTGGCCCCGGGCCAGGATATTCCTTTCGCCCTAAGTGTAAATATGATAAATAAGCACATCTCACAACGCATCCATCAACCCCGGCGGGTTAACCCACGAGAGATGTATGCTCCTGGGGGGCATTTGTGCAGCCCCTCACTGCCTGGCCTCTCTGTGCCCTAACCCTGGCCTTGCAGGAGGAAGCTCGGGGCTTTTGCTGACGGTGGAAGCAGCGAGCCTAAACGATATTGTCCTAATGAAGGGGGAGAGAATACTTAATGGGGTTCCCCCCCCACCACAGTACATCTTTGGGAAGGGTACAAGGAGAAGAGGGCCAGCCTGTTCTCCCATCCCCTTCAATTAGGAAGTCAGGAATGCCATGCTTCCTAAGACAAAAGCCCGATCCTCTTTTGGGGCGATTAACCACGGAACTGGCTCCTGACGACACAGGGGTTTTACAGGCACCCGCGTCAGCAGGGCTCTCACGGCTGTCTCCCTCTGTGTCCTGGCCGCTGGACTCTAGGGGTGAGGCCTGGCCTTCTTAGGAATGTCACAGGGCAAGCTGGCTGTTGAGAGGGGGAGGAAAGCAGCTGTTCTCTGACCTTGGGCCAGGCACTCGGGATGACGGCAGTTCCTTACGTCCTGGCTGTCCATCTGTCCGCCCATGCCCACGCATCTGCGCCCTCCGCAAGCAGAGCAGTCTCTCTTGTGAAGGGTTTTTCCCTCCCCCCTTCTTCCCGCCTCCCCCAGTGCAGCCGTTCCTCAGGCCCCGTGGAACCACAGCGCCTCCGAGGTTTTCTCTGCTTCCCCTGCTGAGGCGAGCACTGTCCTGTGAGGTCCCCAGCACTGAGGGCTTGGCTGGCCATTGCCCGGTTTCTGTGGCCAGCCTGGGTGCGGTCTGCAGGTGAGGCCAGTCCCTGCCTTCCTTGTTCCCTTGGTGGGAGCCGGCACAGAACTGCGGGCTCCAAAAGCCTTGCTCAGTGGTCCGAGGGTGATGGTCTGGGCCTGAACAGCTGCCTGATTGGTGGGTGGCAACCACACCTCCTGCCTTGGACTTCAGTCTACGTTAGCTATGGCTGACAGGCCATCCATCGCGACCCGGCCGTCATGAAACATGCTCACACCCAGACTCTCCTATGGCTCCCTCTACCACACGCTGAGCTGCCAGGAAAAGTGCCCATTAACTCTGGGGTGTCTGAGCAGACCAGTGTCCTTGGCCTCACTCATGATGGGTCGTTACCAGTTCCTTGGCAAAGAGGACCAGGAGACTAGAACTGGCGTCCCGTGGTGCAGGACGTGGATGCTGAACGTGGGCCCCAGGTGCTCACCGATGACCCCGGCTGATCCTGTAACCAGCTCCTATCAGAGCACAGCTTAGTGGAACTTGGATGACAGTCGTGGGGTCCCGCTGGGGCAAAGGAGCTCCGAGCTCAGCTCCCAGGGAGCAGACATCGGGGGCTGCCCACCAGAGCTGTGACCTGCATCTGGGGGAGCTTCCAACAGCCCTGGAAGGAGGGGTGCTGCTGTGTTTGTTTCATGTTTGGGGGCTTCCTGTGGGCAGGGCATGGCCCCAGACCCTAGGAGCCAATCACCAATGAAGGGAGAACAGATAGAGGACTCCTCTTCCCCAGGATACGTTCCTTTGAAGTAGGGCAAGAGATGCCTTCGCATTTGGGGGACATCTCTCTCAAATACGGATGCAAAAAAAAAAAACACATGCGTGGCAGTGTTCGATAAGGATATTCTCTGTGAACATTGACTTGTTGGGAAGGCCCCCGTAGGGGGGCCTTGAGCGGTATAAGCGGTATGAGCGGTAATGATGTCGAGGTTAGGGGGGCCTTGAGCGGTATGAGCGGTATGAGCGGTAATGATGTCGAGGTTAGGGGGGCCTTGAGTGGTATGAGTGGTATGAGTGGTAATGATGTCAAGGTTAGCAGATATCCGGGGAGCTCTTACCGGCCGCCCTGGCAAGCCTGGTGACAATGTTCCTCCAACCACGAACAACCCCGTGAGGTTGGAGCCATAACCACCCTCTTTTACTAAGTCAGAAAACCGAGTCTCAGAGGGGATGGGCACCAGGGAGGGGGTGCTCCAGCTGGGAAGAGGTCTGGGTGGGCTTGTGACTCCAGCACCCCGGTACCTGGCATCAGGTGGGACCCTCTCTAGGACGTCTTTCTTGCCAGATAATCAAGCCTTGTTACAATTCCCCAAAAGTCCCAAAGATTCAGTTTGGCGAATGTAATCCTGTTGCATCTATTTTCAGTGTCCTATTGCATTCCAAAGCATACACGACAAAATGCAAATGATAATTGGGTTAACACTGTGCCGTCTTAAGCAATAATAAATTAACCCTCATTTAAACACCCACTTTAAGAGTGGGAATGACTATGTTAATATATGATTTAAAAAAATCTTGGTGTGTATATACACAAGACCCTGGAAAATATATTAAAAATTAATTAGAGTAAAATCGATATGATTAGAAGCAAAAGTTCTTTATGCAAAGGCAGTAAGTGTGTTTAAGATCTTACGGAAAAGAAAAAAAAAAGTAATGCTCTGTGATTAAATTGCTGCGGAATGCTTATGGAAAACTTTTAATAAAGGTTCTCTCCCCAGGCAATTTAGATGGCAGATAGAATAGGATTCTCTTTCTGATGCAGTCATGTGAAATGGTCTCTGTCACTCTTTCTTCCTCTGTGGTGGCTTCCTGGGTGGTGTGTGGGTGCCCAGCACCTTGTCCTTTTGGTGGCCACAAGCCGGGAGTCTCTGGGTGCTGACCTGGCCCCCCGTCTGCCCCTGCGTTGGTCAGGACGGGCTGGGTTGTGGTGCAGTAACAAACAGCCCCCCACTCAGGACTACCCCCAGCTGAATGCTACTTCTCCCTCATGTGGGGGTCCCCACAGGGCTGGGGACTTTCCAGAATGAACATCTCTTCATGGGATGGCTCAGAGTTGCCCCTCCCTGTCAGTGTGCTCTTCCTGATTCACTGCGGCTGGATAGGAAAGTTCTGGGTGGTCTCGCCCCAGCATGTGATGCCTCTGCCTGCAAGGGACCCCCATTTCATTGGCCGAAGAAATTCGTGAAGCTATTTCTTACCCCACGGGTAAGACAGTCTCCATGTCCCTGGAAGTAGGAGCAGGAGTACTGAGGAGCCCCATGTTGCCTTGGGGACACCCTTCCCCAGGGGAGAGGTCTTCTCTGAGCAGAGAGTCTCCAGGACCCCCTGACTGAAAGCACTCCTCTGCCCGGGTTCTGAAGATGCTGGGAAATGTAAGAGGTCATCATGGAGGGGCCAGAGGCCACTGTCAAGCACAGAGAGGCCAGGTGGGCATGTAGCTTAGATGTGCTAGCCCATCCCTCCCCAGAATTGGCTGGACCTGCCCTAGCGCCCGTGCTGAGCCCGCTGCGAACTCCATCCTCCAAGAGAGGTCACTCTGCAGCCAGCCTGTCCCCAAGGGGAAGACAATGGCGATGTACTAAGCAGGCCTAGTTGTTCTTGTCCGAAAATATAAATTTTATTAATATTCGGGGATGGGGAGGCCAAGAGACCCCAAGCTGCGGGGGCTCAGTGTGCCATGCTGGGCCACATGGGGAGGCACTAGGGTTGGTCAGGGGGCAGAGGGAGTGAGGCAGAAATGTGGGCCAGAAGCTTTATGAGGGTTTCTGCAGGAAGGAATGGATGAAGCAGAGTCACAGGGTCAGCATTGGCCAGTTTGAATGGTTTCATCAGGCTCTGGGGCATTGGGGATGCTCCCTGGTTGTCTGGTACCTGGCCTGGGGTGATTAGGGCAGGGGGAACATGGCCCAGAGTATGAGAGCCCCATAGAGGAGGTGGCAGGGATGTGGGCTCTGCATTTGGTTGGTTTGCATCAGAAAAATGTGCTTGCAAGGCTGGTCATCTATTATCTCAAGGAATTGGCTGGCTCTAGAGTCTAAAAGACACCAGGTAGCAAAGCATCAGAAAATAAAAAGGCATGATTGAACCCTATATACCTGCTATTATCTATCACAAGAAATGGGTGGAGGAAATTGCCTTGAAATCTGAGTTTGTCAGCTGAGCCTGAAGGACCCTCTGTGTCTATAACATGACCCACATAGCAGTTTAGTGAGGAAGGTGGTTATTCCCATAACACAGATGAGGCAAGTAGACAAGAGCCCAGCTCAGAGTCTCTCGGAAGGACTCCGTTGTCCCAGGGCATTTTACTCAGGCATTTCTATCCTGGCCTGTCTGGGAGGATGCTGGGTGGGTGGAGCCCATTCCCCAGATTCCTGAGGAGAGGAAGGACTTTCTGCCCCAGGATGGACTCCGGACCTGACCATCAGTGCCCAGCCCATTGTCCTGTCTGTCCTCCAATGTCACGTGGCCATTTGTCCTTTCATTCATTCCATACACAGCCCAGCTGAGGCTTGCCATACCTCTGACATGTCCCCTAAGTGGGTAGGTGTGCTGTCTGTGGTCACCTGCATGGTCCTGGGAATGCCCACACAAGCTTTTGCCCAGTTAGGGCCAGTGTGGGGCAGCTGCAGAGCACCAGATCCCACCAGGCATATGTGGCTCATGGCATTGCCCCTCAGCCCAGGGAAAGGTCCTGACAAATCTTAATTTTGCCCCAAAATTCCGAGTCATTCTGCTTCTTGTGTTGCTGCTTCTTCTTCTCCTTCTTCTTCTTCTTCTTCTTCTTCTTCTTCTTCTTTTCTCTAGGCTCCTTCTGGACACTGCTCAAATTTTCTGCCTCTGATTCATGACACGGCAGCCATCCGTGCCAACAAGAAACCCGAGTCTCTGGGTGAAGGAGCTTTTAGGAATAAATCCAAACAAAACTTTAAAAAAGTCACACTTAATCACACTTTCTCTTTGTATCTGGGCCCCAGCCCAAGAACTGATTTGCAGCCCTTTAGTACAACTTGGAATTTGCTGGATTATCCTTTGTATTTATGTAGCTTGTAAGTCTCCTTTGACTGGTGGGATGTCTCCATAAATTCTCCGAGGCAGGAACACCATGAATGTGGGCTTGCTGGCAATGGTGGCATTCATATTTCATAAATGGCTGAATTGAAGGCGATGGATCCGGGTTTCGGGTGCCTCGTTGCGTTCCACCGTCCTATTTGGGCTCCGTGGTGCATGTGACAAGTTTGCTTTTTTTCTTCTCACCTGTAATATCCTTGACCTTTCTTGACCTCCCATGCTCTGTACATTCAGTATGTCTCAAATGGGGATAGCTGGAGGACTCTGTTCATTCTCTTGGAGCACCTTGCAATGGGTGTGATACTTCCATTTACGTGGCGAGTACAGTGAGGTGGAGAAAGGGTCAACGGTCCAAGGTAACCCACCGGAGAGGGCCTGGGATTTGAACCTCTGCCTGCGTTCTCACTCCATGCCACATACGTAATGCCTCAAACCAAAATGGAGCCCTTTGGAGCCAGGATGAAGCCAGATCTAATGCTTGATGTCTCCTTGTGCTTTCTAGGGTCAAAGCATGTAGGCTGGATCTCAATTCTGGAATACTTGTGTACGGTCACGGTGAGGGGATTGCCGTGCCCAGTCTGTGTCAGAGTAGTTGCCTCCAGAAACTGATCTTCTTGAGAAGGTGGGGTTGGCTTCCAAGGAGGGGCTGGCTTCCTCTGGGTGGATAAATAGGGCCTGGGCTTACCGGTAGAACCTCAGAATGAGGTTTGGGAGAAGAGCCGGTCAGATGGCCCCCGAGTGATGTGAGGCGTGGGGCGTAGGGCGTGGCCTGGGGAGACCTGATGCCAACAGGGGTGAGGGGAAGCCGGGCTGGCAGAAATGCCATCAAAGATAGATTGAGACCGGGGACAAGGGACGAAGCATGGGTAAATTCCTCATGAAATATGTTGCTGAAGAACAGGGAAATTCAGATGCAAAGCATCCATTTTTTAGCTCTCCAAGGCAGTCGTTTTTAGTAAATTCCAGTTAACTTCGCCCAAACAGGAGCAGGCTCAGTAATGAGGCTTGATTTCTGGTCTTTGTGCAGAAAGAAGGCTGTGAGGGACCGACCCGAGCTGATGGACGTCAGAGAAAGCCCCTAGTCCACAATGCTCTGATGCAGGAGCATTTCAATCCCAAGTTCCAGTGCCAATGTTTGGAGAATTTTGAAATTGTCCATGGTATCATTTCCAAAGGTAATGTCTTTTTTGTTCAGAATATTCAGTTAATCAGGATAACCCTGGATCGATCATTTTAGGGAAAATATGCTTGCTCTGGAGGAGCCATCTGTAATTATTTTTCTATTTATTACAATTTCAGCAGAACATAATTGAGCAAGACATTTTCTGCTCCAGAGAAATGTCCATATGGATCCAAATGCAACCAAAAGCTGAAACCCCAGCTTCTGTTTTTGTATTTTATAATGCATCTCTACCTTTATCTACTATACATATATTTGCATACATACATGTAGACGTAATATTGTGATTTATAGATAGAGGCATGGATGCATAAGTAGGTAGGTGATAGATGGATGGATGGAGGATGGATGGATGGATGGATTCATGAATGGATGCATAAGTAGGTAGGTGATAGATGGATGCATACATATGTACACATAGATCAATAAGTAGGTAGGTAGATAAATGCATAGATGCTTAGGTGTACAGATAAATAGACAGCTTATAGCTAGCTAGATGGATGGAGAGATACGTGCATAGATGAATGGATGGACAAGTAGATAATGATGGACAGATAGATAGACAGGAATAGAAACAGAGAGGCTCTTTTGTCTAAAACAGGTTTTTCTTGCCACCAGGACCTGGTGTGAGCATCCCCCTGTCTAGTCCAGCAGGTGACCCAGTTTTCCAGGATGCTTTCCTCTGGGTGGAAGTTAGCGACCATTACAGCCCAGCTCCTCTCCCTGTGCTACCTGTGTAAGGACCTGAGTAGGTGGTTGTATGGACTGTTTCTGCATGTCTGCACTCACTGTGTCCGGGCCCTGCCGTGGTTCCCACGGCTCCTCATGCTTCACCAGTTGTATTGCTTGCCTGTTTAACTGTGCAGGTTCTGCCCTTTTGCAAAGAGGGGAGGATGTCTTTTTGCTCCTGGCTGCATATCCCAGTCCCTAGTGCAGTGCCTGGTGCATACTAGGTACTCCCTAATTGCTTTTTGAACGAATGAATGAATGAATGAATGAAAAGACATGTAATGTACAAGTCCTCACCGTGGCTTTCACCGCCCTTGCCCATCCACCCTGCTTGTCGGCTAATCCTTCTTCCCAACATGCTCAGGGCCGTCCACCTTATTGAAAACGTGTTCATTGTCCCACCAAATACTGATCAGAGGATCTGGGCTTTCCATGACAGAAGGAAAAGGCCCATCTGTGCCAAGAGGGATGCTCTGCTTCTGCCTTAGGTCCTGGTAAGGGGAAGCATGTGTCCCACTGGACAATGTCTGCAGAGCGCCCTCCGAGAGCCACCACTCCACACAAGTGTCCCTCCACATGGCTCATCTGGGGACATTAGGGTCCCACCCTTTTCCTGAGTCTCCCCTGATGCCCTTTGACTGCCAGAAAGCCTGAGTGTTCCTTGATTTGGGGGCCTTTCAGGGTCACCCTAGAGATGAGAGATGGGCAGGTGCTCGACTATACAGACTTCTGACTGTAGCCTCCCTGGGGTCCATCCTAGAAGGTTGGCTGGGAACAAACCTGCCACTCCAGCTGTCCCCCCACCCAAGCCCCTCGGAGGGTCATTAGAGGGCCATCTGCACAAATTATTGGGGGCTTATTAGGGATGAGGATCCAGTCTCACGCCAGGGGATTTGGACGGGGCCGAGATTTGGACGGGGCCGAGAGCAGGTGGTCCCACAAAACCATCACCTCTCTCTCTACCTCCCCCATGTCCAGGTGGTTCTCATCCCCACAAGGTGCCAAGCTCTGCACTGGAAAGCATGTGGTCTAGGGGGCCATCCTGGCTTCTTGGGGACCAGCTGTGTGACTTTGGACAAGTGCCTTCGTCTGGTGCAACCTCATGTTCTGTCTGCGGGGAAGACAGGGGTGCCTTGCAGTGGCATGAGATGCATTGGTCACTTTGGCCCCTGGCAGATGCCCAGAAATAGCAAATCTCCTCGTCATCCCCTCCCCAGTGCTTGGAGGCCAGGAGACCCCCAGCACAGGGAGGGAGTGTGGGGACTCTCTGAAAACGAGGCGCGTGTTCTTGCTGCTTGTAGTTGAGAGGACAGCCCTCTTCTTGGGGGGGGGGGCTCTCAGCTGCCAGAAGACGGATTCGCTGTATACAGGCTCCATTAGAAACAAATATTTTACAGCTTTATGTTAACCAGCCCCATTTATGTCTCATAATTTTTAGTACTAATATTCTGACAGGGTAGGGAATTACTGGCCTGAAGAGGATGCAGGTCTCCTGGTAATGTTTCCAGTTACACCACATAACTAAGTATGCAGATGCAATTCCACCTGCACATGCACAACACACATGCATATGTCTGCACACGCAAGGACCCCCCCACACACACATGTGCACTCGCTCACGCATGCACTGCCCGCTGCTTATTGAGCATCTCCTTCTCTGCGATGGAGGGAGGGGGTGCTTGGAGGCCAGGCTGGGGTCTTGGTGTTCTAACTTGGCACTGCAGCCAGCTCATTCAGGGCCAGGGGACTGGGATCCACAGGCAGGGGCCCTGATGCAAGGTTGCTGCCAAATTTGAGGAGGTGGAGCAGGGCTCTGCAGCCTGACCTGGGAAATGGGGAAATGGTGTCCTCTCTGCTGGACTGTCCCAGCTTCAGCCTTAGTCCCCACGCTGCAGCCACGCTGGGGCATGAAGGCATCTGGCTGCCCAACTTCCTTTTGTTTGCTGACTGCTGTCAGTGGGAGCAGCTGCTTGTTCATTCATTCGTTCATTCATTCATTCATTCATTCATTCATTCATTGATGGGGAGAAAACTATTTGTAGTGGACTGAATGGTGTTCCCCAGAAAGATAGGAGTGCAAACCTGGAAACTGTAAATACCACTTTCTTTAGAAAGAGGATCTTGGCAGATATGATTAAGGGTCTTGAGATGAGATTACCCTGCACTGTCTGGGTGGCCCTTAAACCCAATGACAAGTGTTCTTATAAGAGAAAAAGATGCAGAGAAGAGGAAAAGATGGAAGTGGAGATGGGCAGCATGCGGCCCCAAGCCGGCACACCCAGAGCCTCCAGAAGCTGGAAGAGGAAAGGAATGGACCCTTCCCTAGAGCCTCCAGAGGGGGCATAGCCCAGCTGACACCTTGACTTCAGACTTCAGGGCTCCAGAAGTGGGAGAGGACAGATTTCTGTTGTTTCAAGCTAGCAAGTTCGGGATACTTTGCTATCACAGCCACAGGAAACAAATACAATTATAATGAAGTGGGGTCAGGATGGTGATAAGGGACTTACTTGGAGGTGTAGCTGGGGGTCGGGGGTCAGGTTTAAGAACACCTTTGGACAAACACAGCACATTAAAAATAAAAGCTGAGGCTTGAGCTGGGTCTCTCCCTCATCTGCCCTCCCAGCGCTTACTGGGGACTCATGAAATATCTGCCCCCCCCTTTAGTTGGGCCCAGAGTCACGGTGATAAGCAGGTGTTTAGGCAGAGTGTGTGGTTGGCAAGGAAAACCTGCAAACCCCAGCAGTGTTTCTGGCTAGCTGCTCTTTGAATCATCAGCAGGCAGCTGGCGGGGAGGGGTCCTAAACGGAAGGCAGGAGGAGCGTTCACCTCCCCAGTGACCCCCTGAATGTCACTACCTGTCCCCACCTGAACCTCTTCTGCTTTCAGTTCCCCCACGAGCCAAGCTCTGTCTGTGCGTTGGGTAAGCTCTGGGCCGCCTCTGAGTCTCCGACGCATCCCCTCTGTCCTGGATGCGGTAGCAGCAAAGCCCAGTCATCTCCTTCAAGTGCTGACGGAGAACATCAGGCTTCTACAGATGGGGTACGATCCATAGTTGAATCTTGGAAACAAGGACTCCTGTCTGATGCTTCAGAATTCTAAGGGGGAGAAGAATTCCCAAATTGAAAGCTGTGTGTTGAGAGAAGCTCTTCTGGGGGGCACCAGCTGTGATCTGACATGGCTGGCCAGCCTCCAGCTTCGCAGGGACCCCGTCTCCCCGGGGACAGGCTGGCCATGGGTGCTGGCCTGGCGCTCGTTAGCAGCCGTCCAGCTGGACCCCGTTACCCTTGCTGTGCCAGACCCACGCCTGGCCCGCCAAATAGGCTATTTTGTTTGGTGTCACAGCGACTCTGGAGGTGGCGATGACTATGATCATTTCCATTTTGTGGATGAAGAAAGTTACCCATGATCTGTCCAAGCTCACCTGGGTCCCCCGGAGGCAGAGCTGGGATCTGGCTTTGGTTCTCCAGGACCCATAAGCCAGAGGGAACGTGGTGGGAGGTGGCGGACAAGTAGGCAGGGTGTTTGTTTCCAAGTGGTCCTTGAATGAGGCCTTTCCCCCATCCCGGTGTCCAACGATGAAGCTCAGGAGGACCACCGATGTGCCCATTTAACAACAGAATCTCAATTTTCAAATAAATAAATAAAGATACTGCTCTTGACTCAGGACAGGGACCCGCATGTCATCCAACCATGTGGGGGAATTTTATACTCATTCATTTGTTGTAGTTTGGGGCTATTTTTGAATCTTGCTTTAATTTAATTTGTTGAGGTTTGACTCGATTAAAGGGTATTGATCTGGAGTGCCTAAAATTGCAGCCATTTGTCAATAGCAGCTTGCTTGTAAAATCTCATTGTTAATAAATCAAGTCTTGGGCTGCTCAATACATAGTTATTACAGTCAGGGTACAGACGCAGCTTGACTGATTAATGCCGTTGAAAGATGCAAACACGCCTTGCAAAGGCTTTGCCCTTTGCTTTGGGTTGGGCTTTTTTCCCCCACCCAGAACTTGGGTGGAAAAAGAAAAGTTCAAGAAACTGGAAGAGTTGCCAGGTTTCTAGAAGGACGGCCAGGCTTGTGTTGGTAGGAAGACCCACACCGGGGACTGCGTGAGGTCGCCTGGCTTTGCTGGACAGGTAAGGGAGGCGACATGGGGACCAGCAGCAGTGCTGAGTGTCAGCCGGGGGCAGGACCGAGCTTGGCCGCCGGCTCCTCAGAGCGCTCCAAGGCAGGAAAGACGATGCCAATGAATAAACCATGCAATATTTACAAATCACCTTCTTTGTGTGAACGGTTCTGCTAGAAGCTCAATAAATATTTGTTGATAAATATTTCTGTATTTCGAATAAGAGAGGTTGCCCATGGATAACTGGACCTGAAAGGACCTGGCGATTCTTCAGCCAAGTGCCCTTGTTTAGAGAGGGAAACTGAGGGTCTTCCCCCAAGATTGGCATGACCTCGGTAGAGGCTGTGACCCAAGAGGCCCGGGGCCCTGGGAGGAGCTCATGGGCCCCTCAGAGGAGCTCATGGGCCCCTCATCCTGCTCCCAGCCCCCACAGGGAGGCACCTGAGTTCCCAGGACAAACCCTAGTGAGGAGGGAAACTCTCAGAATGGCCCTTGGTGCCCTCACACGGCGGGATCCGTCTCTTCCCAGGATGCTGACCGACCGGCTGCCTTCTGAGCCCTCTGTCCAGTTTGCTCAGATCTGTCTCTTCCCAGTCACTCAAACCTTGCTGGCACAGGATGAAAAGTCCTTTGAAAGGCCTCTGCCCTGCCAAACACTTCATCTTCTCGTTCTGAGTTCTGGAGATGGCTTTTCCCTCCTGTCTCCTTTGTTCTTTCTTTAACCCTCTACAGAGTGACCATGCTGGACGCTGCCCTGTGGCAGGCGGTCCTCTGCAGATGGCACCATGGGTACCATCTCGCCGTGGAACTCTGCCCAAGCCTGGCCCCCACGGGATGGACATACTTTCTGCAGATGACTGATCGACAGGGGGCAGGAGAGCCAGTCTTTCCCGGCAGCCTCAGCCCCTTGGTACAGAGAAGACTGTGTAGACAGACCTTGAAGGGACCCCAGTGGTCCCCCCGGCAGCCTCTGCCATCACAGGATGCTTGGGGGAGGCCCTTGGGGTACTTTTCTGTTATTGCTTTGTGTGTCTTCTGGCTTCGGTGCCAAAGGCTTGGCCTGCACGTCCTCCTCCCGAGTTGCGGGGCAGCAGGAGCTCAGGAGGTCAGGCTTCCTGCTCCTGGGGCTTTGCAGCATTTCCAGTGACCATGCATCCTGGACTGGGGACCAGTCTTTGAGGAGAGCCTCTGGCCGGGCGGAAGGCCCGGGGAGAGGAGGATGTGCTCCGAGGTGTTTGCAATGCATGGAAACCACTGAGACTTGTTTTCTAGCATTGTTCTTTTATTCATAAGCCTGCGTGCAAGAAGTTTGTAATGACATTACCCATTTTGCATTAAGCAGGCCTGGCGAGCCTGGTTGCAGTTCCACATTTGGGGCTTCATTTGGAGGCCAAGATTGACTTACGGGCCAATTGCTTTATTGGGCATCTTCAGGGTTTGCCAGTATCTTAGTTTTTCAATCTGAAATTCATTAAGGTGCTCTGTGCGGGTGGAAGTCGATGGGCACGGCACCCTGGCCCTGTGTGTCCTTGGTGGCTAACTGGGGGGAGCAGAGTTGGTTCCCGAGCCCTTGTGCTTGCTCCCTGCTCCCCCTCCAGGGCAATGCTCACGTCTCTGGGAGGAGGGCTGGGGTGGGTAGGCACAAATCTCATTAGTACACAGCTCTTCCCCCCCCAGATGGAGCACTGCCAGCCGTGGGAACTGGGAGCCATCCTGCGCTAGATTCAGAGGGGTGGGCTGGGCCCATCACCCCTGCTTCCCCCACCGATGGTTCTAAACTGGCTCTGAGTGGCATCACCAGGGAGCTTTTAAAATCACGGGAGCTCCAGAGGGGAGCAAAGACCGTGTATTATAAAATGCAGCCAATCCTACGCTGCTCTGGGACAGGCGGGAAACACCTGCCTTGCACTGGGTAACAAAGGAGACAGCCCCTTGCTGCAGGCACAGCAGTAGCCTGGAGTGTGGTACGTGCATACCACACGTTTGTTGAATGAATGCACGAGTGACTTTGTATTGTCTCCCAGTCTGGGCAATCATTAGCACAGACTAAAAAGAATATAAAGCCAAGTGGCATTCATTGCTGTTGTGGACACAGACCTCTCCTTCTGGAATATTCTGCTGCATGTCAATGACTGTTGTATACATCTGCATAGAAAAGAGAGTCTGTGGTCGAGTAAATTTGGGGAACATTTGGATAAACAAAGTTTAATTGCTGCAGGACTTCTCAGGGCCCTTCATCGGTTCACGAGTACTGGGGAGCGCCCAGAGGGGGATGTTGCTATCAGTGTCTCCCATTCTTCTTTGAGTACTTTTTTTTCTTTCAAATTGAGAAATTCTGGAAATGATTGACAGCTGTGCTGTCCAATTTGGCAGCCACCGGTTACATGTGGACTTGTAAATTTAAATTAATTAGAAGTGCACTTCCTCAGCCACAGTGACCACATTTCAGGTGCTTGGGAGCCACATGGGGTGGGTGGTTACTGAACTGGGCAGTGCAGAGGGGAACATTTCCACCATTCTAGAAAGTTCTCTTGGCCAGCACTGGTCTAGAGAGATACTGGTACAGAGAAGACTGTGTAGACAGACCTTGAAGGGACCCCAGTGGTCCCCCAGCATCGTGGTTCTCCAAGCCCCTCTGTAAATATCTCTTTCCTGAATAGTGGGCATAAAAATAGTGAATGTTTACATAGTGTTCACCACGTGCCAGAGACTGTTTTTAGTGCCTCACATACTTTAGCTTATCGTATCTGCAGAAGAATTCCTGGAGGTAAGTGCCATTCCTAGTAACCAAAATCTACAGACTGGGGTTCCAAAGCACAGAGCAGGGAAGTCACCTGCCCAGGGTCACACAGATAACACCATTTCTGAGCTCCGGATCAGAAGCTGGACCGTCTGAGGCCAGAGGTTGTGCATTTAACCACCTAAGGAAGCTCTGATTGCCCCGGGGACACTCAGCTCTGGGTCACTTGCCCACACACCTGAGACCCCAGCATTGGTTCCAGCCAGCAGCTGTTTCCAAAACTGCATCCGGCTTCAACAAATGAAAACGATCTGTCGCTGAGAACAGTATGTCCTGGCTCTGAAGATGAATTCCGAAGAGGAGTCCGGGAATGCGTTCTCCGTGTGGGCACCACCCTGGCCCTGCCCTTTCAGCCTACCTCAGCTGCAGAAGGACACCCACTGTGATGCCAGGATGCTGGCATCTTGTGAGCAGAGCCAAGTGCGGAGAACAGCATGTGTGGGTATCCTCATGCATGTGTGTGTGTTGTGGGGGATTCAGGCGGGCCCTGATAACAGAACTTCCTTCTGCAGATCACGGAGGTGAAACCATTCCCGTGCTCAAAAGGGATTTCAAAAATAGCTCAAAAAGCTGAAAGCTGCACACAACAGGCGGCTCGGCTGAATTTGCTGCCTTCTGCTCAACTAGATGCTGGAAACATCATCGGATCCTGCTGGAACAGGCTTGTCCGGCTCCGGGGTCACGCCTGCATGTCTCTGAAATGGAAATACAAGCTTCTGGGGGAGCCTGTTTCGCTTTGTCTGCTGTCTTGTACGTGGAGAACGAAGTGGCCAGCGGGCTTGGGTCAGCCTGACGCTGTGCGTGAGCTGAGGCAACAGAGGTCCTCACCCCTGAAAACCCCTGCCTCCCTTTCCAGTGGACCCCATCTCCACTCTGTGGCCCAGAGTAGGTCTGGTGTTGGGAAAGGGGCTGCCTGGAAGCTCAGGCCAGTGCTTTTTCCTGAGAAAGGCTGGGGGTCATTAGCCTTACCCTGTGCCCACGTGACAGACTGCTATAGAGTCCCACAGGCCCCACGCTTAGTAGGGCCCATGCTTGGTTTAAAGCTCCGCTGTCTCCATCTTGAAATTCTTCATGGTTTTCTAATGTTGAATTTGTCTTTTGTGAGCAACATCGGCTGGACACTGCAGTGTGGGTGGATGTGTGTGGGATGGATGTTCACCATTCCTGGCCACTGCATTTGCACAGGGTGCTCGTGATGCCGCCTGAACATGGGATTCCAGGGACCCACGGTGCGTGGGAGTTCAGCAAGACTCCGAGTGTGTACAGGGGAGGCGTGCTCTGTCTCCAGCAGAGCGGGATCCGACAGCCCCGAGCGGCCATGCATCCCATTTGGACCAGAACCTGCTTTGAAAGCAGAAACAAGCCCCTAGCGTCCGAGGAAGCAGGAAGGACCAAGGAACTACATCTCCTTCCCTACTCATGTCACTTCCTGTGTTAGGTCGCTGATCAGTGTGCCCAGGGCAGAGTGTGCTACAGACATGTGCGCCATCAGAGGGGAACAGAGTTCATCCTGTGCAGCGCTTTGGCTGTCCTGGGAAGGATGAACCACACATCCACATAGGGGCCACGAGATACAAATCGTGCAATTTCCGTGATCCCACATAAAAGTTAAGTGCTCTTACATTTGCACTTCAAACTGACACTGCGCAGTGTCAGGATGAGTGGTAAAATCCATGCTAATAATTTAACAGGTACATGTTTCTTTACTTAGAAGGATACTGTATGTAGTGAATAAAAATCACCATGGCCAGCCCAGAGAAAGACTGTAAGAAAAGGGGTCCATATTTTAGTACCTTTAATGGCACTGTTTGGCTGCTTTTGGAACAAAGAGTGCCATTCTCACTTTGCCCTGGGCCCTGCAAATTCTGTAGTCGGCTGCGGCCAGCGCCTCCTACCGGAAGTGCTCAAGCTGGTTCTGCAGGTGGGGGTGGTCCTCACCGGGCTCTCGGCGACTCCTCTTCCTCTGACCTTCCTGGGAATGTTTCTTGCTGTCTGAAGGCAAAGTGGGAAAGGACTCTTTCTTCCTGCCACAGTCTGACCCTCTTCCCCGGGCTCCTGCCCTCTGGGCGCAGGTGTGTGACTTTTCTGTGCGTAGGGTCAGTAAGGACATGCCGAGCCCCTGCTCAGCCCCGGCCCACCCCCCACACAGAAGCTGCTGAGAAACTGACCCCAAAGGTCCCTTTCAACGTGTCTGTTTCTGTGGACCCTCCCTCTCTCTGATGGGGTCTGCCCCAGAGCTACTCAGGTGCCTTTTGTTGCATGAATGGATGGGTGAATGGATACATGGGTGGATGGCGGACAAATACACTCTTCAAATATTTGTTGAGTGCCTGCTCTGTGACGGGCACTGTTCAAGGGGCGGAGGGTACACCAGAGAGCAGAACAGACAGCCCCTCTGCCCCCGAGGGCCAGGTGGGGGCCTGGAGAATGAACGAACGTGCACACAAGTGGATGCTCCACGGTGTCTGCCCCAGGAAGACTTCATCTCCATGGTGGATACAGACCAACCCCATAGGGGGGCGAGTGCCAGCAGGTGCAGGTGGCGGGGGGAGACCTAGGAGCTAAGGCAGCCAGAGAAGGGGGCACAGCCCCCAGATGACAGGCCTCCACAAAGGGGTACGGGGGGTGGTAGGACTTGCCCTGGAGAAGCTGCAGGACAGGGAGGAGAGTTGGGGGCGGGTCTGCCGTTCCGGGGGCGCCCAGTGAGTGAGGACGGCTTGGGGTGGGTGAGGCAGGGAGGGAGGGGCCTGGCTGCAGCCAGGGTGGCCCATGCTGAGGGGGACCTGGAAGGCCAGATGGCATGAAGAGAGGGAAGCATCGGGCAGGGACCTGGGTCATGTTCCGAAGCAAATGGCTGTTCCTAACTCCCAAATCTAGGAAATGGGGTGGACAAGATATAGACAAAGCCCAGGGTAGAGGTGGGGGTTCTCTGCCAGGCGGGAAGAGACTCAGGCGGGCATGGCCGAAATCCACCGAGAGCTCCATCACCATCCCTGGAAGCCTCGCTCCTCACTCTGAGCTCAGCAAGGGACCACGGAGGAGAGACCCGGGGATCGCACTGGAGCAAGGATGCAGAGGTAAGCAGCAGACTGGACCATCCGAATGTGAGGCCTGGAAGCCGGCAGAGGCCGGGTCAGCTGGTGCTGGGGGGAGCACCTTTCCCTCGCCGCCACACGGGGCTGTTTGGAGGCTCCGTTGGATAAGTGGACTGCAGGTACGGCACGTGTTACTGAAACGATCATCGGGGGTGGTCCTCTCCTTGGGGTGGGGGCAGGGGGCATGGGGTGTGGAGGGTGAGGGCACAGTGTCGAGAGGGGCCTGTGCCCTGGCCACGCCAGTCCATTGGAGCTGCCTGCTGACATCCTTTTGCAGGACCCACACCCAAAAGATCCGGCCAGCCCACTCTGCCCTTCCGCTGCTGCCTTTCTCCCTCCCAGTCCTGGCCCAGCTACTAATTTCCTGGTGACCTTGGGCGGAGCCCCAGAGAGGCGGGGTGGTTGCTTGGCAACCCCAGGAGGTGCGGTTGCCAAGCATCTGATGGGCAGACTTGGGTGTCTGGTGGCTGCTTCCCTTCGTGGGCCACGGGCGTGGGCGGGCCCGTCCTCCTGCCCTGCCATTCTGCCACTGGGTTTGGACAACTGAGCTCATTTTTCCTAGAAATCTGATGTTGGATACCAGCCTGGATTTATTTGATAGCTTCCAAATGTGCCTAATGCGGCAGTAATCAAGGCCCTGCTCAGACTTTCTGGCGATACAGTGACCCTAGTATTTTATTCCTTGCTAACCTTCAATTTCTGCTCCTGACCTTTCTCTGTGAAATATTTCAATATAAATAATGCAGTTTTGCAAACACATTGCCCTGATTACTTTGCAGGGCGCTGATTCTCCATGTGTGAAAGTCTGAAGTAAGTACTAATTTGTTCCCCTTTCTGGTAATTGCTGTTTTAGAAATAGCTTCTTCAGACGTCTGCCACAAATTGGCATCTCCCGGCTCTCCGCTCACTTGCCAGAAGCAGCTGCCGGGCGTGCATCCTCTGCAAAGTCCCGGTGTGGAGTCCCAGAGGCACACAGCCCCGTGGCTGGGTAGAGGGAGCTGCAGGCTTTTGGCCGACCCCTGGTTTGCAGACCCTGAGGTAGCCCCTGTCGAGGTGCCCAGGAGAGAGGAAAGGGGTGCACTGTTTCCCTCTGTCTGCCCCTCTCAGCTTTGAGGCTTGGGACGTCAACAGCCCGGGGTCCGGATGGGAGCCAGCCCTGATGGCATGCTGGGGGGGGGCAGGTGGGGGCGTGCATGGAGGCATGGCTTTGGTCCTGTTCTGGAAGAAGCTTGCAGACAGACGTGAACCTGGAACTCGTTTATCACGAGGGTTCCGAAGTTGCCCTTTACTTAAGTTTCCAAGACAAAACCGTACGTTCTGTGCTCCGTTCCTGACTGTGCTGAGCATCCACGGTTTTTGTCACCAAGTCTCTCTCCTGGAGGCAGTTCCCACAGCTCTTTGCTGGACTGGTGAGTGGTGAGCCACGGCAAGCTGACACAGGAGCCAAGAGGGGAATTACAAGGGACAGAAGTCTCGCTGTGAAGATGTTGGCATCTGTACGGATGACCTGGGTGGCGCTGGGACGCGGGCTTCAGACTGAAGACGAGAGTCAGCCCGACCGGAGGACAAAGACGTCGACGGGGGGAAGGACTGGGAAGGACTTTGCAGACGTCTCCTGCCAGGGCTGCAGGGGGTGGGTGTCTGAGCTGCTGCAGCGGCGGCTGTCCCTTTGAGGTCCTCCCGAGGACAGACCCCTCACTGTGGCATCAGGGGCCACTCTTTAGCCACTCCCTCACCTCTCCGCACACGCCTCACCCAGCATACAGGTGCCTCTGGCCTCAGGGCCGCCACCCGCCTCATACCCGTGCTCCAGCTGCCCTTGCAACCACCAGCAACAAGACCGGCCGTGGTATGATAACAACCACACTGTGTGCAGTCACTTACCTGCAAGTCAGAATCCTGTGGCTGGAAGATAGACGCTCACATCTGCTCAGAGGCTGTTGTCGCACTTGGAACCTGGTTCTGGCTGCCTCCATGCACAATACAGGCTGCTCCTTCCTGGAGAGCCTCTCTCGTGGCAGACGCCTGCCCATGCTTCAGACGAAGCTTAAAGTGTCCTCTCCTCCGTGGAGCCCTCCTGGCTTGCCCCTGGGGAGCTCCCACACCTCCTTTCTCAGATGCCCAGGGAGCCCTGTGCTTGCTCAGGCCATACTGCTGGGATCACGTGGTTCTGGGTACGTTCATGGCGCTTAGAATCCCCTGAGAGCAAGGACAGGTCTGGTTGATCGGCATGTCCTCAGCACTAACGCAGCTCCCAGCGTACTCTAGGTTCTCAATAAATGCTCAGTGACCGTGCTAGTGAATGAGCCATAGGGAGCGGAAATCTGCGTATCTTAACTCTCTTGTGGCCCAAAGCTCTTCTCTCTGGAGAGTGTGTGGCTGGTGTGTTGACCCAGGGGGATGGGGGCTGCCAATGTCATAAATGGTGGAGCCCTTTTCCCTGCCCCGGGAGGGAGAGGCAGGTGGCCAGGGGCTGCCCCACCACAGAGCAGCCATATCCAATATCCTATCCAATGGGAGGGCTGCTGGGGGTGGAGAGGTGACGTGAAGATGGGAGGGAGCTTCTTCCTGTCCCCATGGGGCTGGCCTTTCACCCTCCGGGGCTATGACTAGAGCTTGCTAATCTTTGGTGGCTGTTTTGAGCCATTTGGTGATTAATTTCCACAGAAGGTTAAGATCCAAGAGGAGGGAAGGAGTCAATAATGGATCTATTTAGCTCCTGAGGTAACTTAATTTACATGTTTTTAATGATTACTTCCTACCTGGATATTCTGGAAACTAAGTGGACTGGAATCACTATGAACATTCTAAGATGGGCTGATGCAGATAGGGACCAGAGCTGTGGGGTGGGCGGAGAAGCTTCTTATTGAACAGAACACCATCAGTGGGAGAGCCCCCGAGGCTTGGCCCACTTTTTCATGGGTGTCTCTGTTTGACAATATTCAGATGTTTTCTTCGGCAATAATCCGTGTGCCTCAGTCTGCTGCAGGGCGTGGGGGGGGGTGGGGGGGCAGAGATTCTCCAACCCATCTGTTCCAGAGCCAAAAAACCCTGAGCAAGTCTGCTCTGCTGGCTGCCAGTATCTGTTTCTCTAGGCTCAGCTGCAGATTTGACAAGCCACAACTTCCAGAGAGCACTCTGCCAGACCCAGTGATGATCCTGATAGCTGGGCAGGGCATTGGTTTGGAGAGAGGAGAAGGGTCTGGGGAGCAAACTAATGGGGCGGCTGTGACCTTCTCTGGCAGGTGGTTTAGAGCTGAACTGGGGGGCTCGATAATGTCATCTTGTGTTGTAAACAGCTTGAGACTCTGTTAGTATCCCTGGTCACTGCATTGGATTGAAGTGTGCCTGTCTCCCCCAAATTCATGTCCACGTGGAATGTGACCTTACCTTTGCAGGCGTACTTAGTTAGGATGAGGTCACACTGCATTAGGGTGAGTCCTCATAAGAAAAGGAGAGACACAGATACACAGGGAGATGGCTAGGTGGTGACAGAGGCCGAGATTGCAGGGATATTGGCCGCACCAGAGCCAGGAAGAGGCGTGGAGGTATCTTCCCCTAGAAGCTTCAGAGGGAGCACAGCCTTGACTTCTGGAGGCTTCCGGCCTCCAGAGCTGTGAAAGAATCTATTTCAATTGTTCTTAAAGCCCCCATTTGTGGTACTGTGTGACCCCAGGAAACAAAAGCAGCCACTCTGCAGGTCACAGGGGCTCTGTCTCCCCACTGCTCCTGGAATCAAGGATCTCAGGGGAACTCTGCACCCCTGTCCTTGGAGACTAATGTTCCAGCTGCCTGCTCAGGGTGCATCTTTGGGAACCATCACCTGAGGTGGGGAGGTGGCTCAGGGGGACCTTGCTTGCACCTCAGGAGCAAGTGTTGTGAGGATTAGGCTTGCTAGGGGCTCTGCTGTCTTGGGGCTGCTTCCCCAGGCAGGCTGGAAGCTCTGGGATGACAGACACTGTATCTCGTCTCCCTGGGGTACCTTCCTGGGGATGCTCATTCAGCACTGGGAGCTGTCCACTCTCTCCCAGGGACCACCCAGTCCCTGCAGTGTCTCTGGCCCTCTGCCCCCACCTCTGGCAGAACTCATCTTTCGCCATTGCATTCCTTCAGCTCAAAGCAATATCCAGGGAGAGGGGACAGGAGAAGGGGCTCCAGACAGAGGACCCTCGGGGTGGGGGGTGCAGCTTGCTGAGGAAAGAGCACGGGGTTTGCTTTCAGTTAGTTGTACAATGCCAGTGGGATAAAAGAGCCTGCTAAGAGGGTTGTGGGGAGGCTAACAGGCAAGAAGAGTTTTGCTCAATGTAAATCTGCATATCAACAGTTGTAGCCCCAAGTGCCCCGGCTGTGGCTGGTGGAGGCAGTGAATGCTTGCAGGAGGTCTTGGCTTCCCTTTTCCTTCTGATTTCTCCTCATTTCCCCTTGGGGTATGACAGTCAACTATCTGGTGATAATGCAGTTTAATAAAGCCCCCCTCCCAATCTCAACAGCTCACTACAATGAAAGTGGAATTTTCTTGTTCATGGTCTGCAGGTGACTCTGCTGGAGGCTGCAGTTGAGGTTCGTGTCTGCTCCATTTGGCTCTTGTTCTGGGACCAGTACTCCGTGGGGCACAGTCCTCTCCTGGTGAATGGCAGAGGCCCTAGAGGACAAGTGGACACATGCAATGCCCCCTGAAGGCCTGGACTTAGAACTGACACCTGGGCAGTTATGCTAACATTCCACTGATCAAAGCAAGTCACATGGCTCAGCCAGGTGCATGGGATGGGGCAATGTATGCCACCTTGAGGAAGCCGGAGCCAGGGAAGGGGCAAAAAGAAGAATTGCAGACAAATAAGACCCCATGGGATCCCTGTGGACCCATACCTGCTGATATTGTCTCCTGTGACATCTTGGTATAAACATGTGGTTAACACTTCCTAGATCAGGTTCTCTCTGTCCCAGGGCTTTGAATCTTGACTGGAGTCATGCAAACCTATATAAGTAGCTATAGACCATGCATGCTTATTGGAGATCATTCATGTAGCTGCAGACCATTAATAAGATTGTAGACCATTCATGCTGATTGGAGACCATGTATGCTGGATGCAGACCATTCAGACTGGTTGCAGACCACTCAGGCTGGTTGCAGATCATTCATGTGGCTGCAGACCATTCATGAGGTTGTAGACCATTCAGGCTGATTGCAGACCATTCATGTTTTCCACTGGCATTGTACTATTGTCACCAAGACATTCTAGAAAGAACCGCTTGACTCCTGGTGCACCATTCTTCCCTTGGTGATCCTGAGAGCTCCCCTCACATCTTACTGCCAAATTTCATTTTTGCTTAACTCACCTGCATCTGGAGAATGCAGACTCCTATAAAAGACTTGTAGAGAAACAGACCACCTTCTTCATAACTAGGCTGTGCACCCTGACCTCCCAAAATTTCCCTGGGGAAATTCCCCAGCTGGGCTTCTCCTCTGGGTTTGTGTGTTCATAGTCAAGAATGTACTGAGGGCTCCATTTATGTGAGATGTCCAGAATAAGCAAATCTATGGGGACAGAAAGTAGATGAATTGTTGCCTGGGGTTGGGGACATGGGGGGAATGGGGAGTAACTGCTAATGGGTATGGTTTTTTTGGGAGGGATGATAAAAATATTCTAGAAATGATGGTGGAGATGGTTGCACAGCTCTGAATATACTAAAAACTTTAAATGGATGAATTGTGTGGTTATATGGATTGTATCTCAATAAAGCTGTCTTAAAACAAAAGGAATATACGAGGGCCTTATAACAGTAGTTACCACCCAGGGGCAAAGCCCACCCCCACCCAGGGGACATTTGGAAATGTCTGGAGATGTTCTTGGTGGTCACAGCTGGAGTGGCATTAGGGGCATTTAATGGGTGGAGGCGTGAGATGCTGCCGCGCATCCTAGGTGCACAGGACAGCCCCCACAGCAAAGAGTGGTCGGGCCCCCAGTGTCTGCAGGACTGTGCTGGAGAAACTCCGGGGTAGAGAGGAACTCACAGGAGTAGGCTCCAACCGTCCAGTTGCAAATCCTGGCTCCAGCGGCAGACCTGGAAAATTAGGTCATTTTCCTGGGCTTCGGTTTCCCGCCTGTGAATTTGGGGATGTTTGCAATAGCCCGGGCCTCCTCCACCTGCCAGGCTCTGGGACACTCACCCCTGTCTTGCCTGCATAAAGTCATTTAACTCTGTGTCAAGAATCTAAGCTAAAATCCAAAGGGACTCTTTGTTTGAAGGGTAACTTTGAGTCTGAATTACATGGGGATTGAGAGTAATAATAGAAGGAGGAACCACCCTTGTCCGGGGAGGTTTGTCCCCAGCTTTGCGCACCACAAGCACTGCTCATTGAATCCTTGAGGGAGGCAGTGCTAAGACTGCAGGAAGGAATCTGAGGCTCAGGTCCTGGAGGGACCCTATGGCTACAGCTGGTGGGGGCCGTGCCTCCAGAGCCCACACTGTGACCACACACCTGTGTTCACCTCCTCATTCTTTGAGGTGAGCGCCCCTGGGGAGGCGCCTGCCTTCCTGCAGCCGAGGGCCCCAGAGACCCACTCAGATTAGTCAATGACACTTTCTGGATCCCGCCCGCCCCCCATCCCCCAAGCTGTTGTCAGCATTCAGTGAAAAACCTTCCATCAGCATCAGTCCTAATGTTTTCAGGCAAGTCCTTCAACTACATTTCGTGGCAATGGTTTTGTTTCACTGAATCAGGTTGAAATGGCTGGAAGCAATCGGGGCAGACAAACAGATGTCGTCAAGGGGGCCAGGACCCTGATTCCATGGGATTCTTGCTATCTTCCGGCCCTGCTGGCTGCCTGTCCCTTCCCATCTGGGAGATGCCCCGGGAAGAACCAACGAGGGTGACATCCCATGCATGTGAGCAGAGCCAGAGTTGGGAAGATAATGTTTTCTCAGGGCAGCTTCGGGTCGAGTGCCAGAAGAGCCTCATAGCGGGACCTCAAGGCCCGCGGACGTCGGTCCGTCAGCATCCTCACTGGAGACAGACAGACTCATCCTCACTGCCAGGGTCAGGGGCAGGCATGAGTATGTCCACGCGTCTGATAACACCTCATTGTTTGGCAGTCATGTATACAGAACACCGCTGGTTCCCAAACTGTGGTAATGCCCGGCAAGGCACCCATCCGGGGTTTGAACCCAGCTCTGCTGCTAACTGAAGTTTGACCTTCCTAAGCCCTGTTTCTAAAGTAGGAATGGTTAATTCCCTTTCTAGAGGATGTTTGTGAGAAAGACAAGGGAGGGCAGAGGGCTGTCTCTGGAGCCCGCGCACCCTTGTCATTGTCCTGGCTATGCTTCACCTGCCCCTCTTGAGGGCAGGAGCCCCTCACGATTTCAATGCGTGGTGTGGGCCATGGGCACGAGCTGAAATCACCGAGGGAAAGCCCTCCCAATAATCCTGGGACATAGTAAGTGCTCAGTAAATGTAGTTACTATGATTAGTAGTCGTGTCACTAATTGAGTGAGTGTCGTAAACTCTCAGCATGTTCTGCATTGTTGTTTGTGCCAAAAAGCCTCCGTGATCACATGTTGCAGAAAATGCAGTTGGTTTCGCCAAGTGGATTTGCTTAGGGTGAGCTGGAGAGGGGTAAGGGGCAGAAGGAAAGGCCCAGATCTCCACGTCAAGGTGCCGATTCAGACTTCTGATACTGTGGACAGTTTTGAGCTGGCCCCGCCCGGTTGTGCCCGAGGTCACCCAAGCGTTTGTTCACATGAACACAGAGGGTCCTGCTGTCTGGCCGGAGACTCAGGGAAGCAGCAGCTCCTGGTAGAACCTTCCCGGGGACCCCTCTGTCCTCAGGCACGCCCTTGGCTTCACTGCACACATCAGAACGAGCGGTGCTGGTTGGCTTTCCTGAGCAGATCAGCCATTGATTAGGCTCTTAATTAGTTCCTTCCTCTTTGCATCCCCCAGAGCCAGGCACACAGAGGGTGTTTGTGGGTGAATGAAGGACCTGTCATCTGGCCAGGAAGACATCGTCTGTCTGCAGTGAGGTCAGTAGCAGAAATCCAAGAAGATGCACAGATCCTGCCCCCAGGACCCCTGCACACAGACCCTCCACCCACGGGGCCAGGGAGTGTCACCTGTGTGCAGGGACGTTTGTGGGACTCTGCAGGCAGGGAAGGGTGTGGGAGGCAGTGAGGGGGGCAGAAGGCACCAGCAGAGGCCCAGAGGCCCAGAAGGGCTGCAGAAAGTTTGAGCTTTTCCTTAGGCCATGAGGAGCTTCAAGGATTTCCCAGTAACAAGGAGCAAAGCTCAGGGGTGACCTCTAGGGTCAGCAAAGGGATGCTGAGGCTGGGTGACCTGGGGCTCAGTTCCCTGTGCTGGAGGGTGGTTGCCTGCTAAGGTTGAAGACAGCAGAAACCCCTGAGTCTGCAGGTGCTGGCCAGGAGAAGGGCAGAGCCTGGGGCTAAGGTTTACTATTCTTCTTACTGTTTCTGATGTTCTGTCAGCCCCTGGACCATTGGGAGTCTTGACAACTCTTGTCTTCCTGGTATTGGGCCCAGGGCCCAGCTCGTATTAGGGATAGTCTGCAGAGTTGTGAGTCAATTGTTGAAATATTCCCTTGACTTTTGATTTAAATATGCCCCATGCAGATTTAAAGGAATGTCATCATTGTCCTGAGATCCTTGGGGTGTTGGGGCGGGGGTAGCAATTGCTTCCTCTTTGCCAAAAGTTTGTCAGGTGAGATGACTCTGTGCTGGGACATTTGGGGATGGGCGCGAGCACCATCCTTGTTATATCTGCCAGTGCGTGTCCCCGTGAGCAGCAGTTCCTGGTGTCTATCTGACTTCCCCTTCGGTGATGCAGCATTTGGTCCAGCAAGGAGCTAGCAGATGGGTCCATTCTCGAGGCCTTGGCATCAGTCGTCAGAGGATTTAATTAGTGACCTTTAATCATTTATTCTAAAATGGATGGATGTTCACTGATAAAATCCAAACACTCCCACTCTCTCTATATGACTCAGCCTTAATTTGGAAGACAGACTGGCTTTGATAAGAATTAGCCAGGGAGGGGCACCTGGGTGGCTCAGCCGGTTAAACATCTGCCTTCGGCTCAGGTCATGATCTTGGGGTCCCGGGATCGAGCCTGGAGTCAGGCTCCCTGCTCCACGGGAAGCCTGCTTCTCCCTCTGCCTCAGCCTGCAGCTTCCGCTGCTTGTGCTCTCTTTCTCACTGTCCAATAAATAAAGAAGTTCTTAGGAAAAAAAAAAAGACTTGGCCAGGGAATAATGGCTTATTTATTTGAAATTTGGACGTAGCCAGAAGCCCTTCTCACTGGGTCAACACTGGGTGAAAGATTCTAGTTAGTGAAAAAAGTGAAGGTCAAAGCCACATCTACAGCGAGGAGACTGAGTGGGGCAGAGTGCATGGGGGCAGGGCAAGGAAGCCTGCATTGGCCTGTCCGGTGGTCATCACGAAATAGCTTTGCTGTCTCACGCCCAGTGCTATGGACTGAATGAGTGCCCTTAGGTTTATATGTTGAAGCCCTAATCCTCAGTGAGACCATATTTGAAGTTGGGCCCCTTGGGAGGTCACTGAGGTTTGAGGTTGGAGTGCCCACTGACAGGATTTGTGGACCAGGACTCTCTCTGCCAGGTGAGGGTGCAGTGGGAAGGCAGCCATCGGTGAGCAATAGATGTCTATCGGTTAAGCCACCTGGTCTGTGGTTCTGGGTTAGAGCAGCCGAGCTCACTGATACACCCGGGTCAAGAGAATGGTCTCCTCAGACAGAAGAGCTGATCGTGGTTCTTAAATATAAGGAGAGACTGAGCTGAACACAAATGGTGGGGGGTGTGAACTTACAACAGGAAGCAGGACGTTCTGCGATGGAGATCCTTGGGTTTCCCGGGTGATGTTGATTTTAAAAGATGGTTTAAATGGCCTCCTGCTGCAGGATGAAGACCGGAGAACATGAACTCATGAGATCTTTTTTTTTTTTTCCCTAAGATTCTGGGGCTCAGTGGATTCTCAGAAGCTCTTCAAGAGTGACCCGAAATACAGCCCCATCGTGCTGAACAACTTTCACATTCTAATAACCCGACAGCTGGGTTTGCTCTCACGATGACCTCAATTCACAGCACCCTGGAGTGCTGAGCAAGCCTCACGTGTGGAAGGACTGGAGGTCTACTTAAGCACTGGCGTTCACTCCCGCAGTACCTATGAAACGCTTCACAAGAGTCTTTACATCATTTAGAAAGCAGAGCCTGAAGCAAGTGTTAAAATGCTGATGTTGTCTTTGGAAGTTGCTCAGGGTGGCCAGAGTGAGGAGAAGCGGGTGGTAGGGCAAGAAAAAGAGCAGAGCAATGGGGTGGGATCCATTACCTTGCCTTTGTTGCTCTGTAAAGAGTGGTGGCCAGACACAGTCCGTGGCAGGTGCGCTCACTCAGTGAGCAGTACCTGGGTGTGGTCTGTGGAGAGGAGAAAGGATGCAGACGTACCTGTCCCTCCTTCCGTCCATGAACCACAGCAAAGCTGATTCCTCTGCACTCTGGGTGTGTTGTCCACCTTCTGGGGGCTTCTCAGGAAGCTCCTTCTCGGAGCACCTGCCCTTCTATCATCTCGTATCGGTTGGTCTTATGTGCTATTTAACCAAAGTACTTATAACAAAGGCAACCGGCAGAAGCAAGTCTGGGGACACACACAGTGGACTCAGCTGCTGTAACAATGTGCCACCCCGTATTATGGCATTTCACGCAAGTCTGGTCATGCAGGGGTGACTCAGCACACTGGGGGGCACTGGCTAAGAGAGAAGAACCAGAGGTGGCTGATGGAAGCGGAGGAGGTGTCCAAACATTTATGCTCACAAGCACCATGCACCATAGAGTCTGTCACACCAGCGAGGCCTGTGGTGGCCCCTGCCTTCAAGGCACCCACAGCTGGGGAGAAAATACACGCACTCAGGAGCGCCAGATCATTGGGTAACAGTGCACAGCAGGATCTGAAGGCCAGCCAGGGGGGAGTCGCGAGCTTGGCCAAATACGTCTATACCAAGACCCTAAGTTCATTGTTTTTTTTGCTGTTTTTTTCGCATAGGATTTTTCTTTCCATCAGCACAGCCAAGCTCAGAGAAAGAGTGGGGATGGGCAGCAAGACTACTGACATAATGGGGTGATTCAGTTCAGTGAAGTTCAGATAAAGTGGAGAAGCTACGTGTGGGCCGTGGATGTTTCCATTTTAACACCAAGCGTATAAACATGTATTTCACTGTGTTCATCGTTTGGTGTAAGACAAAGTCCTCTTCTCTGGACGCTGTTTCCTGATTGAAATTCCAGGCTCTGCCTCCCTCCCACCCTCCCGTCTCCTCCATAAACTTGCAATAGTCAGCCTTTGATTTCTAGTTCAGGACGGAGAACTAGAAGTCATACGTAAGACAATCTGAGGTTAGGATCCTGGATTCATGTGATTAAGTCTGCAATCTTTCATGGTGGACTCGCCCAACCTAACTCAACCGCACGATAATTAAGAAATTACCTTTATTTATTCTTTCTCAAACAGCCTATCTTCAGAGCACCTGCCCTTTTATCATCGCGTATCGGTTGTTTTACGTGTTATTTAACTAAAGTACTATGACAAAGACACATGGTAGACTCAGCCGCTGGGTGGCTTGTAATAGTTTATTCTCCCTGCGTTCTGGAGGCCAAGGTTCTGAGATCACGGCGTAGGTACGGCGGGTTCTTTCTGAGGCCTGGAAGGAGAGAACCAGTCGCTGGTTCTGATGGTTTGCTGGCAATCCTTGGCGCCCCTGGGCTTAGCAGATGCAGTCACCCAAACCTCTGTCTCTGTGGGCACACGGTCTGTTCCCTGTGTGCACGTCTGTGTTTCTTCTCTTACAAATACATCAGACACGTTGTATTTAGGGTCCACCTTAATCTAGGATGACCTCATCTTAACTTGATGACACCTGTGGAGACCCTATTTCCAAATAAAGTCACATTCACGGGTTCCACGGGTTAGGACTCTACTGTATCTTTTTGGGAGACCCAATCCAAACTGTAACAATGAGCTGTCGTTCCTGGTGGGAGCAGAAGTACACAGGCTTACTTCAGGTGAGTCCATCTCACTAAGTATTTGGTGAACACAAGGCAATCCCATGCTCTGCAGCCTGCTGGTCCAGCAAGTTGGTTAAATGGGGAAGGTCAAGGAAGCCTCAGCCACCTAGGACATTCCAGACCCAGCAGTGCAGCGTCAAGGTTCTGCGATGTCTTCGCATGGGCCAGAGGACCTTGGCTTCCATCTGAGACCTGGAAGGCAGGTCCAGCTTCCTGGGCTGGGGCCAGAGCAGGAACCCACTGGGTCTCAGGTGCAATGAGGGGCAGGCAAAGGCCACGGTCTCCCAGAATTCACCCTGGGGGTGCGGTTGGCCAAAACACAGACCAAATCAAAAGTCTTCTTCCCACCTTTGATGTCTTAATTTGATCCATCACTGAACCCTGCCAATTTCATCCCCTCAGTGTTTCTCAAATTCCTCTGCTACCTTTGGTTCTTTGGATCCCAAGCTGAACCCAAAGTGTGGTGTGGCAAAAGACCTCCCACCCCCAGCTCACCTGTGGTCATGGCTTCAGAGACTCTTATTAAATAATTTGTATTGTCACCATTATTATTAGTTGATTGACAAGTAATTTTTGAGTGAGCACCTGCAGTGAAGAGGCTTCCATTTACAAGGGGAGCCCGAGCCCCCAAGGAAGTATAGAACAATGCCTCCTAAAAGCGGGTCACATGCGCTTATCCATGTGCTTTGATGTCTAAGACTAAAAGCAAGAAAGTGAAACCCATGGTCCCAGGAAAGAAGAGGACACGAGAGGTGGAGGCCAGGTGGCCTCAAGTCACTGGCTGGAGGGGCCAGGCGGGTGTGGGGCCCAGGCTGCCCAGAGCCGGGACTCAGGTCCCCCGTCAGACTCCGCAGAAGCAGTGAGAGGGATAAATGACACGCCAGGACGTACAGAAAATGGGACAGCTTCAAAGGAACATTAAAATATGTGTGTGTAAAGTATTTAAAGAGATAAAGGGAAGAAAAGATGCTCCAAAGCAAGAACATGACACTGGGGTAGGGGGGAAGCACACAGAGGGGCGGGGGGCTGCGGCAGAATGAAGCAGAACCACAGAAATTAAGCAAAATAAAACGAAACCAAGTAAAACCACATGGGTACGTTGACAGTCACCTAGAATGAGTGACTTAGGGAAACCATCCAGAAAAGAGAAGATTCGAGACCCAGGCAGAAGGAGGAGCAGATCCAGTGTCTGCCGAAGGGGGGCACAAATGAGAGGCAGGGGTGGGGAGGGCGAGGCAGCTTTTCAAAGCCGCGATGGCTGAGGGTCCCTCTGAACTGATGAAATTCTGCGCAGATGGAAAAAGCAGTCTCTGAGCAGGATACGTGAGAACGCAGTCCCGTACAAACACATGGAGCTTCGCATTTGTTGACTGCAATTCAAAGACAAAAAATCGTAGCTGCCATCAGGGAGAAAAACGGGTGCTTTCACACACTGCTGGGGGGAATGTAGATTGATAAATCCTTTTGGGGGGAGGTATTTTGCTATAACAGATATGAGTCTTAAAAAAAATCCACAAACCCATTTACTCATCATGTTCACTTCCAGAAATCTGTTCAAAGAAAGCAGTAATTGGTATATACAAGGATTTGAATTTAGCAGTGTTTGTAATGGGAAAAACAAAAATTGGAAGAATCTAAATTATTTCTAAACAAACAAATACATATAAACCATGGTACTAACTATAAGCCGAAATCTGACCCAGCCATAAAAATTATGTTTAAAAGAGTATTTAAGGATGTGGAAGGACAAGCATGACTAATTCACGTGGTTATTAACTTAAAGAGAAAGCAGGCAAGTCACGTGCATACTCTGACTCTGTGTGTTCACATGTGCTCATGTGTGCATGTGTGTGGGTGCATGTAAATGGAAAGATTTTATGATTGCACTAATTATCTCTGGGTAGTGGGCACACCGTGATTTTCCATGTGGTTCTTCCCTGCCTTACCTGCAATAAACATGTATTAATATTGTTGTAATAAATGCATTAACTCCGAGCCCCTTGGAGGCTCCACGTTGGCCAGACCACTAACAGCACAGGGATGAAGAGTGAATGCTTGGGAGCCCCAACAGCCTAGCTCAAACCCCTCAGTCACTTGCCCCCTGGAGACCAGAGCAAGTCACTTAGCCAGTCTTGAGACTTCATTCCCTTACGTGCCTACCTCTCCAGGCTGGGGAGCATTAAATGCTGTAGCCCATGTAATGTGCTTAACGTGGAGCCAGGTACAGTGTTGGTGAAAATAAATAAGTTGCTTAAATAAGCCAACACTATTTCTGAGTATGATACTTCATCAGCTAGAATTCTATGTCCTATGGCACTAGCTTTGCAAAACGTCTGCTGCAGAAGGAAGCCGGATGGGCAAATGGAAGAGGAGAAAAGCCTGATAAGAATGTTAAGAAGAGCCCCGCATGTACACGGGGAGTAGACACCTGAAGTGTGGGTGGCGTTCAGGTTCAGTGTGCTCTGGCAACGCTCATAGAGAACCAGTTGGTGTGAGGTCTTGGAGCAGATCATTTTCTGAAGGTGTAACTGGTTGGTGTGGAGGGGCATGGAGGCACTATTGTGCATGAGTTCCATGCCATACAGGGAATCAGAGTCCTATCCAAAGCAATAATGTGAAGTGCATGTGACTGAGGGCTCCAAACAGCCAGGCTGGTAAGCCTGGGGACTGCGGGAGGGCTTCCAACCCGAGGAAGCCTGTTGAAGACTCTGTCGCAATACAATGGTCTCGGGGACCTGGGCTTACCAGTGCTGTGGCGTGCTCCATGCTGCACACTCTCCAGGGCTTCCCATAGAACGGCCCCAGCTCTCGGTGGATGGGGTGGGGGTCCAAGCAGGTCCTTGCTGAGAAGAGTGGCCCTGGCCTCAGCCACCACTGCTTCCCAGATACTCTGGTCCCTGATCCCCTTTGTGTTGAGGGCCTGAGCCAGACAGGATGCTGTTGGGCTGAAAGTCACAGAAAACTGCACCAAGCCATGCATTAAACAGAATACAGATTTTTTTCCCTTTGTCCCAGAGTAATCTGAAAACGTTCCTCCAGGTTTCAGACCCCTGGTCTTGCTGCTGCTGCAGCTGCAGGGTGAGCTGTGGTCAGCCCGACCAGGAGCACGGTGGCCGAGGAGGCCAGGAGGCCTGAGGGACCCGAGTACAGGCAAGTCCCCTCCTCTCTGCCATGGCAAGGTCATGGCCTCGTCTTGCACAGGAGATGGGGAAAGGGCTCAACCCTGGTCTTCTGCATGTATGAACGTAGGATGCCCCGAGATCTCATGAATGGGTGAGTTTAATGCCATTAAACTTCACCCCGTTCTCCAGCCCCATGGCCCACTGGATGGAGGCCCATTAGGAAGACAGGCGCAGCTCCAGAAAATAAAGAAGCATCACTCTCTTTGCAGTTCTGAGTGTTGGGAGTGAGCCTACAGTGCTGGGCATCTGTTGGGTGTGTGCAAGGTGCTGGGTGCTCCCTAGAGAATGTCTTTTCATGCCCAAAGTCCCCCCCAGGTGTGGATGACTCTCCCCATTTCACAGCTGAGAACCCAGTGTTCATCCTTTGTCCAGAGCCACTGTGTTTGCTGGGTGCAGGCTAAGCTGCTAAGAGAGGGGCCCTCACTCCAGCACCTTCCATGGCACACGGCTTCCTTTCTCTTTTATGCATGCCCAGAATGAGCAGGCCAGACTGCGCCCTGATTCCCCGTCATCATTCCCTCAGCAGGGAGGGGAAGCAAGGAGAAAGTCCAGGGTGAGAATCTTCGAGCTGCGTGGACACTTTGTGCTCACAGCACGTCGGCCTGAGCTTAAGCACGCGGCCACCCTTACCTCCTAGATGGTCCCAGCTTGGGCTGCTAAAACAAAATACCATGGGCTGGACGGTGTAAACAGCAGGCATCTACTTCTCACAGTTCTGGAGGCTGGAGGTCCAACATCAAGGAGCCGGCAGATTCGGTCTGGTGAGGGATTGCTTCCTAGAATAAGAGATGGACAGCTACCTCCTTGATGCATCCTCACAGGGGGGCAGTAGGCGAGTGAGTGAGTGACGGTTTCTTCCTCTTCTTACAAGGGAACCAATCCCACCGTGGGTTCCCCCCAGGACCTCATCTAAACCTAGACACTGCCCAAAAGGACGCCTTTCCTCATACGAGCACACTGGGGGTTGTTGGGGCATCAGCACATGCATTTGGTGATGGGGCGCAGGAGTCTGGGGAGGTGGGCTGTGAGCCACAAAACCTTGCAGGGGAGTAGTGTTCAAAGTTGTTAGCTGCCCGTGCATGCAGTCCCTGCTCCGGCACGTGGTCTGCACGGTCACAGGCTCCCCACCTTGGCCCACACTTGCTCCTCCCCAGGAGAAACTCACAGTCCTTGCCTCCTGATCATCTGCGACTTCAGCATGAACTTTTGGGAGGACACAATGCAGCTCGAGGCAGATTCGTTCTTTGTAGCTCCTGTGTCCTTACGCCCAGCACGGAGCCCCCTTCGTGGGGAAGTGAGCCAGCGTTTAGAACACAAAGGGCTGACTTGAGTATTGGAACTGCTGTGGTGCTGATTTAGTGCACAGATCTTGAGAATTCCACAGGAGAGCACCCTCCCTGGACAGAAGCGTTCCGGAGATGTAGGCAAACAGCCGGGGGCCGGCCCAGCTCTGGAGGAGCTGCCGCCCCCATATCTGACCACACTTGCCACGTTCGCAGGAAATGGAATCAGCCCCATCTACCTAAGAGCTGCAGAGAACCCCTAAGGGGGGCTTTTTCCTAACAGAGCTGCCAGTGACCGAGGGCTGGGCAGACGAGGTGAGTCTCTCCCCAGGACAGGCATGGGCACCCAGTCCAGACAACTCCTGGCCTACGAAGGGACATGGATTGCCCGAATTCGAGTCCACGGCATTCTTGGACACTGGTGGGGGCAGGCCAGCCCCTCTTACTGCTGTGTTTGATGGGAAGCGGTGAGTGGCCCCAGGCCTGGTGTGAAAGCGTCACTTACCTGCCGCCCCTTCTTCCTCTTGAGATGATGAGCTGGCTGCCGGGAGGAAGGCACAGTGCTGGCAGCCCAGGCTTCTGCCTGGAATATTTAAACACCGGACTCCACTGGCCCAGAAGGTAATCACATGTTAAATTATGGAAGGTCTCTGGGTTCTGCTCAGCCGCAGTCGAGAATGGATGGGTTGTGGTAATTCACGAGGCAGGCACATCTTTAACTGCCTGGCGAGAACATTCTTGCATAACTCGTGAACGGCTTCACCGTCAGAGGGGGGGACCAACCGAGCCCCCAGAGCTGGGCCTTATCAGTGGGGTGGTGTCGACATCTGCGCTGTGAGCGGACACTCTTGCCTGGGGCCTACCCACCAGCGGTTAGGTTTTAGCAGCATATTTAAAATGATGTCGCTATTGGACACAACCCCCTGCCTTACGCATTGCTAACTCCTTGTTTGGGTCGGCTCAGGCCTCCTTAACAAACTACCGCAGGCAGACATTCATTTCTCGCAGTCCTGGGGGCTCGAAGTCCAAGACTGGAGTGCTGGCAGACTCAGTTCCCAGTGAAAACCCTCTTCCTGGCTTGTAGGGGTGCAACTTCTGGCTGTGTCCCTGCATGGTGGGGAGAGAGAGGATATGCCTGTCTCTGAGGCCATCATTCAGCCCGCACAGACCCGTCCTGAGGTTGGGGTGTGCAGCCGTGAGCAAGGAGACAGGACCGCTGCCACCACGGGCTCACATTGTAGCGTAAACCCCGTAAACCCCGTTTCCCTGCACAGCACCTTTCCTGCTGACACCCTTCCTGCCGCGGTGGTGGGCATGGAGGGGTGCATACCCAGAGCAGCACTCTCCTGCGAGAACTTCCGGGATGATAGAAACGTTCTCTATCCACGACCGGCACGGGGAGCACCAGAACTGAGACGTGGCCAGGGTGACTGAGGGACTGAAGTTTAAGTTTTATTTTGTTTTAGTTAATGAAAATGCTGGTGTCCACAGGAGGCTGGTAGCCCCCATGCCAGTCAGCACCGCACGCCTGGGTCTCCCTGCAGATCCCGCTCCCCGCCAGCGCATCCCCAGGTCAGATCTGAGGCCACTGTGTTTGGTCAGCATCCGCTCCAACACAGGACACAGGAAGGCTGTGCTTGCTGGCTCCCGGGGCCTCCCTCCTTTTATTTTCCTTTTGTTTGCTGAACCAGGCACTTGTATTCTGACATTTTCCTCTGGATTCTTTCCTGTAGTAAGAAACATGAAATCAATAAGTCCTAAGTCTGCCAAAACCACAGTTTAAACAAATCTTTTCCTCATCGCCTTCCCAATTCAGAAGATCCCACTGTGGTGTCTAATCCCACCAGAGCCATCTCCCAGGCCCGCCCTGCCCACGACCGTCCTGCCTGCCCTCCTCCCCGATGCAAGACTGTCTACTAACGCTTGCGTGTTGTAGGGCACGGACGTGGGCCAGGCACCCTCCCACACGCTCTGCAGATGCTAACTTGTTAGTTCTTTATCAGTCATGCAACATACATCATTCACCCCATTTTTACAGGTGAAGAAACGGAGTTATGGAGCGCTTTGAGGGACGGCCTGAGGCCCACGGCATAAGGGACAGAGAGCCAGGACTCAAACCCAGGCCGTGAAAGAGGGGTGCTTGCTTTGCTGGGCTTCTCCCCGAGCCCTGAGCCCTGCATTTCTCTGTCAGGACCCAGGTGCCCCAGCACCTACACAGAGGGTGCCCCTTGAAAGCTATGTCCCCTTTTCTGCCCTGTGAGCTGTCCAGCGTTCCTGTCCTGCTTCCTGCGGCTGTCACCGTCCTCAAAAAGGGACAGCCCCGTGGCTCTGGCCCTAAGCCTCACCTGCAGCTTTAAATAGTCCCAGGTCGTGCTTCTTCCAGGGTCTGCCGTCCCTCGCCCTCTGACCTAGGAGCTGAGACGCTGCCTCGCACCCCCTTAGGAGCCCTTCACCTGCAGACAGCCCTCTTCCTCCTTCTCGATGCTCTAACCTGGCCGGAAGTCCCACTCTCCTTGTTCCCCTGAGAGCGGAGAGCCCTGGAATCCCCCACTCCCCCTTCCCAACAGCCTGGCACCTTACCTAAGGTCTCCCCCTTCCTCCTGAGGGGACCCCTCTGTTGGAACCCCAAATCTGTGTGTCTGACCTCCTTTTGTCTTCCTTCTGTGCGCCTGTGTTTTTGAGAGACACTTGCAGGCATGTTCTCCAGCTCCCCGCTTCCCCCAGCAAAGCTGGTACCGGGAGGCAGAAAGTGCGGGGCCTGAGCTTCCACTCACTGTCTTCTCAGCGCTGGGGTCTGCGACCACCTGCGCCCCGCCCCCCGGCACTTCTTACGGGATGACACTCATCGCTTCCCAGCCTCCCTCCTCAACACCTTCCCTGGCCCTCTGCAGAGCGGGCGGCACTGGGGCCTCAGAAATCGAAAGTCTTGATCAGAACTGATGTGACTGAGAATCCGGGGTCCACCTGAGACCATCTGAGAGGGTGCCTGGTGAGGACCCTGGGGCTTTCAGGTTACTGGAAGGCGATTCGGGAACAAAGGGAGGAAGGGAGGAGTATCATTCACCATGTGCTCACTGTGTTCCGGGGGCGGGGTGAGGGGGGCCCTGGGCGGTCGCAGCCGGAGCCCCAGGCTGGCTCTGTGCAAGCAGAACGTAGATGCTCCTGTGGTTTTAAGTCCTGCTTCCCTGGCCTGAGAAGCACAGTTAAAAAGAGCAAAGATAAACAGCCCGTCCCCTAATGCCTTAAAGTCTGTATACCCAAGGACTCTATCACCAAAGCCGTGCTTTCCCTGTGCTTGCTAAAAATGGCACAGGCTAAAGAGCGGCCACTGGCCTGTGGTTAAAGCCTCCATAAGCTGCAGTGACCTGCCAAGGTCAAGATCTGGCAGAGCCTGAGCAGATGCTGGCCTGAGGCCCCGCGTGGCCTGCCCAGGCTGCACTCCCCAACCCTGGCCGCATGGAACCTTGCAGTTCCCACAATGTCAGAAACGCACAGGGGGTGGGAGGGTAGATGCTAAGGCCTCGGTCCACCTGCTCAGATTGGTCTCCATCATATCTGTGTTCCCAGATCTCGTTCTCAGTCTGTTTCTTCCATTCTTAGAAACGTAGCAGGTGACAGTCTCCCTCCCAGACCCCACCCTGAGTTCAGAGCTGGACACAAGAATCAAATAGGTAAAGGGCAAAAGGAAATCATCTTCATTTCTGGCAAGGTTGTTAGAGAAGGGGTGACCGGGGTGCTGCCAAATGGACTTGCTCCTAGCCCGACACTTGACTAGGCCCAGGTCAGAGCCGCCTGCCTGAGTTTATGACACAGTGCAGGAGAGGGGTCCAGGATCTGCCCCCTCTGCAGGCGGGGCTGGGGCACCCACATCCACTTCCTTCCCCATGCTAGGTTAACTAAAGCCTGCCCCCATAGATGCCCATGCCCTGGCCCTGAAACCTGAGAATACATGACCTCACATGGCCGAGGAGACTTTGCAGATGGGATGAATCAAGGACCTTGACACGGAGATTATCCAGTGGGCCCGTGGTCATGGAAGGGTCCTCACAGGGGAGTGGCGGGAGGGTCAGTGTCTGCAAAGGGTGATGTGAAGGTGAACACATAGGTCAGAGTGAGGAGGCCGTGGGCCAAGGGGTGTGGACACGACCAGAAGCTGGAAAAAGCAGAGAAATTCTCTCCCTGGAGCCTCCAGCCCTGCCGCCCCATTTTTGGGTTTCTGGCCTCCAGACTGTAAGATAATACATCTGTGTTGTTTCAAGCCACAACCTTTGTAGTAATTTGTTACAGTAGCAAGGAGAAGCTAGAAGGAAAACCGAAACTCACCGATAAGCCACGCCCCCTTGTCTGGAGGGGAGCGAAGGTGTGGGAGGGAGAGCGAAGTCAGGAACAGCAATGCCCATGGAGAAAACAGGGGTGGTGTGTGAGAACCACCTCCCATCCTCCCCGTCCTGGGAGGATGGGTCTAGCTGCTTAAACAGAAGGAAACCGAGGCCCCAGAGTGAGGGGTTTGAGCTCAGGACAAAGCAAAGCAGAGGACGACCTGTGCTTGCTTGTATGCTTCTGCCCTTCCTCCTGGTCCTGTAATGACATCTCCTCGGGGCTGGCCTCTTGGGGAGGCAGAGCTCCAAGCAGCGGGTTCAGGGGTCGGGGAAGAGAGGCAGAGGCTCCTTGTCACAAGGTCACGCAGACTAGACAGCGCACTCTGAGCTTTGCACGCAGATATTGACCGCTCATTATTCATCCTAACCTATTTATGCCTCTTGATGGCCTGAGTCAATTCACACCCTAAGGACTTCTGCTGCCAAGTGAACGGTGCATTTTGTTTTCCCATTTGGCAGGGAGAGCAGGACACGGAAACCGAGTTCAACGTGGCGGCCCTGCGTGACCCTGCTGGTCACCCCCGTCTTGTCTTCCCCAGGACGCCCACATCAGCACCTGGTCTGCAGGGAGATGGGGCTCACGCTCCGCTCCTGTGATGACATCACCTCCCGCCATGTGCTGTTTTCATCTGCTTGTTTACAACAGGTATTTGATAATTCCCTGCTCTGGTGGGGAGGATAAGGCGCCAGACACGTCCCTGCCCCCACAGAGCTCATGGCCTCATGAACAGGGGCAGAAGGGGAACGTGTGCACACAGTCGAATGCATGTGTTGCTCGCCTGCTGAGCGGGGTGCAGGCTTGGGAACCCTAAGACCCTGGTTTGAGTGTCCCTTAGGAGCTGCGGACTTCGGGCCTGTGTCGACCTCTTCTGCAGCAGGGGCAGCTCACAGCACCTTCCCCAAGCTGCACGATGACAGTGGCCCCCAGCCTGGGAACCATGCTGGAATGGGAATTGGGGTGGGGGGACAGGGGAGGTTTTGCTCCCAGGACCCATCTCCACCCACCCCTCCTGGTCCGTCCCCTTCCCATGCAGATACCTAACCACCCACTGTCTTTAGCACTACTTAACCCTTTCTTGGGTGTGGCCCTGGGAGGACCAGGTTTTGCCCTTTGGTTATTAAAGATTAAATGGAGAGTAGTTGCAAGAGCATCAGAGACCCTCTATGCGTGGTCATTTCTCCCTCTGCTCCCCTCCCGAGAGCAGGGCTTTGCTGTTTGCAAGCTGTACTGTGCTTGGGAGTCACTTAGGGTGTTAAAATACAGATTCTGACTCAGCAGGTCTGGGCCAGGGTGTGGCGATCTGCATGGTTTAGCAAGCTTGGGCTGATGCGGGGCCAGGGACCCCACTCTATGTAGCAAAGTCCTAGGGAAGTTGGTGCTGGAATTATCTTTGCTTGTGGGTGCACTTTCTTGTCTTCGTGACCCTGAGACCTGAAATAGAGCCATTGAATAGTCGGAACTCGACACACGTTTGGGCAGGTGGGCGGCAGGTGGAGTATTTCCAGAGACAGAGCAGACCCCACCTCGGTATATGAGGACAGAGGGGACCCCGCCCCTTTAGGGTGTGGATGCTTGCCCCTCCCCCTGGCCTAGAGAATTCCGAGGCTCAGCCGGTGTTGGTCACCTTGTCCCCTGTCCCCGAGTTCTACCTGCTCCGCTCTGTTACCTGGAGGTGCATCTGGCCCAGGTTTCCAGCCTGACTCTGCCTCTCCCCTGGTGAGTAGGTCTGGAAAAGTTACTTGACTTTTCTAAGCCAGTTTCTTTATCCTTAAAATGATGGTACTCCTTATCTCTAAGGGATGCCATAGGAATCACAGGGACAGTGTGCTAAGCGAGGGGCTGGGGGTGTGAAACACGCTTTTTATGTGTAAGCCATTTACCTTGGATGCCTTGCCCACAACTTATCTTAACCCAGGCAATTTCAGATTCAGGAATCACCTGGGAGTCTCCTCCACCTGGAAGCCTGCCCTGACTTCCCCAGGATGGATCAGGTGTTCTTTCTCCATGCCCAATGGTGAGTGCATTATTCCCGCCCCCCCCCCCCGCCCAGTGACTGGGCTCCTGCAGGTCCCTCATGATGGTCTGCATCTTTCGCACTCAGCTCAGCACCTGGCACTTAGGGAGTGCTCCTTAGCGAAGAACCAATGAAGGAATGGACTTCCCTGAGGAACTTAGTCTAGGAGAGTAGAGAAATGGGGAAGAAACTGAGGCCATTGGCAGAATTGGGGCCCCTGAAACTCTTGGGGCTCATTAAGCAGCTCCCAGAAGAGAAGAAGCAGGTATTGACTCAGTTCCAGTTCTAGGTTTAAGGGAGAGGTATTAAAGAGATATTCATTGTTTTTTTTTCTAGTTTGACCCAGTTGCTTCCCTAGGGCTGAGCCACACTAAGACTTGTCTAGAAATGGGGACTGAATTTTGGACATCATGTCTTCTGTGCCGACTCAAGAGAATCCAAACTTGTCAGTCATCGTAGAAAGAATGTGGCATCCTTCAATCTCTCCCAACACTATTAGGAAGGAAACTTTTCTTGGCAACCTCCTATTCATCCTTCAAGACCCGACTCAGATTGCCCCTTATCTCCACCCAATATATATAAGACCCTTTGCATTTCCCAATTCTCTCAGGACAAGTTTAGGGCCTATGTGCTCATGATCCCCACTATACTGGAACCCCCTGAAGAACAGAAACCAGACCTTGAATCTTCAGGACTTTACTAGGGTTTGGCACACAGTAGTTGCTCAATAAATGTTTGCATCCATGGATGTTACTTTGTGCCTTTCACACTCTACCTGATGGGCACCAAATGAATCCCCTTCTCTTTATGTGGTTCCTGCTGATTAGATTTGCAAAAGCTCCTGTCCTGCCCCTCGGGCCCCTGGACACGCCCAGATGTTCAGCTCCTGGGGGTACAGGGCTGGGGGGGTGCCCTCCAGAGTCAGCCCGTGGCATCCCTCTGACATGCTCATGCTGAGAGAGGTTTGGAACGCATAGTCAGGATTGATTTTTGTCTTGATGATTTAGGCGGAGATTGATTTTCTCAGGTAGAGGCTTTGCACTTAATGAAGTGAGGGCCGCTCAGCTCCATCCAGACAGGATTACGTGCAAAGGACAATTACCCTTCTGGTGACAGCTTCTCTCTTTTTAAAATATATATAACGCCATGAAAATAACTCAGCTGACGAGGCGAGGTATGATGTGAAGTGGGTGGTGACATTACAGTGGTCTGCATACCGTTTTCTCACCACTGGGGGAAGACGTTATTATTGTTTTTTTTTTTTTAAACCTGGGAACAGTGCACAGCGTTGATTTAGAAAAAAGGGATGAAATATTTAAGTTAGCAGGAGAATGTTTTAGATGTGCTTTCCTTTAGCTGAAGCCTAAGAGCTTGGCAGAGACCGAGACCTCCCTGCAGGATTTGAGGCTGTTCCTCGAGACGAGGGGTGGGCAGGGCTCTCCCGTGCCGGGATCCTGCAGGCCCCCCCACGCGGCTTCCAGGTGGGGTTCCTGTGCGTGAGTGCGGTTGGAATTGTTCGTTTTCCAGAAAGTGGGGGGAAACTGCTTCCAGACATCCTCATCTCATCTTGATGAAGGACCTGTGCCCCTTGGATGTGTTTTCTGTTTGAAGTTGGTCCCTAAGCCCATTTTGCTCAAGGGGTTCACACAGTCCCATTTGTCCTTCACTGGGATCATTCAGGTTTTAGTGCTGAAATCCAGCTGGAGACCTCTAAGTCCCCAGGCCAACTGGGACGGGTGGTGAGCGAGCGGACACTTAGACAAGCTCCTGAGAGGGAGGAAGAGGGGATGAAGTGCAGGTGTCTCTGATGCAGGTAAGGAAGGTGGGGTGAGGACGTGGGGTGGCGGAAAGTAGGCCCCTTGCTCCGATCTGAAATGCAGCGACAGAATAACCAAGCATCTTCAGAAAGTAGATATAAATGTTAAAGAACTTGGTTTTGTAGGACTATGTGGTTTGGAGACAAGAGATCCAGCAGAGGGTTGTCCAAAGCTGCGGTTGGAGCATCAAGAGGTGCCCCGAGGAGCTCCGGACGTGCCTCCCACCTCAGGCTCCAGAAATCCCACCAGGTGTGTTCACAGGACCTGCTGGATCCAGGTCCCTGTGCTGCCCGATGGCTGTCATCCTTGTCCTCTGGGGACAGGAGCCCTGCCCCAGAGCTGTGACGTCTGACCCTGGGGGCAGGGAGCCGTGTGTAGGACCAGCTGTCTCCCCCTCTCCCCCCTCTCCCCCCTGCTTTTGTCATCATGAAGCATTTCGGGAGATGGACCTGTGGGCAAGGTGAGTGCATCAGAGATGATCCCAAGTCAACACTAACTCTGTGCCATGAAGAGTGCCTGAAGCGAGCTGGGGAGGCGACCCTCTGTCCAGTTTTTTTCTGTAGTATTACATGAGCAACGTTGGTGTGTCAGGGACCCCAGATATGGAAGAGTTGCCTCCTGCCCTGAGCCTTGGCCAAGCAGCAGGTGTGGCTACCATTTGGAGAAGAGAGCGGGAAGGAAGGTGTTGGGAAGGAGGGGCCGGCGCCCCATGTTAGACTCTGGGACAGTGGGGAAGCAGACAGGAGCGTTCTGGGCAAGGAACCCCGATGGATTCGGGGGTCAGTGAGCAGACCAGATTGGAGGAAGGTGAGTTTGGAGGGGTGTGTGCGCCTCCACGGGCACAGCTCTGAAGGACAGAGAAGTCAGTCTCACTCCCTTACGGGGTGTAATGTGTAATTAGGGTGACTGGCCTTCCCAGTGTGCCTGGGACTGAGGAGCTCCCGGGACGTGAGCACACGTTGGGGGCCAAAGCAGCTGTTTTGGGCAAATGGGGCCAAGTTGGTTCACCCCATGAATAAGTATCCCGATCGGTGTTCAGACAAGGAACAGATGGCCAGAAAAGTCCCCAGGCCCCTGACATCCAGAGCTGTGCTCCCTCCCGCATCTCTCTGTGAGGACACCGTGCTGTGGTTATGGGGGCGACATGGGCAGGGCTTCCCTCGCAGGGTGCCGGTGAGGCCCTGGCTGTGTGCTGACCGTGTGGGGCTCACCGGCTGCTGGTGGGCTTGCCGTCCTCCGTCACCGCTCCGGGGCCATAGTCTCCGTTCCTTCTCCACCAAAGGCATCAGGGAGCATTTGCCTTCTGCATTAGAGATTTTGGCTCTGGCTGTTACCAACTTTCTTAAAATGAGAGTCAGGAGGATGGGATGGCCTGTGGGACGGTTGAGAGCTTTTAAGGAGATTGCACCAATTGGAGCCCTAATTAATGTTTGTTTTATGATGTTCCAGGGAATGATCACTCGATAAGATAATGCAAATAGAATTTTAAAAAAAGTGTATGTTCAATTTAAACAGTGGGTATAAACAGACGCATTGCAAAGTAGCCTGTTGGAAGATGTTATTATAAGAAGGGATATTGCTCTTTCTGCAATCTGTGCTTGGTAATCATTTCATTAATTGTAAACAGATGTGACTGGGTGCCTGGTTCCCAGCTCACTGCAAGAACAGGGGTCAGAAAGGAGAAAGCCCTTCAGGCACGGATGCTGATTCCCAGGTTCTGGGAATCAGGACGTGGACGTCTCTAGGGGGACATTATTCTGCCTCCCACAGGCCACGCACACGTTTTGCCTTGGAACACACCTAGCTTGCTTTTGAGGCATAGAAGTTTCTGGAACAGGGGACCCTGAGGTTTGGTCTCAGCAATGTCACTAACTTGGTGTTCAGCCCTGGGCTGTGCTTACTCAGCCTCTCTGAGATGCAGGTTACCGTCCTTCTGGCAGGAACAAAGCCACTTGTCCTGACTATGTCACCCTGGGGAAACAAGACAAGAAGGCAGACTTGGAAATGCATCAGAAAGCATAAATGCTATACAATGAGCCATGCAGCACTCCCAGCATTTCTGGCATTGAGCAATTTTAGCGCATTGTCTCCAAAGCCCAAGCTCCAACTGGTCTTCAGCAGGAGCACCCCCATGGGTCTCCGGAATATTCTTTCCATCTGCCAGGTCCCATCCCAGCCCAGGGTGGGCACAGGGGAGCTTGGAATGATGACCCTTTTAGGGAAGAGCTCACCCTCCCTCGTGCTTTGGGGTGGATGGCCAGACTTGCGTGCAGGTTCTCAGCCCTTCGGCCATGGGACACCACCCGAGTGGGGCACCTTCTTGAGGCAAGGCCACCACAGTCTCTGTCTTTTTGGTCCAGTGGCTACGCAAGTCACCATTTGAGTTTTGGCAAATACACACACGTGTAACTCAAACCCTACCAAGAACCCCAGAACGTCACCTCCTGCCTCTGCCTCTGCCTCCTCTGTCCAGTGGTGCCCAGTGGCCAGAATTTTTAAGGTCACAGGCGAGGTTGGCCTATCCTAGAGCTTCATGCGACTGGATCCACGTGGGCTGTGCCTGGCCACTGTTGCCTAGCACGTGTGGTTGCGTGGATCAGCACTTCCTCCCTTTTTGTGGCTGACTAGTATTCCATCGGGATCAGGCCCATTTGTTCATCTGTCCTCCTGCTGAAGGCCCCCTGGTCTGCTGCCAGTCTTGGGTTGCTCCGAGTAAAGCAGCCACGTGCATGCTGGTGGAAAACAAAAACCACGGATCTGCTTGGTTCCCTGTGTGTTTCAGCCGGATGCTTCTCCCCAGCTCAGGAAGGAGACCCAAGCAGTAGCCCCGGGAGTGACAGTGCCCCACAGCCACACTGTCTAAGGGAAGTCACTCATGCTGGGATGGGAAGGGGGTGCCCGGGACTCATGGCAGGGCAGGTGGGTGTGTCCTCTGAGTGCCACGTTCCGACCTGGGGGCTGCGACCACCTGGGCCCCTGTCCTGTCTCCTGGCCCGGGCTCCTGGGCCTCGCTCCATGTTTGCTTATACATTTATGAGCCCAGCAATTGCTGCTTCCGGCACACTATTTACTTAACAATATAACAGTAATTGTAGGATAATTGGGCTGCAATGAAGGAACAGCCAGGGTCTGTGCAGTAAGTGGATAATAAAAACCAGGGTTTATGTGTTCTGTTCCTGGGAAGATTTATGGCCTTAATATTGCATTACGTAACTAATTATTTCCAGTTCAGCGTGGCCCGGGACTTGCACTGAGACCCTCAGCCAGCTCAGGGGTAATCAGGGAATAGGAAAAAGCACCAAGCCACGTGGCTTCCCGGCTAAGATCCATGGGTTCAAACCTCCTTCATCTTGGACAGGAAGAGGGAGGCAAGGAAGGACCTTGCTACACCGTCCCCTCCTTCCGGCCTCGGCTGCCCCATTTCTGGCAGACAGCAGGGCACCAGAAAGGGTGACAGCGTGCAGGGACCCTGACATTCTCAGGCCCCACACCACACCCTGGGCATCTGCAAGGAGCTCTGTCCTCTAAGTCTTCTGAGCGGGGACAACTTGTCTTCAGTTTGTTTCAAGGTGTGAGGCATCGGAGCTGGGAGGCTGGAAGGCCAGCGAGCACCCCCTCCTCGCACCCCCCAGCCACATTAGACCAGGCACTCAGCTCCAGAGGTGGACAGGGCAGAGAAGAATCACGCATTTCGCCTTTGTCTCCTGCAGTGCAGGGGCAGGAAGCCAGGACCTCGGCCCCCATGTGCTCCAGGCATTGCCTCAGTGTCCGAGAGAAGGGGACCCAGGGACTTGAGCCGTACGCCTGCACTCACGGCATCCTTCCTGCAAGTCACCAAGTCCGTGTTGTGTCCAATGGGCAGAGCCAACCACTGTGGATAATGGTCCACCTGCACCCTTGTGCTCCTGGTCAGTGACTCAGCTGTGTTCTCTTTGTGAGCTTCATCAGCATACACTCTGATTGGAACACTTTCTTAAACACATTGGACTCCAACACAACAGTGTCAAAATGGGCCATGCTTTTTTGTTGCATGACCATCTCGGATCCTGGTAAAAGTTGGGGTGATGGGTGATGCTGATGCGCACCTAGTGGGAGCATAAGTTAGCAATTTAAAGGGATTTCTGAAAGTTTGTATTTTTTGAGCAATTACTTTTATTTCTGGGAGTACATCCTGAGGAAATAGTAAAATGTTAGACAAAATGTGTGTAGCACATGTTCATCACTGTGATCTCAAATAGTTTCTCAAAGTCTAAGTGATGCGTTCTGTACCTTGGAAAGGGTGGGTGTTGCACGGACGTGTGCATTCACTACAACTTGTGAAATGGTTTGCTTAAGATCTGTGTGACTTGGGCATGGCACTCACATTTTGGCTACAAAAGCCAAACTGGTGAACACCCACTGAGCCGTAGTTAGTGGGTTTGCTTATTACAGTGGTATGGGTTAACGGTTGTCAAAGTATTTTCTCTTTATTCTAATTATGAGCAAATGAGTAAGTATATCAAGGAAAATGTGAGCTCAATCTCTCACTGATGGGAACGGGAGTTGCAAATGCGGACAGGAGGAAGATTAAAATTGTGAATTGGGGCTGGAGAAATCAGTGGGAATTCATTTCTGTGTGTATGTGTGTGTTGATAGAAACACACACATACACATATAATATGTATACATAGGTATATACACATGCATAAATAATACACATAGACACATATCTGTATATACTAATATCATGTAGATTTATATGAATATATTTACATTCATTCTGTTACCAGCACCGAGATCTTATTTCTAGGACCATTCTTCATCCAAAGGAACCAGGACTCCTTGGAGAAAAGCCTGACTTCAGGTCTGAGGCAGGGAAAGCACAGGGCGAATCTGGATTCTCTTGTTGCATCAAAAAGGAAGAAAGTTCTCCAAGAGGGGTGCATTGTGAAAGGACACGGGGCCGGGTCCTGGGGGCTGCTGCAGTCTTGGGCAATCTGCACACCAAAATAAGTGACAATAGAGATGGATTATAGTCTGTTGAATAAAATAAAACCCATGAATCCATACTGATACAGACAGGAAAGTAGATAATCCGGGGAGGAGGGAAAGGTCTCCTCACATCAGAACCCTCCCCGAGAAAGGATTCAGAAAACCAGTGGTCGGTGCTGAAACCAGGGGCTGAACATTTGGCAGCAAACGGGATATTTATGGAATCACAGTATCTCCCCACAACTTACTTATTAATTGTGGAAGGAAGAGGTAATTTGACAGTGGAGAGACCCGGTGGACATACCTTCACCAGGCGGTCGAAGATTCGTCCCGAAGATTTGGGACGACAGGTGCCTCCTGCCCTGGGGCAGTGAGGGGGCTGCAACCCCACCTGCCCGTCACTGATGAAAAGGGGAACTTGGATCTGACCGTGAGAAAGCACCAACATAGAAAGTCATCCCACAGGAACCAGTCTTAGCTCCCCAGAAACGTCAAGGTCAAGGAGAAAGAAGGGGAGGGGACTGCCTGAGGTTGAAGAGACCTGAAGAGACAGCGAAGCAGCAAGAAGGCGGGGGCCTGTGTTGCAGGGACAGGCTCGCCCGAAGCGCGGCCCAAGTGTGCCCCAGGGTTAAATGTCCTGATCTGGACACCTGGGCTCTTTCTCCTTGGGAAAGATGGAGGGGGAGGGGCAGCGGCAAAGGGGCCAAGTGTAAGCGTTGGTGAATCTGGGTGAAGGGCCCGTGGGTGTTCCTTGCACCGTCTTTCCTGCGGGGTTGGAATCACAACCAAATCCAAGTCCAGGATGGACAAATCTGGCAGAGAGCGTTTCTCTAGCCGAGGATGGGGACGAAGGGTCTCAGAGGAAGAGAAACAGGTGAAAGCCTTCCAAACCCAATGTAGGGGATGTCTGGCGTGGCGAGCCCGCAGCACATGTTCAGATGCGCCAGAGTCAGCCCTGGGCCGAGAGCAGGTGTGGGTCCTGTCTCCGGCGGGCATCAGGACATCAGAGAAGGCCTTCTGGAGCAGGTGACCTCAGGAGCTGCCATTGGAGGTGGAGGGGGTCTGCAGCCTCCTTGAGGGACAGTCTGCTCGCGTTCCCTGCTGAGCTGTCCTCTTGCATGACGATGGTCCCTCCAATCTGCCCTCCTACGTGGAAGGAAGCAGGAAAACTGCAGCTCCATCGGAGTCCTCCTGGGCCGGCGGGCGGCTGGCGGTGCTTTGTACCATTTCCCTGGTATGTTAATGCACATCTGTGGAGCGCCACCCCCCTCCCCAAGGCCCTGGGGAGCAACTGCAATTGTTCTGCTTTTCTTTTTTCTTTCTTTTTTTCTTTTTAATGACCCCCTTGTTTACTGGCCTGGCAACTCTGAAAGCTGAGATTCAAGAGGCTCCTGGGAGAATGAGAAAAAGCAAATTTCTGGGAAGGAGGTGGCCACAGGCCAGAGACTTGTGAACAGGGGGTGCTATCCAGCCTGGAGGCCATGATGGTTCGGGGCAGGGAAACCTAGATGACCTCGTCCAGCAAAGAAAGAGCAGGTACGGCTGAAGGCGACATTGATGTGAGCCCGAGGGGGGCGTTCAAAGATGCGGGAAGCCTGGCTGAAGACCGGAGAGGGCCTGTCTGCCCAGCCCGGACCTCGACCGGCACCTCCAGCTCCACCCGGGTCAGGGTTGCGCCACGGGAGCACCCACCCCGGCTCAGGCGTCTGGAGCGCTGCCCCACTGGCCAGGGGAGGGGGCAGAAGCCTTTGTACATGCTGTGACAGAGTCCTGAAGGCTCCCAAGCCGATGGCTGCTACACATGATTTGGTACGGGGCCCATCCCCTGTGGTCGTGTGGGGTCCCCAAGCCCCGCAGAGGCAGCTCTCCCGGTACGGGGTCTTCCTTCCTCCACCAGTTATTCCTGAAAAGCCTCCGAAGGCCTGGGTCATGCCAGGTGCATGCCGCGAGCCTGGGGGCAGAAGGCTCACACCCCTCCTTTGCAGAGCAGGTCTCCTTGCACAGAGACTGTGCTGTGACCTGTTGAGGTTCATCCTTGCAGAGTTGAGGAGATTCCCGCTCACACCACTCCTGGCTGCAGCAAGCAAGCAAGCGCCCCAAGGGAGCAGAGAAATTCAGGGCAGTGTGGTGAGCTCACCCCTGGGAGGCCTGAACCCAGGCGGTGGTTCTCTTCTCTAAGCCACCTTTACCCCCATCCGTCAGAAAACTTGCCCCTCCTGATCCCCAGGGAATAGTAACAGTAAGGTCTGTGCCAAGAATATGTAACTGGAAAAGCATCAGATCCTGTAAAACAGTGATTCTTCGGTTGCTTGACTCATGGATGTGCTCATGCAGCGGACACTGCAGGCACGGTGGGGCGGGTGCCCAGCCCCCCTGCAGGAGGAGGACTGGGGTACCAGCAGCACCTAAGCCTGCCCTGGGCCTCGGTTCGTCTCCACCCATAGCCCTTCCATTTCCAGATACCCGGTTGGTATTTGAGGGTCCAAGAGCCCCGAAAGGCAGCTGCTGAGGTTTCTACAAGTCCAGCTTCTGAGCCCCTGGCCTCAAGGAAGAAGATAGCAAAGCAAATGAGCCCTGAGTGGGCTGGCCTCCCAAGGGGACCTTGGGGCAGCCTTGCTAAGCAGGTGGGTCTCTGAGCTCACAGACTATTTACCTTCTCATTGTTTTCCCCAGTGAGTCAGTTGGGGAATGTGGGCTCCACAGGATAGCCTGCCTGTCTTGAACCCCTTTGTCTAGACACCCCGAACTGCTCCATCCCCTTCACAGGAGCTGCTTCTAGCTCACAAAATCAAACAAGCCAGTGGGCGACCCAGAGAGGGCCAGGTGTGCGGGGTCGGGAGGCCCTGGATCCAGGTAGGGGCACCTGGTCACAGTCACATTAGCAACATAGGGAGAGGAGACAAGACATTGGGAGACCCACTGTTCCCCGGGGAAAGCCTCCACCACCGTGTAAGCAACAACCACAGCATGTGTGTGAGTGTCCTTGGGCCGCACTAACAAAGGACCACAAACTGGGGCCTTAAAACAACAGGAATTTGTTCTTTCACGGTCTGGAGGTCAGAAGCCCAGAATTAAGGTGTCAGCAGGGCCATGCTCCCTCTGTAAGCTCTAGGGGAGAAACTTCCTGCCTCTTCCAGCCTCCGGTGGCCCCTGGCTTGCAGACACATTGTTGCAACCTCAGCGTCCGTCTTCACATGGACTCTCCCTGTGTCTGTGTCTCCCCTTTCTCTTAGAAGGCGCTCCCCATTGAATTTAGGGCCCACTCAGATTATTGAGGATGATCTCACATGCGCATCCTTAACTTAAGCACATCTGCAAAGACCCTTTTTCCAAATAAGGTCACAGTAACAGATTCTGGGGATTTAGGACAGGGACATGTTTTGGGGCCACCATTCAGTGCATTACCAGGTAGGTGTCGATCCTTCAAGGGTGGAGCCGGGGTGCTGATGAGGCTGGGAGAGCACTCAAGAGCAGGAAGGGACCACAAGAGAGCAGGCGGGAACACTCAAGGGCAGGGAAGGAGCACTTCGAGAGCAGAGCATTAACAATGTCTAGGGAGCTGAGAAACCTGAACGTCTTGCCTGGTGTCCACTTGCCCAGGGTGGGGGTGTCCTGCACGTATCCAGACCAGGAAGAAAGAGCTTTCTCATGCCGGTGGGGTCTGCATGCAGCAAGGTTCCGGGAGTTTGTTGGGGAGGGATCTGGGCTGGCAGGTCGGGCTCTTCCTGCTTCGAGGGCACAGATCTTGGGCAGGGGCCTGGGGATCGGGGGCCATCCCACTCCATGGGGGAGATGGGGGAGGGACGGAGAGGACGGTGAAAACTGCAGGGACCCTGACGGTTAAAGGAGTGTCTTTTGTGTTGCACGCATGGCCAGGCCACTCCTTTGAAAGCCAGGGTGGACAAATGTCTGATTTCTCTTTATACAAGATCGAGCTGTTCATGAGGCAAACAGATTCTTGGTGGGATCAGGGATGGAGTTAAAATCTATAAAAGCAGAGCCGTGGGAGAGAGCTGGCTGACTTCCAGTCGGATACGTCCGTGTCTGCCTCGGTTCCACCCAGGGTCTCATTTTCAGGATTTACTGTTGATTCTGAGCAAGGTGCGGCAGGAGGGAGAGGATCATTTTCTCTGCAGCAGGAGGCTGGGGCTCCCAGCAACAACCCTTTGCTGTCTCCTCATTTCAGGAGAACTGTGGTTGCCTGAGTCAGGCCCCTCGCTGGTTGGCTTTCTGTCCTTGGTTGGACAGACATGCATTTCTTGCTTTATTGCAGGGATTTTGCTGGGTGACTCAAAGCCAGGACCATTCGATAGATTCCGGGCATCCGGTATCCACAAGCTGCATCCAATTCATGCAGTCACAGTGGGGCAGCACCCTGGCCCTCCTCCTCCTCCGCTTTCTCCGCCTGCTTCCCCACAGGATATTCTCCTGGATGTGTCTTCATCGGGCAGCTGATGCTCACCTTCTCCTCCAAGGGTGGACGCACATCAAAACTTTTCCTTAGCGCATCCATCCTGACGGTCAGCTTTTTTGGGGTAATGTGGGGGAAGTTCAGTAACTTATGCTAAGGGAGGAAGAACTTGGGGACTGAGTCTTGGTATGGACCTACCCCTAACCATCACTGGGAGCAGAGGATGAACAAGTTTGCAACCTCTGTGGGCCTCGGTTTTTTTCTCTGTGGTCTGGGGCTATATGAATGCTTTCTGGTCCTTCCAGCAGCAAGTTCCTTCACATCTCTTTTGAAATGCCCACCTTGTTGGGCATAGGACAAGCAGCCTTCTTTGTTACGAAATAAGGTGGATTATCGGTTCCTTTTCTTAGATGCCATTGTAGCCCTGTCATTCAAGTCTCTGCACAATCACTCGGCTGGGCATTGCCCGATGCTCCATAGACCCTGGCCCTGTGTCCATCTCATTAAGTCCCCCACATGTCTTATAAGGGAGCAAACACCAAGCAAATGTGGCGGGATTGTGCCGAGCCCTCTCTGGGGCAGTGGGAGTGGGTGGTTACTGCTGCAGTCCTTGCTAAGCGGGGTTGGGAGAGCACCAGATTGTTCTGGAAGTTCTCTTCCTGACAGATGCACGAAACACCTGGTGCAAGTCTCCTTAATCTTTCTTCAGGTCAGAATGTTCCAAAAGAGTAGACAATTTTTTAAACCTTCTTTTCTTAATTACCCGGTCATAGACATTCGGGAACTCTGGAATGTTCTGACGACTCCTATAGTCCCTTGATTAATTGGACGTTTTTGACCACACTGAGTCTCTGCTGATCAGCAGATAGCGGGCTCCGAGAATTTAATAGGAGAGGAAAACGTAATAGGACTAATTTCATTCCCAGAGAGCTGGGGAGGTGGAAGTCATTTTTTTTATTATAGCAGCTATTAAAAGGCCTGTTTTTTCAACACAGAGGAGCATTGCACACTTTATATAAAAGTGGACTGATGGTCAGATACACAGAGTTTATGGGGCTGGGAGCTGATGGGGATGGGGTCCAGCAGGGTTTACTGTTCAGCTGTGACGGATCTGGAAGGTGTTTCATTTCTTTCTTTTCACATGAAGTCCTCCAGGAACCCTGGCACTTAGGAGGTGGCCCAGCCCAGAAGCACTTTCAAGAAGCATTCCTTGCATACATATGCAGACATATTTATTTACATACACTCGTGCACACACACACACGTGCATGCACACACCCCAGATGCTTTCCTGGTGCAAAGTTAAGCTCTGTGGACAACAGTCCAATTCCCCTTTCAAACTCGTGCCTGAACCCAGAGGGTACTCCTCTGAGGTCATGTTCCCCACCTCATTATGATGAGTGCTCTTACAGCCTGGAGCCCCTTGATGCACCTACCCCTCTGCCTAGCTTTCCCTCTCCAAGCTTCACTCCTGAAGGTGGGGGAGAACAGGGAACAGAGGAGACTCTCACAGTTGGAAATCATCTGTTCTTTACTTTCCCCGTGGATGTGCCACTTCCTTTCCTAGGTCCCCCAGAGCTGACGCCCAATGCAGGTTCTCCTGCCACCTGCAGATGCCTCAGGGGAGAACGTGAGCTCAGAGATGCGTTCGTTTGGTCAACAACCCTGATTCCAGCTGGGGGTGGAGAGGAAAAGTCCAGAGCATCTCAGACAGGCTCTGCCTCCTGCACTCTTGTCGTGACATAGAGTCCAAAGAGGGGCCCATGCAGACGGTGGGAGGGCCATTTGCTCCTCTTATTTTTTGGTGTAGAAAAATGCACTTGGAGGTGGGTTGTCACTGGGATGCTCAGCATTGGGTCCCTAGAAATTGTATCAGCACTACAATGATGACCCGCTGCCTGACAGCACAGGAACGCTCCCTCTGAGTGTCCTGCCGAGCCCCGGGTACTGCCCTGAGATGCTGCTGAGACAGTCCACCCCCATGAATGGTGACAGGACTGCAGCTGCCCTGGCTGAGCCCTGCTGGCCAGGGAAGGGCACAGAGGGAAGGCTCCTCCAAGGAAGCAGGGCTGCTTGCCTTCCAGTAGTGACCAGCCTTGACCCAGCCCTGGGTGGTCTGGTGGCCCAGCCTGTCCCCCTGCCTGTCCCATGAGCACAAGGCAGGTTTTAGCTTGGATCCTGGTGTGGACAGATTGGCAGATACATGGCATTTCAGGAGAGGGACTCCCGCTCAGGAGACGTTGCAGACCAAGGTTGTCTGGCTCCCATCTGGGCTGAGTTGTTGACCGAATGAATGGGTGATTGATCTATCAGACTCAGTTTGCTGAGAGCTTGCAGTGTGCACTCTCAGATCATCTGGAGCCCGTGGTTGACTGATCAGGGCAGTTTCTGAGTTTATATCTTCAGAGATCAGAGCAACGGCAGAAACCAGCAGGGGAGCCAGAGAGAGAGCGGGGCTGATCCCTGTGGGGGTTGGTTCTTCCTTCTGGGGCACATGGTTCCTGGGGAACCTGGTGGTTCTAAGACTTCCTTTCCCAGTTGGAAAACCAAGATGCAAAGTACTTCGTCCAATGTCAGAGGTTTCATGGACCCCTTGGCATTAGTCGGGGGGAGGAAACCAAGCCCAGGCAAAGTGCCCAGAGTGCAGAAGCAGGGTTGAAATGGGTGGAGTACAATGATAAAGATTGCAAATTTGGGAGTTAGGGCACAGGTGGAAGGGGAGGGGCCAGCTGGAGTTTGCCCTCAGTGGACCAGGATCTCAGGTGGTGGATGGGTTCGGAGAACTTAAGTGCAAAGTGGGCGTGTGGGAAATAGATGTGGAGGTGCCCAGGGAGCTGTATGGGCGGGTGGGGATGGGGGTGGGCTCCTGCCCGGTGCCAGACCGGGCGGGGCTGTGGGCTGGGTGACCAGGTTTGGTGACTTCCCAGGCAGAAGCCTGCTATATCACCATGGAACTGGGAAGGCTGAGGGGTGGGCGGTTCGTGTCTGTGCATCCGTCAGGAATCGGGACACATCACTGGCTGTTGTGCAGAATCCCAGCCACCCTGGGAGACCCCCTCAAAACTCTCCAAGGGGATCATGGTGTATGAAGGGAGCTGCAGCTGGTCCTGTAGGGACACTGGAGTGTTAGGATCTGCCACTGAAAACATCATCTCCAAGTTTCATACTGAATTGTAAAACCAGAATGAAAAATTCCTCTGTAATTGCCTGATGGGAGATGCCTTGTCTCAATATGACCTCGTGGATTCTCTTTCATTTTGTGTTAAAAATGAAAAGCTTCTGATAGCCTCGGCCCACACGGGCCATGTGGGTCTGGGGGCTGCAGGTACCTGGAATGAAGAAACAAACCCAGGAGGACTTCTCAGGTGACCCAAGGCTCTTGTCTCCCTTCACACGCAACAGCTGGTGATGGCAGTTTTGCAAAAGGGGCATGGCACTGAATTATCACTAAATTATCACAGCATTATCCTCATGTCTCCTTTCTTTGTGTGGGGCAAACAGTGCTCGAATGAGAGGACAGTCTGTGACCTTGAGCCTGTCAGCAAGGTCTCTGCTAGCTGCTATGTGAGTCTGCGCAGTGTTTTGGAGGATGGGGAGGAAGGACCGGAGCATAAAGAGCCCACAATAACATCAGCAGATGTTGCGAACGTGCATCAGGCACGGTGAACCCGCAGTGATGTTGGCTCACAGAGATCCGAAACTCGATGCAGCATTCCAGTAAGTGTTCAGTGGGCCCCTCTGGGAACTGTGACGGCCGGCCGGGTACCATGGAAGGTACAAAATGAGGATGCCTCTGCTATTTCAGAGCCATGCTCCAGCGGGCGAGGGGCCCCGTTCACTAACACCTACACCGAGAGTCAGGACCTTGCCTCCTGGTACCCATGTCCTGGTGTGCCCCTCCCATGTCGCTCCATGGTTGACTTGTGTGACCGATGGAACCTTCCGAAGCTTGGTTATGAAACCCGGTGCTTCTGTCCACCTCCTGACTTTCTCTTTCTTGGAACCCAGCTGCCACGTGAAGAGGTGTAGCTCATCCTCCTAGAGGAACCACATGAGAAGAGAGACCCTGGAGGACGAGAGGCCAGCTGGTGGAGAACACCACCAGTCCTGGACCCTCCAACCCCAACCAGGGCTCCAGATGCAGCCTCTCCGGAACCTGAGGAGGGAGCCCGAACAGGAACCACCCAGTTAAGCCCCTCTCGGCTTCCTAAGATTTGGGAAAAGCATGAGATAATCAATGCTTGTTCTGAGCAAAGTGATTTGTTGCACAGCCATAGATAACATATCAGTAAGCATGTCTGTGGTGGGAGCTGAAGTCAAGTAGACACGGAAAGTTCTGGAAGCAGAGAGGGAGATTGTGAAAGCTTCCTGGAGGAGGGGGCTCTGAGACAGCTAGAGTTGGTGTGGGCGGGTAGAGGGGTGGAGAAGACAAAATACAGGATATATGAGTGGAAAGGAACTGGCTCCATGAATAGAAAGGGGAACCTCCAGAGCAGGCAGGGGTTGGGGGATGAATCTGCACATCTAGGGATTCCTGATCCGAGGTGTTTGCAGGCGGTGTTGGGATTGGGTTATCTGCCTGTCCCTTTCCTTTCTTCTGAGCTGCTGTCCCAGGAGACGAGGCCAGGGCTGGCAGGGTGGAGGCACGGGCGAGGCGGGGCGCTCGCCCCTCCTGCGACATCCTCCCGCTCTGCACCAGTGGGCCCACTCCTCACCCCTGTGACAGAAAAGCCTCCGAAAGGTGGTTCACTGTGCTGGCTTTTCACTTCCTTGCTTTTTATGCAAAATCTCTAGCTGATTTGGATTTGGCTTTCCACCTCTGCCCAACCACCCCACCGTGTACCGTGCGGACATGCCCTCGGTAGGCTTTCTTGTCCCAGCTTCCTGGCTGAGGCTCCTGGCTTGTCCTCTCTAGAATGTTCTCCACCTCACTGGCTCCTCCTCCTTCCTTCCTAGGCTCTCATCTTTGAACTTTATTCAGATAATTCAGATACCATTAGGCAAAGGTGACCAAGGCTGGGTACGTATTTTGTGGGAACATTTCAGAGGAAGTTAAAGCCAAGGTCGAGGAGTTGGACCCCAGCCACGTCATTTGTCTCCCGACCGGGAAGTGACCGGATTCCAGCTCTTGTCTTGACCAGCATGACCAGTCATGGGGACTCAGTTCTGCAGTATCCCTCTGCCTGCCTCATGACAGGTGCCCTGTTAACAGGGGTCACACCCCAGATTCGTGGAGGCAGAGTGCTGCCAGGAGCGAGCTCTCAGCCCCCAGCTTCCATACCATCCAGTCCGACGTGACGTAAGCTGCTCCACAGAATCACAGGGGGGTTCTGCCGACCCCTCGCCCGGCACTTCCCTTCAAGATGCCTTCCCCTGCACCTGCCTTCCTCCTCTTCTGTTCAAGATCACGTCTTCCTTTCTCAACGGAAGTCCTCATTGCCATGTCCCGACTGTATCCCTTTTAGTCAGGTCCTCCCCGTTTTTAGAGGTGGTCCTGCATGTGAAGCTGAAGTTATGGAGCTGGCTACTTACTTTGATGCCAGGGTCCCTGCTGGATTCCCATGGGTCCCGCTGCTTCTATCCCCAATTCCCTTTCCCCTCCAGCTTCCCAGCAGCATGCCTCCCTCCTTCCCTCCCTTCCTCTCCCCCACTCCCTGCTAATGAGAGCGATGAGTCTGGCAGATGGAGGCTGACGCTCCCCATGTCCGCCCTCAAGCGCAGAGTGGGGGGCGGCCCCCATCTCTCCCCTGCCCGCCAGGCAGCACACTCCCCCACACTGCGGACCGGTGCTCAACCGGCCCAGTTTCGGAGCTGCTACAGCTTTCCATTATGACACAGTGGAAACCTGGTTACTTATAAAGCAATTTGCTCTTACAGGCTGGTTTGAGATTAAAATGGTAATTATCTTGCAAATGACTGTAACTGTCTTTCATAAATGTGGCAATGTTTGAGATGTGACTGACTGCGGCCTGCAGCATAATGGGCTTTAATAAACGATATCTTCAGTGTATTGTCACGGAACAGAGCCTATTAGTTTGGGACGGGACAATACTGTAATTTCAAGTGAGACAGATTTCATTCTTCTCTCCAGCCGTATTTTTTTCAATTGCATGTGCTCATCATTTTTTTTTCTTAATAGGACATTTTTCCTTAGGATAATTTGCAAATTGTTAATCTGTTTTTATTATCTCTCATTTTTCCCCCTTAAAATTTTTGCTTTGCTTGCTGCCACTGAGCAGAACTCTGCAGCCCAGGACGAATGTGAGGAGGCAGCCTTGTTTGCTGGGAGGGGAGGTGGTCCCCCGGGACCGTGATGGCCACTAGCGTCACCAGTGCCGGTTTGTTCCAGCAGGGGGTTTCCCCACACAACCACACAATTCTCAGACACTAGCTGGGTGTCCTCCAACCATCTACCTGAAGACAGCGTCGGACCGCACAGGTGAGGGGCTCCGTCCCACACGACTTCAGAGGCCAATGGTAGGTAGGTCAGGGTGGCCACCAGTCCTTCGGACAGGCTGACTATAAATCACAAGTTCCCCGCACCCTCCTCCTTTGCTAGAGGGCCTAGGAGAACTCCGGAAACCAGGTTACTCACCAGATAACTGGTTTATTACAGAGGCTGTTAAAGGGTAGGAATCAACAGCCGGATGAAGACATACTTAGGGCCAAGTCCTGAACAAAGAAGATTCTGTCCTTGCAGGGTTTGGGTCCTGACACGGTGGCACATGGAAGTGTTCTGGTTCCCCAGCCTGGAAGCTCTCTGACCCCCTCCTTCTGGGTTTTTTATGGAGGCCTCATTACACGGGCAGGATGGATTGTGTCAGGAAGGTGGGCACAGCTGTGGGGAGGAATTGCCCAGGGGGACAAGGGTTTGGTCCAACAGGAGTTGTAACCCCCAGGTCTTGGATATGGCGACACAAAGCAGCTGCCTTCATTCAGAGTGAATGGCCCCATTCATTTTGCAAAGCAGAAGCCTCTTGTGGTCCAGAAGCTGAGGATCTCTCCCTTGGTGGGCGAACCTGAGCAGCACAGAGCAGCACTGGGGATTCTCCTGGGGTCTGGCCGGCACCCAGTGTTGCCCGACGATGACTGTTCCCAGGTGTGTGGACTTGAGCTTGGCTTGCTTCATAAGCTAAATTTCGGAGCAGGGCAACTCTTCCTTTGGTGAAAGCTATTAAGTGTGCCAATGCCTTGATGTCTTTTGAATCCTTTGTGGCCCCAAATCAAATAGAAGCTTTTTACATCCACGCTGGAAACATTCTTGTTCCCATTTCCTTTCACCTGCAGGATCTCTCCCCTGTGTGATTATCACAAATCACTCCTGAATGGTGCTCGGCTATTCAGCAGTTGGGCATTCATTAAAAAGGCAGACACACACATACCCACTTACGCAGCTGCTTTTTAAACACTGGACGTGTGTCCACGGATATTTATATATACATGCCCAGTGTTCATGGGCACAAACCCTGTCTCCCACTTCCATTAATGAAATTATCCTACAGAATTGTCATCACTAAACAGTTGCCTTGCTACCACCCTGTGACTCTTTGTGATTTCTGCCGTTTTCCATCACAATGACTGTGGGCAATTACTCAAGCTCAGTAATTCAAGGCCCAGCTTCCTGCCTATGGAGAGTGTTGGAATAAGATGCATTTTTTATAGCTGGAAGAATGTTAATGGATGTCAATAGGTTGAGTGTGAGAGAGCCAGAGCCTGAGAGAAGCAGCCGTGTGGATCTCTATCTGTCCCTGCAGCGCTGGCAATAAAATCCTTCTCAACTTTTCTGTTGCTTGAACAGCAATTACTGAAACATTCTACTTGGGAAAATGCATTAATTAGATGCTTTCTAGAGATTTTTCAGGTTTATCAACCCAAATGTCTGTATAAGCTCCTCGGAGGAAGCGAGGTGCTGATGGAGCATGCATCTCTGGTTCAGCTCAAACACCGACTTCCTCTGGGTCTGCAGCCTGGACTCAGCGCTCGCCCTGCTCCTGGGCTGCTCACCTTCTTCCTTTGCGAGGGGGCTGTGCTGGCTCTGGACCCTGACCCCAAACCATGCCAAGAGTGAGGGCTGCTGGTTACTCCGTAAATGTGCCCCAGGTGCCTCTCTGGGAAGACCTGGTATAGGCCACATGGAGAAGGACGAGACCCCTCCTCTGAATGTTACCAGTGGTAGAGGGCGCCAGCCATCCCTGGTGCACGACCTTAGGCAGTTCTCCTAATCTTTCTGTCAGCATCCTCACTGGTAGAACGGGTGTAATGCTAACATCACTTGCCACCGCAGCGTGGTCTCAACTGGGAGAATACACGTAAGGTGCTTGCTAGGACAACGCCTAGCACATGGTGAATGCTTCATAAATACTACCCGCTGCCACAACTTCGGCTACTAGAATGTGCGCTACAGGAGAGCAGGACGTGTGTCTGTCCCATCCACCGCCACATCCCGGGGCTTACGAGGAGGAGGAGGGGGCTGTGTCAATCAGGCCTTCCGCTGATGTTTGTTGAAGAACTGAATATAGTGAGCAGTGTCACGGTTATAGTCCTCATTCTGTTGCCTGGGATCTAACTGTGGAGTCGGAGGAGGGGGACTTGTAGGGGGCGAGGGGTGTGGGGGAAGTAAGGGCACTCACTGCTGGTGGGCACCCGGGGCATTGCATGGGGTGGTGCTCGGCCTGGCCTTCCAGGGAAGGGAAGACTCGGCACCGTAAGCTGATGATAGTCATGTTCCACGCACACTTGGCATGGTTTTAGTGCTTCTCGTGTTTAAACTCACTCATATCTCTTTATCTTTGGCACACATGGGAAGCTGGTTTCACACAAAATTGGAAGGAATAATGGCCAGGGCCTCAGGACGTCCTGGTGACACTTGGTCATCCTGTCCAGACCCTTGCCCCCGAGTAGGACTCTGTACAGCCCTCTGGGAGAGGAGATTCACAGCCTCTGGTCACGGCTGCCCCAGCCATCCCTCTTGCTGGGGAACCCCTGCTTCATGCTGTGGTCCAGCCTCACAGCACTAAGTGCCCCCTTTCTTCTCATACCCGACCCCCCATTTAGATGTGTGACCACTGTGTTTTGGAATGGGGTTCTGCCCTGAAGTGCAGCTCCAGTAGAGTTAGATGGGCACTTCCAGCAAGGGTGAAGGCCCTCATCCCAGAGGCAGCCAGCCTCCACATAGGCATCAGGGATGTCGCGGGTGAGTGCTCCTAAACAGTTTGTGAGGAAAGTGGGCAAGGTTACAGGAATCAGCAGCTTCTGAACAAGGCCTGGGAGGCAGTCGCATCTCTGTGCAGCAGAGATAATGTGGATCTACGGAGACGTCTGAGGACCTGGCATAAATCCCTGGCCAGGACCCCTGGGCGAGCCCTGCCTGGCCCCAGAGACCCAGCCCCTGCCCCACGGCTCAGATAGCTTCTGAGCCCTGCATGGGCCGCCTTGCTAGAGCAGGAGGGGGGGCCAACCCTGGGAAAGCCCAGCTGCGAATACTGTTTCTGGAGGGGACACGGTGCGGGGGACAGACACAGGTGACCAGAGGAAGACATCCGGCCAAGGAGCATCCATGGGAGGCAGCACCAGTCCCAGGTTTGAGGAAGTGGGGACATGCAGAGTGGCTGGCTTCCAGGGAAGTGGGTGGAGGTGGGGGACTGGTGAGGGGTGGGGGGGGGCAGCTGCAGAGCCTTACAGTTCAGAGTTTGGGATTCTTGGAGCACAGGAGGCCTGTGAAGATGAGGATCGTGGAGTTGTGCCCTTTGCGCTGATGGGGGGACGGGCCTGCGGTAAACACCTGCCCCATCCCTGGCTGGCTTTCTCTCCTCCTTCACTGCTGAACTCTCTTCTCGCTTTCCGGGGTACTCCTCTGTGAGCCACTGGGCTCAGCAACAAAGCCGCAATCCTCTGTGGGGGCTTGTTTCATCCACGGGGCCCCTCACACCCGTAGCCCAGGCCACGGTGTCCCAGAAATGAGTGTTGCTATCTCCCGTGCTGCTCACTGTCTTAGAGTGCCCTCCCGGGACGGTCTTCTCTGGGAGCAGGGGCTAAGCACACTGTCAGAACCAGACCTCTGGGAGCCCACCTACCACGTGTCCACCTAGACCAGGAGCGAGAGGGCTGGACCCTTGAGAACCAGGGAATGCAGGCCGCAGAGTATTGGGGCTCCTGGTGTGAAGGGGGTGTGCAAACCCTGAAGCCTGCAAGGAGTCTAGCTTTTAAAGTGGGAGGTAAGGGCCCCAGGAGACCCTGTGGGTTCACTGAGATCAGGGAGCAAGCTGAGGCTCCCACTGTGGGGGACAGGGCAGGGCTGGGGGTCTGTGGTCAACACCCCCTTCATGCTCCTCTGCACCGTGAAGGGCCCCCCGAGCTGCATTTCCTGGATGGTCTTGGGCTAGCAGAAGCTGCTAGCAGAAGTGCGTGCAGGTGACCCATGTGATGTTAGCGGGGTCTTCCCAGTGAGGCCCCACAAACCACTTGCCTCCCTGACCATTCCTCCCCAGCTGCGCAGCAGACATCCCAGCCCTGATCCCCTGCATTCAGATCTTCCCGCGGGAGGCTTCTGTGCTCCCCCCTGAACCCAGACCCACATGGCCAAGTCAAAGAACCCGCTGCAGGGAGTACCAGGGGACCCTTCAAATGAGAGCTGCCAGAGAGGAGAGGGCAGCCTATGACGCATGTTCAGCATGATATTACATGAAAAATGTTATAAAAATCTGCCAACGTTGTGACTTCAAGTGAGTTAAAACAAAGCCTCGTGTGATGAAATCCATCAAAATGTTAACTGCAGGATCATCATTAATATTTGCTTCCACGCTGTGACCTACTTCTCTGTATTTTGAAAAGTTTAATACACAATTGTTGCTTAAGTAATGGAAAAAAAAACCACCCTGTGAATAAAAGAACGTGAATGCAAGCATCCTCACCCCACCCCCACCGACACTCTTATTTTGACCATGTGCTTCTCACACCCAGTCCAGCCAGAATTTTCTGCTGGGAAAACAAGTGGGTGAGTAGGGGGGCTGAGATGCCGGAGCACGTCTGCTCCGAGGGGGGGAAGCCGAACTGCCTAGCCCGGGAAGCAGCATGCTGCGGACGGAGGACTGCTCGGCGGGATGCTGTCTCTAGGCTCTCCATGTGGCCTTGATATTTTGGGGAAATGTGTGAAGGGAGAGGGTGGCCAGAAAATTGAGGAAGGCATAGGCGACAAGAAAGATGAGGAAGATGAGGCCCCGTGGAGGGAGGAAAGAGAAGCAGCGTGGGGGTGTGTGGGTGACTCCTGGGCCTCCATCTTGTGGCCTCCCGGGGTCAGGGGACCGAGGGCTTTACTTCTGTCTGGTGCTGGAGGTCAGGGCTGCACACCTGCAAAGACCTTGGAAGGATGGGCATGCCCAGCCTTCCATGCCGTGCAGGGGGAGCAGGGGCGGGCCGGGATCCCTGCCGATGCTCAGGCATCCCTGTCCTCACAGGTGGGCTGGTGTTGGGCAGCGCCCCTGTCAGGGGTCTGTGGTTTGTAGAGTGAGGGTCCTGTGCCTCATTCCCACCCAGTATCCTAAGCAGGATTTGCAGGTAGCTCTGTGCAGAGACCCCAAGAACGTGCCTCCCCCCTCCCCAGTGCTGAACTGGCCTTGGGATGGAACCACCTCTTCTGAAGACACATTCCACAGTACGCCTCGCAGCCCTTATGGTGGCCGTGGGACTGGTTTTGTTCAGTCAAACCTGTACAGAGACCTACTCTGTGAGACCAGGTTGGCAGATCCACCCTCTCCAGGTTCTCCCAGGCTGAGGGCAGTGGGCCCTTGAGAGATGGAGCCACAAGATAGAAGGAGTCTGGGTCTACCCATCACCTTGCAGACAAAGCTGTCCACTCGGATGGGACAAACACTGGGCTTCCACATGCTGGAGAAACCAGCTAGGTGTGACAACCGGTATCTCAGCACCACCACACAGCAGCTGACATCACCACAGGGAGGCTTCTCCAAGCGTCTCCTGCTTTCCGGACCAAACTGATGAGATGTTGGGGCGCCTCGGTGGCTCAGTTGGTTGAGCGTCTGCCTTCAGCTCAGGTCATGATCCCAGGGTCCTGGGATCCCTGCTCAGCGGGGAGCCTGCTTCTCCTTCTCCCTCTGCCCCTCCGCCTGCTCGGGCTTGCTCTCTCTCTCTCAAATAAATAAATAAAATCTTTAAAAAAACTGATAAGATTTCTAGGGTCTGGGCTCACAAGTGTGTGTCTGTCCCTTTCTTGCTCATTTTTTTGATACACATGACAAAGAGTAAGCTTTCTTTCAAACATTTCTACATAATGAAACTTCGAAGGTGCAGGCACTTCGGACTCAGAGGTTAACACTGGGGAGTCTGACGTGTAGACAGACACCGATCCAGCTGTTCCTCATGGCCAGGGCATGCGTGGTTCCTTGGAGACGCACATACAACATACACATGGGGGATGCACCCAGCAGTGGAAAGCTCTGAAGAAGCTGAAATGCCACCTGGGTGGCCCCTTTCTGCTGAGGGGAGATTCACCCGTAAGTATCAGAGGGGTGCAGTGTGGGGAGGAGGCGTGGGATTAGGGGTAGGTGGTCTGAGTCCCCACTCAGCCCATTGCCTGTCATGGTAAATTGATAGGGTAAATCCTTGGCCAAGCCAAGAATCACAGGCTCATAAATGATAACTGTTACAGGCCTCTAAATTTTGGGGTGGTTTGACTTTAATTAAAAAATTTGACCACTCTGAGCCTCAGTTTCCTTTTTGATGAGACGAGAATAAACACAGTAGCTACCTGTGTTTACACGATGCCCCCTTGTGTAAAGATCACTGTGGGGATGAAGCAAGACTGGGTACCAGGACCCTTGAGAGCGCCAGATGCTTACTTAGGAGGCTGCTCTTCGAGGAACCAAAGTGAGACTCCCAAAATGCCATGTCTTTGTTTTTGATTGAGCCTCAACATTGAATGTGGGAATCCAGGCCAATGTGCTGGTGTGGGGTAAGGTAGGGAGGGAGGTGCAGGACCCCAAGCTTCCATTCCTGTCCCTATGTCTTGCAGGAGGAAGAAGAGGAAGGGGCAGTGAGCAGCAAGGACATAGCAACATTTGCCAGACCTTGGGAGCCACCTGACCTCCAGGCCAAGGGCAACCCCACCGGGCTGGACACACGAGACGAAGGTGCAAGCATTCTCCCTGATACCACTATCAGAGGTAAGGATGCTCTCCCAAACCTCCTAGCCCCTCTTCATATCCTGTTAGCAACCTGTCACCCATGACACATCCACACTAAACAGCATCCTGGAAGGCGCCAAGGCTGGGAGGAGGTGGGAGGGCAAACGCGGGCTTGCTGCACACCTGCAGCTGATGCTCAGGGGTCAGAAACACATTTTTCCAGCGCTCCTGTCAAGCCCAGATGCCCAGAGCCCTCTGCATCTCTCCTGCATAACTCTGCCAGATCTGTCTTCATAACCAGGATCATCCTCAGTGCTTGTGCTGGAAGCCTTGAAGGAAGACAGAGCAAGAGGTGAGCTGGAAGCCAGGCTGGGCTGCAGAGAGAGATTTGCCGGGCAGCTTGGCGGGGAAGACAGCTCACTGTGCCAGCTAGAAACACAGAAGGGAGAGAATGGAGGGCTTGACCTTCCTCCAGTGAGCACGTCACCATGGAGAGGGGAAGCGGGCTGGTGCAAAGGGGGAGAGGGAGGGGTGCAGGCCAAAGGAGCAGCCAGAGGAGAGCAAGGAAGAGGGCACAGAGCTGACCGGCGCCTGGCTTCCGTCTGATAAGGTGGGTCACGTGTCTGAGCAATTGGCATCTCGTTCCTTCTCCTGGATGGTTTGACTCCGTCCATTGAATCAAAGCCTGCGTGTCTGCCTCCAAGGACGTGCCCGACTGCTAGCGGCAGCGCGTCTGCGTATGCGCACGTGTGCCTTGGCTTGCACACACAGGTGTTCTAACAATTGTCTCACGGGAACACGATCTTGTTTGAAGTGAGTGGAAATCAGGGTCTCAGAGGGGAATCTGCCTCCCCATGCCCCTTGCAGCTCTGTGCACATCAGTCAAGATACAGAAGTCACCTAAGTGTTCACTAACAAATGAACGGACAAAGAAGATGTGACATACACACGGTGGGTATTGTTCAGCCTTAAAAATAAAGGGAGTTCTGCCGTTTGTGACAACATGGATGGACCCGAAGGACCTTGTGCAGAGTGAAGCCATGGTCACAGGAGGACAAACACTGTTATGATCACTCTGAAATCATCAGACTCGAAGAAGCAAAGACTAGAAGGGCTACCAGGGACTGGGGGCGGGGAATTAGGGAGACGCTGCCCAAAGGGGAAAACATTTCAGTTATGCCGGACGACCAGTTCTAAAATCTGCTGGACAACACTGTGTTTATGTATAGTTAACAAAATGGTTTGTGCCCTTAGAAACTGGTCAGATGGCAGACCTCCTGTTAACTGTTCTTAACACACTAATGAGTAAGAAGTAAATAAATAAAGCTTTGTAGCGAAAGCTGTTTGGAGGACATTATCAGGTGCCTGCTGTGTCCCAGGGGCTCGGGGAGGCACCTGATGCTCCAGTCCAGGCTGCAGACCTATTTCACCGGGGAGAGAGGCTGTCCATCTCACACGGCTAGCCACACCCTCAGCTCTTGTGCAGCACGACCTCCCATGGCCAAGCCCCCATCAAAGAGAGAATTCTTTGGGAGTGAAGGTACATTTCAAACCTAACTGTGCTCAAAGAGAGGCCAACTTCTACTTTTTGTGGTGGTGACAGCCATGAAGGGGGGGGCATGGTCCAATACCTCTCACTACTGGGATATTGTTGAATGCCAACTGGAGAACATGACCTCCTCCCTGCCCTTAGGACTCATTCCCAGCCAAAGGTATATGCTATAGCTATCCATTTGTCTGTCTGTAATTCAGTGTCCACTCTGGAGCCTCTTGGGCCAGGGCTGGAACCCATGACCCAGAGCATGCTGGCTTCGCCCTGACCCCATCCCAGATCCCTCTTGCTTGAGCTGGGGCTGCTGCCCAGGTCTTAGGACACACTCAATACCTGTCCTCAGGCTTCCCAAAGGCTGCTCTGGGGTCCCACCTGAGAACCACCTCCCTGGGCAGTGTTTCCAAACTATAGATTCTGGGGTTCTGCCCCTACAGATTTGATTCCTTAAGTTTGGGCAGCATCTGGGAAACTGTATAGAAACTCTCCAGTTGATTCAGGTATGGAGCCAGACTTGGGAACTCTGATTTGACCTCCAAGGTCCCAGCTGCAGGGAATGAGGAAAGCAGGACAAAACCACTGGGACCAGGGACATGTGATCCCGCTTCTCGCATCAGTGCACATCTTATCAAGCATTGAGCATTTATTCACTCACCATACATTCATTGTGCATCTTCCATGAGGCAGGCCTCATGCCAGGCACTGCCTCTGCAGAGGTGAATCCACGTGGTTTCTCTTGTCAGTGAGTTCATGGCGCAATGGGGAGGCAGAGACATAAATCTGTGGGTACACAGCTGTGTTACCAGTGCCTGAAATGCTGGGGGTACTGCTCAGTGTCAGAGATAGCCAGGATCTGGGGGTACTGCTCAGTGTCAGAGATGGCCAGGATCTG
>NW_027397080.1:33505794-33508582 GCF_003265705.2 Callorhinus ursinus
AGATGGCCAGGATCTGGGGGTACCGCTCAGTGTCAGAGATAGCCAGGATCTGGGGGTACCGCTCAGTGTCAGAGATGGCCAGGATGCTGGGGTACTGCTCAGCTCTAGAGATGCTGGACAAGCTGGAGGTAATGCTCAGGGTCATAGGTGCTCATCTTGCTGGGGATACTGTTCAGCATCATAGATGCCCAGGAAGCAGGAATTTTGGTTGAAGGGACCCCACATCCTCCTGACACACCTTCCTCCCCACAGTCTGTTGGCCTCTCTGGCTTGAGCCTGAACCAACCCTGGCTGAGATTTGGCTGTGCAGAGACAGAAGGCCTCTGGGCTGTGTCTTGACCACCATGTTCCAGACTGATGAGCCATGTGGGCCATGACCTTGACAGGCTGTTCTGCTCATGGCTCACCTCCAGCCTGCCAATCTGAACAGGGGAGAGCCTGTGGTGTTGAACATCCGGCATCAGCAGAATGATGGTGTTCAGTGCAGAAGTAAGGGGTGAGCGGCTTGCAGAGAGCTCATGCTGGAGAGCATGCCCAGGGCACCGAGCTGTGGGGCCAGCAGGGGGGATTCATATCCAAGATGTCAGATGGATAGCAGGTTAACTCTCCCTCCACTCAGCAGGGGTGAGGAAGGAGCGGTGGGTCAGAAGACAGGAGACCCAGGTCTAGACAGCTATGTGCCCTTGGGTGGGTCTGTTCCCTTCTTAAGGCTGCAGCTTCCTCCTCGTAGAGGAAGGCAATTGGACAGGGGCCATCCCAGGGCACTTCTGGCTTTTAGGGTCAGTGCTAAAATCAGTGGCCTTGGCATTATGAGAGGGATAGGTGATTCCACATTGCACACGGTGGCCATATCTAAGAAGGTGACCTCTAGATGCTCAGAGCCCATGGGGAGAGGTCTTGGGTCTTACTGGATGAAGAAAGGAGAGTTGGTTTCAAGCAGACCATTGGATGCCAGTGATGGTGATCCAGGGGGCCTTGGGGGTGAGTGGACAGTGCAGGTGAAACTATGGAGCCAATGAAGCATACAGCAGTGGTCCCGGCCTAACCCTCCAGTCTAGACTCTCACTGCACTATCCCACCAAGCTGGGCATTAGTCATCCGGAGTGGCCCGTGGGCCCCGATCACAGAAGGCCGTTTTCGGATCCTGTGCTGTGACAGGTTGCACTGGCAGCCCCAGTCAGTGGCCTCCCTGTCTCTGGGCACTTTGCAGTGTGACTCTGCACCTCCCCCCCTCAGCAGGTGGGAGTCAATGAATCTGGGCCGCTCCTGTGACTTGCTTCGACCAACACGAAGTGGTGGCCATGATGGCGGGCCACCTTTGAGCCCAGGCCTCAGGGGGCTTGCACACTTCTGCTCTCCCTTTCAGATCCCTGTCTCCAATGATGAGGGCAAGCCTGGGCTGCGTGATGGAGCACGTGAGGTGAGGAGCCCAGTCATCCCATCACGCCAGCTGAGAGCCAGCCAACTCTGAGCAGCACGGCCATCTACCCAGCTGATCTGCAGAAGCACATGGGATCCAGGGAACCACCCAGCAGAGCTCAGCCTAAGTTGCTAACCTGCAGAATCATGAGTTGAAGGAGTGGAATCTAAACCTTCGAGTTTGGGGCTGGTATGTATTTATTTGTGCTCATGCTAGCACCATGACTCAGCAGGCAGGCATGGTGTTGACTTTGTCCTGTCTTCCCCTCCAGCCCAGGCAAGGGGAACACCACCTGCCCAGACCCTTGCAGCTCTATGGGGCTGGAGAACAGTTCCAACAAATGGACTGTGCTGGGTCACTTCTGAGCCAAGGCAGAGCAAATGCTCTTTGACCCTCCATGTCCCTGTGTCCTTTTTTTTTTTTTAAGATCTTATTTATTTCTTTGACAGAGAGATAGAGAGAGAGAGAGCACAAGCTGGGGGAATGGCAGAGGGAGAAGGAGAAGCAGGCTCCCTCCTGAGCAGGGAGCCCAACGCAGGACTCGAAACCAGGACCCTGGGACCATGACCTGAGCTGAAGGCAGACGCTTAACTGACTGAGCCACCCAGGCGCCCCCCCTTTGTCCTTTTTGTGGCCACCAGGAAGCCTCATGTTTAGATGCCCGAGCCTTTAAAATGAACAAGTCAGGAAATGACAGATGTTGGCGGGGATGCGGAGAAAGGGGAAGCCTCCTACACTGTTGGTGGGAATGCAAGCTGGTGCAGCCACTCTGGAAAACAGTGTGGAGGTTCCTCAAACAGTTGAAATGAGAGCTACCGTTCGATCCAGCAATTGCACTACTGGGTATTTACCCCAAAGATACAAGTGTAGGGATCTGAAGGGGTACGTGTACCCCAATGTTTACAGCAGCAATGTCCACAATAGCCAAACTGTGGAAACAGTCAAGATGTCCATCGACAGATGAATGGATAAAGAAGAAGTGGTATATATACACAATGGAATATTATGCAGACATCAAAAGGAATGAGATCTTGCCATTTGCAACGACATGGATGGAACTGGAGGGTGTTATGCTGAGTGAAATAAGTCAATCAGAGAAAGACATGTATCATATGACCTCACTGATATGAGGAATTCTTAATCTCAGGAAACAAACTGAGGGTTGCTGGAGTGGTGGGGGGTGGGAGGGATGGGGTGTCTGGGTGATCGACATTGGGTAGGGTATGTGCTATGGTGAGCACTGTGAATTGTACAAGACTGATGAATCACAGATCTGTACTTCTGAAACAAATAATGCAATATATGTTAAGAAAAAAAAAAGAAGAAGAAGATAGCAGGAGGGGAAGAATGAAGGGGAGTAAGTCGGAG
>NW_027397080.1:33508682-33534959 GCF_003265705.2 Callorhinus ursinus
GGAACACTACATCAAAAACTAATGATGTATGGTGATTAACATAACAATAAAAAATTATTAAATAAAAAATAGATGCCCGAGCCTTGAGCAGGAAGGAAACCACTCAAAGAGAAGCATGTGTTGCATGAATGAAAAGTGATCCTTTTTTCTGGGTCAAGAGTCCAGGGTGATTCATACACTACCTCTATATAACCCAGCCCATCCTGAGAACCAGAGGTGCTGTTAGTCCTCACCTTATGGCCACCTGAGGGGCCACCTGAGTATCAAGGTGAGTGTTGGGTCCCAAGGTGAACACACTGAGGGAAAACAAGCAGACATAATTCTGGAGTGAACAGTGGGTTCTTGTCCAGGGACATGTCTGCGGGGTTCAGTGGGCACTGCCCAACTGAGGGCTGTAGGTGGGGATTTGCCCATTTGCCCTCAGGCCCAGGCTCACACTTATCTGCTGTTCTCAGGAATCTCTGCTAGGGAGTTAGCACAAACTGTGCATTTACTCAGCCCATCTCAGGATGGACCGGGGCAACGTAAGACTGAATAAAGCTTATATCGGGCAGGGCTCATTCGATTATTGACAACTCAACTGAAGTGAACCTAAGCAAAAATGGGAATTTATTTGCTTAATATAAAAAAAAAAAAAAGCCAGGTGGAACTCAGACCTGGCTTGATCCAGATGTTCTTATGATGGTGTAACCATCCCCTGGGTCTCTTCCCCTGCTCTGCTCTCTTGCTTGCTGACCTCATTCCCATGTGATGGCAGATCGGCCAACGGCAGTGGACCTCCTACCAGTTTGGCATCTCTGGTGAAAGAGATGTTTGTTTCACAAACATTTGATCAGCAGCCCTGGGTTTGGCCTTTCCTGGTTCAGGTGGGGTCTCCTGCCACCCCTTTTATTGATCACTGTGCCCAGGGGGATGCTTCCATTGGCTGACCTGGTCATGCACTCAGACTTGGAACCAAGGGTCTTTCCCACCCAAGCTATGTAGACTGAGAGTGGGGGGGGCACTGTTTCCCCAAAGGACCATCCAGGTGCAGGCCAGATGGTGGGGAAGTTGGGTCAGGGAGGAAAACCTCACCATCTGTGGCACAGTCTGGCTCTTCTTTTCCCAATGTGTTCTAACCCTTGCAATGAACATGGGAGCACAGATGTCTATTTGAGATCCTAATTTCAATTCTTTTGGATATATATACCCAGAATTGGGATTGTTGGATCATAGGATATTTCTATCTATTTTTAATTTTTGGAGGAGCCTCCATGCCATTTTCCATAGTGGCCACGCCAATTTACTTTCCCACCAATGGCACACAAGAGTTCCAAAGTGTGCACATATCTTTTGGTGCTTTGATCACAGGCATCCTAACAGATGTGGTAAACCATTGTGATTTTGATTTACATTTCTCTGATGATTAGTGATAGTGAGCATCCTTTCCTATACCTCTTGGTCATTTGTATGTCTTTTTTTGTAGAAATAGCTGTTTAACTCCTTTGCTGGCTTTTAAATCAAGTTATCTGTATTTTTGTTTCTGAGTTGGAGGAATTCTTATATATTTTGGATATTAACCCTTTATCAATATATGGTTTGCAACATTATTCATAATAGCCAAGATATGGAAAGAGCCTAATGTCCAACAGTATAATTGTATAAAGAAGACGTTGCATGCACACACAATGAAATATTATTCAGCATTTTTTTTAAAAGAGAAATCCTGCCATTTGTGACAACTTGGGGGACCTTATGTTACGCGAAATAAGCCAGGCATGGAAGGACAAACACTTATGTAGAATCTAAAATAGTGACACTTGTACAAGTAGAGAGTAGAATGGTGGTTGCCAGGGGCTGGGGGAGGGAGCAAAGGATTGCTCAATGGGTACAAAGTTTCAATTATGCAGGATGAAGGCATTCCAGGGATTTGCTGTACAACATCGTCTGCAGCCAGCAAGACAGTGTTGTGAGCTTAAAAATTTAAGAGGGTAGAGCTCATGCTAAGTGTTCTTGCTACAATAAAAAAGAATTGATCATAAAGTTAATTATTTTTTTAAAAGTCATTTCTAGGATTCTGTGATGATAGTATTTGAAAGCTTTTGAAAATTTTAATTGGCTGTGACCTTTTTTTCATTCTAAATCAATAATCATTTTTGCACACACACAAACTTGCTCTGACTTCTTGCTTATTTTGCGCATTAATTCTTACAGTACTATTAATACTTGGGTGGCTGACCCACTTCTAGCCCCTCCAGGCCCATCCCCAGCATCACCAGTGCTGTAAGTTATGACACCGATTATGTTTTAAAGCTGAGGCTTTGTGTGTAACCAGCAGGAGTCCCTGTGTTCATGAGCAGTGCCAGGAGTCTGCACAAGGGCAGGTAACCGGAGGGACAGAGCTCCCAGCTTTTTGAGTTTAGTTTTGGTTCCTAGAGTGGTTGCTGCTCTGTACTCCCTACAGCGGTCCCTGAGAAAGAATAACTGGGCAGTTTCTTCAGCGGCTTGGAGGACCTGGTGTATATTTTCTCCCATGTTGTGCTGGTTTCTTTCAGACCAAGATGCTCAGCTCTGGATGAGCTCATCCTCTCTCTGACCCGAGTGACGGTTGACTGCATCCACATGTGCGAGGATGCACATGCCGATCCCTGGCCCAGGGCTGATGTGCTCTCCCCTGACGCTGGGTTTGGATTCCAAATCAATGTTCAGACGACTTGTGTTGCTCTGGATGTGAAATGAGTTGAAAATGACGTAGGTGCCCTGTTACACTGGGGACCCATAGGTGAAGTGCCGTGACCGTTTCTGTATTTAAAAGGGTTAGAAGTGGAGGTTGGACACCTTCTCACAGCTGGTGCAGGAAGTGCAGCCCGGCGAGGCAGATGCAGTGGACAGAGGGAACCCGCCGGCTGAGAGCTGGCCTCCTGCCCGCGGGGACTGGCGGCGGTGACACGAAGAGTGGATTTACTGTCACCACGGCTGGAGAGACCACAGGCTAGGCCCCAGTGTGGGACATTTCATAGCCAGCTTGCTTGACATGACCCCTGGCAGCAGGGGCGTGGGATGTGGGAGTGTGGAGAGCAGCCCTGCTGGGAGTGGCACCCAGGACGGGCAAGTGGTCACACTGCTCCCTCTCACTGGACCCCTGCCCTCTCCCAGCTCAGAATCTCTCCCGGGCTCGAATAACAATTCCTCAGTGCCCATCTCTGACCGGGACTGCCCTCTGGCTTCATCCCCACACCTTCCTGCCCACAGTGAACACTTCCTTCTTCTCCATCAGACAAACTTCTCTGTGACCCAGGCAGGTGAAGGGCCACATGTCCTGTGTCCTTTCCTGCAGAGCCGCCACTCCAATGGCTTTTGAACAATGAGCTTGGAAATCTGTTTGATTTGACAGACTGACTTGAGAGCTTGGTGAGGAAAAGAACAATATTCATTCATTCATTGGGTTCATAGAGATTGAGCTGCACATTCTCTGGGTTGGGTGTTGGGTTACAGGCAGAGTGTGGTGGGGGGAGCGCTCAGAGAAACAGGTAAGTCAGCCATCTCGGAAGCCTGAGGGCATGGCCTGGCACAGTGGCAAGGTCAGGGGGCTCTCTGTCCTGCTAATTTCAGATCCCCACACATAGTGGGCACCCGCACTTCCACACAAATCAAATGCCTAGGAGAACGTAGTGGGCACCCAGCTGCTGCTGGGTCCAGCACCCCCTCAAGGCCCTTCCCTTGTGGTAGGTGGCGGCTTAGGATGCATGGGAACTCCCTTCCCATGGGGGCCTTTGGCCTTGTCTGGAGACATTTATGTTGTCACAACTGCTGGGGGGTTGAGGAGGGGGAGAAATACCTGCAGCTATTGGGTGGAGGCCAGAGATGCTGCTGAACATCATGCGGTGCACAAGACAGCCCCAACAGTGAAGAATGGCAGTAGCACCGAGGCTGAGACCCGTGGTGGAGTGTGGTGCACCCCATGGTGGTTGTTAAACACCCTTGAGGGTGCTGTCAATACTGTCACCTGGAGAGAGAACATTGGGCAGGCAGAGGGACCCTCCATCCCAGCCTGTCCTCGTCATGAAGTTAGAATGTGAGTTAGAACAGCATCGCCCATGCACCACACCTGCCAGGAGGTTTAGCTCAGATGCTGGGAGTAACAGGAAGCTTTGCTGAGTTCGAAGAGCTTTACAAACACTGGGTAGGTTTTATCAACCCCCTGCCCAAAGCCCTGCAGAAACATGGTATCTAAGAGACTTCCAGCTTGGAACTCGATCCGTCTGAGCGATTCCCAACAGAGACGATACTGTTTGTGTGAGCCCGCTTCCAACTGCGTCCACACGTGCGGTTTGCAAGTTGTCTGAGTCAGGCTGTGATTAATGAGTGGCTCTGATCATCGGGATTGAGGAGTGCTTCCTCCTTGGCTGCACCATTTCCCTGCCATTGTCTCCCTACGGAAGGTCCACCATCTGCACATCAATCACGTTCCTACTCCGGTCACTTTGAAAAGTTTCCTTTATCTCATTAGAGGCTTCCTGTTTCTGGGAGCAGTCCCCCTCTAAGATGCTCTGCTGTTTTCGAGATTGTTTTTTGTGTTCCTGGCAAGCTTGATTCCAGGAAGAGGAGGTCAGAGGATTGGAGGAGATTCGACCACTTTTGGAATGGAAGTGGGAGCTGCCTGAAGCACAGCATCCGGGCGTCCCGGGGTCCTGGCACTAGAGCCTAGTGCTCAGTGGCTGTTATGGGCTTGGGGAGGGCACATGGGCAGGTGGAACCCAGGCTGGGGTTTTGCAGGCAGGACCTGATGGATGCATGAGGGAGTGGAGTTTTCTTGGGAAAGAAGCTGAAGATCCACAGAACGTAGGCTGGTTGAGCAGAGAATGAAGACAGAGACCAAGGGGAGACAATGGAAGGAGCAGGTCCAGGAGTCTCACAGAGAGTGAGGAGTACTGGGAACTGGAGAGATGGGGCAGGAGAAGAAAAGGAGGTTGCAGATGGGAGGTTTGTCACCACCAAGAGGATCCGCCCCACTCCAACTCTGACTGAAGTGCATGGAGGGGTGACTGGGGAGACAGAGTCGCCAGGGTGAGAGGTCCTGGGGGTGAGACTATGACATCACCCTCTCTGCTCCCCAGGAGCCTCGGGGCATGGAGCAAAGGTGGGGCTAGGGGCTTTAAAAGCCCAAGGAGGGGTCCTGATTTAGAGGAGCTGACCACTGACTCCCTGGGGAGAGTGTGGAGCTGAGAGGCTGGTGCGCTCTGGCTGTGGGTACCATTTGCACACAGCCATGGATGGCACCATGGACAGAGTTCACCATGACAAACAGGACAGTGGCGCCTGTCACAGCAGGGGCTCCAGCCTGATGCCCTGACGTGTGACAGACACCGGGGTGACAGCTGATCCAGGTGACCTCAGCCTGTTCCACGTGGCCCCGGAGGACACTACCAGCCCAGGCCTGGCCAGCTGTGTGCTGGGACGGCCACGTGCCCCATGCTGAGAAACGGAAAGCTGGAGGTCAGGGCCACGTCTGCCCTGGTCATATTTGCAGCCTTGGGGTCTAGCACAGTTCCTGGCATGGAATAGCCTCACTACATGAACTGGATCCCTGTCCAGGGACCCTTCCTCTTTCTTGCCACCCTTCCAGAAAGTTCTATCTATATCACCTGAGCCCTGGTGTCATTTGGCTTCTAAGGCCTTTACTTTTTATATGGTGATGGGCTTTTCCTTGGACACTCAGGGAGGGTGTCTGCCCCTAGAAAATAAATAAATAGGGGTCAGAAAACTCATATGAGAAGCAGGTGGTTGCTTGGTAAAGACTGAAAATTCATTGGTTGAAGCTCTAACCCCAATGTGACCTCCTACAGTGAGGTGATTCAGTTGAAAAGAGGTCATAAGGGTGGGGCCCTAATCCAGTAGGATCGGTGTCCTTATAAAAAAAGGAAGAGACATCAGGGCATGTTCTCTCTGTCCAGGTGCACAGAGAAAGGACTGATCGAAGGCACAGCCAGAAGGAAGCTGTCCACAAGCCAGGAAGAGAGAGGCTCACCCATCACCAACCCCGATGGCACCTTGATCTGCCTTCCAGGCTCCTGAACTTCGAGAGGATGGATGTCTGTGTGTAAGCACTGTGGCTGTGGTATTCTGTGGGCAGGCCCACTGACTCATTACCCAACCAGCTGAAGAATGTGAAAGTCCATCCAGAGATTTCATTGTCTCCCTCCCATAGCCAGGAGACCTCAGACTGGTTTTGCTTCTTGGGGTCTCTTGGCAGGTTCCACAGAAGCAAGGTGCTCCTTTCCTGGGACCCTTGGGCTTTGGAGAGTGGCCTTGAGGGGTGATGGCAGGACAGGTGCCAGGGGAGAAGAGTGGTGGGGCTGCCCGGGTGTGCTCTGGCCCCGGGAAGCCAGCTTGTGTTTCCCTTACTAATTGGTTTTCATTTTGGCTACTGCATCGACACCAGGTGGCTGTGAACCCAGAGGCTCTGCATACGCCCTGCTGAGCAGCTGAGTTCCTCGGCTGTTCGCTTGTGGGAAGATGTTGGTTTTCACTTCACCTGCCGTCGGGTGAAGTGTTCTGAAGAACTATTTGTTGTTCTAGTTCTGAACAACTATTTGTTGTTCAGAAAATGGTGTGTTGGCAAATGCAAACTCTGCGAGGCCTTTGCCGTCCCTTGGAGTCCATGGTGTGCTGCGGAGGAAAGGGCACTTGTTCTGTACCCGCGTTTCCATTTAACAAATATTTAAGAGTGCCTGTTAGGTGCCTGGGTTTTACTCCAGATGCTGGAGATAAGTAGGTAAACCACCTCTGTGCCCAGGTAGCTTCTGTTTTAGTTGGGAGGTGGTGCAGAAAATGAGCACCTACAAAAATATCCAGCAGTGACGGATATTCTGAAGAGAATAAAACGGGGTACTGTATTGGTGTGGGTGGTAGCGGTCAGGGAGGCCTCTCCGAAGAGCGAGAGGGGAGCAGAGATCGGAATGTCAAGAATGGAGCCACCAGGTGAGGATCAGGAGAGAGCACTGCCAAGGTCCTGGGGTAGGAATGAGCTTGGTGTATTGGAGGAACCCAAAGGAGCCTGGCATAGTTCCAGTGCAGGGAGTGAGGGGGAGAGGAGGAAAGGAAGGTCAAGGGGGAGGCAGGGGTCCCTGTGGGTTGGCTGAGGAGTTTGGAGGTTCAGGTCAATAAGAAGCCATGAGCAAGTTCCCTCCGGGAGGTGGGATGGGCTGATTACATCTTCAAAGACTCACTGGGGCTGCTATGAGGGGTTAGCTCCAAGGGCAGAAGGCTTCTTCTCATCCTCTGCTGTCTGGCCCAAGCTGCAGTATCGCTCTGGGCTTCTCTCCCTGATCCCTTCTGCAGCCCCCACCTGGTCTCCCTGCCTCCACTCTCACCTCTTTAGGGACTAACTTCAACAGGGCAGCCAGGTAACACCATTCACTCCTCACCATGAAATCCCCTGAGGCTTCCTTCTCATCCAGAGAAAAGCCCCAGTCCTCATGGGGACCAATACAATCTCTCCCTACTCCTGCCCTCTTCCATCCCCGACTATGTCCCAAGGACATCACCCCCACTTCCTGCAGGCCTCTGACCCGCACCCAGCTCTTTCCATCTTATTTTTCCTCCTTGTAGCCATAGGTCTCGTTGCTGGTCTCCCTGCTCTAGGGTTAGGGTCCCAGAGCGGGGGCTTCCATTTGGTGCACTGTTGCCTACCAGTGTGTAGGCCAGCCCCCAGCCCACTGTGGGGTCTCAGTCAACACCTGTGTGCTATTGTCAAAGTCCCAAATGGGGAGGTAAGGGGAGCTTGTTGCAAGGTGGACGTTGTGCATGAGGAGGGAATAGAGGGATCCTGATGGCCTTGAAGACCCAGCCTGCAGGGCTTGCTAGCCTATCAGGTGTGAGGGTTGTCAAGGGGGACAACGTTCTTGCAGGGTTTTGGCTTGAGCAGCTGAGTGCATGGTGAGTAGAAGTACGTGCATGTGGGAGAGATGGGGCAGGAGACACATGCCCGGCCAGTCATTCTATCCCCTCTCACACTGGACCTCAAAGGGAGATGTCCAGAAGCCAGGCTACCACCTCCTGAAGGTTGCATTAACAAACAACTGGGATGGGTGTCCTGGCTTTCTTCGGTGAGATGTCCTTATTCTGAGCCATGCTGAATGCTGCCTCTCTCCCACGAGTCCCGCACAAGGCCAGCCACAGGAGACTTCCCAAAGGTGAGGCCAGGAGGGCCGCCAGCCCATTTCCTAGGGAACGTACAATCAGCCCTGGTCCTCCCTCCCAATCCCACTCTTTCAATTTTCTTCTTGTGGGCTGATATTTTCATTATGATTCCGTCCCAGGCCCCCTGACCTAATTCCAATTTACTTGTTGGATTTTCTTGTTTCCTCTCGATGCTGACTCTGATACATGAAGCTGTTTTATCACTGGGCGATTTTAATTTTCATACAGAGACTTGTGGTTTCCCATTTTCTGTGTTTCCTTTGAGTTTTAGCCAACAGGCGCATAATGCCTGTGAAAGGTCCATGGATTCCTTGGGCTGTTTGTTGAATTATTCAAGATGCTCCTTTATTATTCCCTTTGTGTCGGCCTATGTGGCTTCCTACCAGAGGCATGACTTACATGGTAACCTACTGTGTGCCCAGGACAGATGAGCTTAAGGGGAGAAGCAGAGGAAATGCAGCTTTGCCCCATGAGAAGTTGCTATCAGTTCAGCTAAAGAACACTCACAGGATCTAAGATCACAGATGCAGTAGGTCAATGGGATGCTGTGAGGGAAAGCCCTTAGCAAGAACAGAAGTAGAAGTAAGCTCATGGGATGGGGAATTCTCGGTATTATTGGATTTTGAGATTGATCCATTCATTTAGCCAATAAATATGTGCTGGACATTGTTCTCTGTGTTGAGAATATAAGGAGGGAGGCATCCATCCATTTAGGTACCATCCATCCATTCAGGCACCATCCATCCATTCACCCATCCATCCATCTAGTAATCCATCTACTGTCCATCTCACTTACCCACCCACCCACCCACCATCCATCCATCCATCCATTTATCCAACCATCCATCCGTCCACCCATCCATCTACCATCCATTCACCCATCCATCCATTTATCCATCCATTTACCCATCTATCCATTTGTCCATCCATCCATTAACCCATCCATCCATCTATCCATCCATCCACCATCCGTCCCACCCACCCACCCACCATCCATCCATTTATCCATCCATCCATCCATCCCTTTATCCACCCATCCACCCATCCACCCCTACATCCACCGTACATCTAAGCATCCATCCACTATACTTCTATACTCTATCCATCATCCATCCATGAGTACCAGTATGCTAAGCATTCTTCAAAGTACCAAGAATATAGCAGTAAAACAAAAACAAAAACAAAACAAAACCACAAACCTTCCCTTAAGCTTTCATCTTGGTGGTCAAGACAGATGAGGTTAACTTATAAGAGCACAGAGGATGGAGTCCAAAGGACATAAGGCCTCCCCCAAATAACCAATATCTGTTAGATGGTGAGAGCTGCTCTGGAAAATAAAACAGAATGATGGTACAGAGGGTGGCTGAGGGGGTAAGCAGACTGGTCTCCCAGTGACAGGGCTACCTAGAGCCCAAGCCGGTAGGACACTCAGTCCATACTTCTACCCATGAGCGAATGGGGTCCTCAGATAGGTGTGTAGGACAGGAGTGGCCACAGCCGACCCTCAACTGATAAGTAGGGCCAGACCTTTGAGGCCCAGTGGCATTGTGTGTCACAAGAAGGGGTTGACCAGCGGTATTTTCAGTGCACCAAGACACAGACTGAATGAATAACACCACTGGCCAGCAATCAGCCAGCCCAAGGGACGGGGCTAAGCAAGGCTCCCTTTTCCCTTCCGTGACTCCACAAATCAATAAAGGATTATACTAGGCTCTTGTCATTGGCACTGATTGATTTTGGAATTTCAAAGGATGTTAATTTTAAGACGACAGCTTTTGGGGATATTTCATTATATCCCATTAGGACATTGAGAGCATCAAGTATTTTAATCTGGGGTCCTGAATTATTTAGGGTCCAGCATTGACATGCCTAATGAAATATGCTTCCTCCTTCTTTGGGGGGTTCCATATCTGGCTATGGAAATTATTCATTAACAGAGAGAGAGAGAGAGTGAGAATGCCCTTATATTAGAGCCATTAAAGTGTTCTATTCTGATGATCTATAAAGGGAAAAAACACTGATCAGACTCTACCAGGCACACTGGAACATTTGGAATATCGTTAATTTTAATGATCTGTTCCAAAATCACAGAGCTATTAAAATAAAACTTCAAGTGTGGGGGAGAAAAGGAAATGCATTCTAAATTATTGCTAATGAGTGGGAAATATTTAAATCATGCTAAATTGACCTTAAAGTTTTGCCTAATACTCTCATCAGACACAAATTATTTTATTTCGTATCAAGTGTCCTCCGCGTGTCCAAAACTCTGTCCTGTTTGCCAGTGTTACAAGCTTCCTTGTAGCAAGGCTCTGTTTATCTTTATTCTATCCACAGACCCTTAGCTAGTAGGACCTTGGAACCAGAAGGAGGGTGGAGGGAGAGGGGAACTGGAAACCTCAAAGTCCAGTGGGTATCTGACACCAACCAGCTGTATGGCCCACAGTTGGGGGTGTTACCTCTCTGAGCATTAGTTTGGGCTCCTTCCTCTTCCTTCAGGACAGAGATTAAACACCACCTCCTTTAGAGAGGGCTTCAGGGACCACCCTACCTGCATGGCGGGGGGTGTCTTCATCATATCGCTCTCTGTGCCTCTTTCATAATACAGATGGTTCCCCACTTAACGATTTTTCGACTTGACGATGGTGTGAAAGTGATACACATTCGGTAGAGACTGTACTTGGAATTTTGGATTTTGATCTTCTCCCAGGCTAGCGGATATGTGGTCTGATTCTCTGTCCTGATTCTGGGCGGTGGCAGGGAGCCACAACTCCCCATCAGCCACGTGATCACAGGGGACAGCAACTGATAAACTTAACCATCCTGCACCCATACAACTGGTCTGTTTTTCACTTTCAGTACAGTATTCAATAAACTACAATCAACCCTTTATTATAAAGTAGGCTTTGTTTACATGATTAGCCAACCATAGGTGTAATGTAAGTGTTCGGAGCACATTTAAGGTAGGTGAGGCTAAGCTATGATGTTCAGTAGGCAGGTGTATTAAATGCATTTTCAACATAATGGTGTTTTCACCTTATGGTGGATTTATCGAACGTAACCCTGCTGTAAGAGAGGAAGGTGTACACTTTGGGCTGTCTGAAATCATTGCTTGCTACTTAGTTTTTGTCTCCTCTGCTCGAATGCAAATTCCATCTATACAAGGACTTTGTATTTTCTGCGAATGCTTGGATCCCCAGTGTCTGTAATCACGCTTAGTAAAGCTGGTTTGAATGGAGGAAGGTGAACGAATCCTAACGAATCCTCTTGCTCACCCACGAGGGTAATGTGGAATGCACCTGCACAGGGTGTGGGGAGGACGTGGAGTCTACCTGGAAGTCTGGACCACGGGTGTTCCCTGCTGGTTTATAGCATAGACGGGAATAATGATACTACTAATAATAGCCCATATTGATACAACATTGTGTTCTTTTCACTTATATTTGTATTTGTGCTCTTCTGTGGTCACCATGGCAACTCGGCGAGACGAGGCTGAGAACTTCCACTTAAAAAGCGTAACTGAGACATAGAAAAGTTAAGAGACTTAGTGAAAGCCACCTCAACAGAGCAGTGAGGAGTCCTAAATTTCAGGAGTCTTGACATTTTATTCAGTCCCATTTTCACCCCTGCCCCACGGGCTCCTTCATACTTTGAATTATCTGTGCACTTAGAATGGACTAGCAGTAAATTTTGTTTTCACTTACAGCAGCTGCATGTGGGGATTTTTCAGTGTCTGTCTCGACACGGGCTGTGCACAGCATTGCACACTCACTAGAGTTTCTGCCACTTCCTCTACATGGGGTGCTCTGCATGTGACCCAAGGCTTTCAGTGGGGGTGCGTCACCTGCCAGGGAGCCTGGAGCCCCCAAGGGCAGGTCTGGTCATGGCCAGTGGAGCTTGGGGTGACGTAGACTCTGTGTAGGACACAGCCAGCCCTGTGCACACCTATCAGGGATCCCCCACTATCTCCACTGGTTCTGCATCCTGTTCCTCATGGCCCTTTGCACAGGGATGGGCATGGGGAGAGCCTGGTGGTACCTGGACTATACACACAGCACCCAAAAACTGGCCAGTGCAAGATATTGCAAGGTGGGTTGAGGAAATGGACATCTGCCATCAGGAGAACAAGTCAGGGCTAACCTGTAAAGCTGCTTGGAGGAGAATCATCCTGAGTGAAACCATTCTTGATCAGCCAGCCTCCAGTTGATCTGTCAGTGACCATAAAGGCAGGGGTGAGACCAGCTGAGCTCAACCGAGCCCTACCCAGATGAACAGAACTTCCTAGCTGACCTGTAGACTTGTGAGCTTAAGGAATGCTTGTTTTAAGCTGGTGAGCTCTGGGGTGCCTTGTCACATGGCATTAGCTAACTGATACATACCCCCTATCTGGATGCATGCTACAGGCTTCAAGCTCAATCCCGGCATCTGTGTGGACGGGGCTCAAGAGCATTTGCAATCCAGTCTCGTGAGAAGCAACTGGGCCAGCACAGCATGTGAAGTCAGCCCTGTGAGCACCAGCAGGGGAGAATGGGAATCTAAGTCAGACAGCCGGGAAGACTGTTGAGGAAATGGTGAAGGGTTGAGTTGTCACATATGCAGGCTGTGTGTGTGCATGTGTGTGTGTGGGGGGGCATGTGTGTGTGCGTGCCTGGGAGCAGTCCTGCTGGAGGGAAAAGCAGAGCAGAGCAGAGGCCACGGGGCTCAGCCCCAGGCACGCACCTGCCTCGCCTTACTTCAGCCGAGGAGCCCTTCTCAGGCAGGTCAAGGGTATGCAAACCACACCTTTCCCCACGTCCCCCTCTGTAACTGTTGGAACAAAAAGTGGAATATTCTTTGGAGAGATCTTGGTCATTATTTACTGTAATTGTGACAAGATGAACCCGTCAACTAGATGTTAAAGGAAGCTGTGGAGAGTGGTTAATTAAAACCTAGTGCACACCACATTTGAGAGCTGACATGAAGATTTATTTGCACGAGGAATATCAGTAATTTTCAATTAGCATGAAAGAAGAAACGGCTCAACGTCGATTCCTGTAATGTGATTATGATCATAGTGCGTTCAGCGGAGTTGGGGGCATGAGGAGACTGTCTCAGGTGCCGGAAGATGCTGTTGGGGGGCTGTGACACCTCGGGGAGCAGGAGCCGTCTGGCTCCTCTGGGGACCGCCCAGCCTGTTCTAGGGAATTGTAGGATATTGTAAAAATGTGTTTCAGGGCTTGGCCCATCACCTCTCCCTAAAGTTTATTGCTTATCTATTTGGTACCAAAGTTGCTTCATTATTTGCAAGGAACTTTCTCTCAGCTGAGGGCTGCTGAGAAACACAAACGGATAACAACAGGGCAGGTAAAGGGGAGGGAGGATGGTATCGGTGTGTTCCGGAGAGCACTCACATGGGAGGAACAGTTGTTAGGGTAGAGTCAGGGCCCAGGCCCCCCTCCTTCCTCCCTTCCTCCCTCTCTCCCTCCTCCACCCCTGCACCCTTTCTTCCTTTCCTGTCCCCCCTTCTTCCCAATCCCTCCCTGTCTTCTCTCAGCCCAGGGATCGATCGGACCCAAGAGACTAAATCACGTACCAAACCCAACCCAAACCGTACAAATAAAACTACGGCATTTGTGGGAACTAATCCAGCAGTCTTTGTGTTGAAAAGCTTAACAAACTCTCTCCCCATTGTCAAAACTCACAGGAAACCAGGTCAGAGTCTGAGTCTTAAGCAGATTCGCTGCTGGTGGCTGTGTCCATGGGAGCCGCCCCCCAGCAGCAGGATCAGTCTCCCTGTCTTTGCCCGGAGTGCTGGCCCCTGGTGGGTACTTTCTGGATGCCGGGCAGGAAGGCCATGCCTTCTTCTTGTTTTCTGAAATGGCACCCTGAGGGCCTCTGGCCAAGTTCCCCTCCCCCGGATGATGCTGGATGGGGTGCAGCCCGGGACTGCCTGGGGCCCCTCAGATGCCCCGGCCCGCTGTAGCTCTGCTGTGGGGCTCTTTGATCCTGTCTGTGTGCAGCATCACTGTCTACCCAGCTCCCTTCTGCGAAGGCTTCGTGGGGGCCCCTCACCACAGCCCCGAGCACTGGAAGACCTAACTAAGCAGAAGAGAACTGAATGCAGAGCTGACATTCCTTTCTCAAATAGAGCTGCTTTGGTTGGGGGCATGGTAGCAGAGCCAGCATTTCCGGAGGACGCATGGCATGCCGTGTTCAACATTCCACCTCACAGACTCTCCCCGCAGTCTCCTAGCCGACTGGGGATCTACATTTAGAGCACCCGGTCCCCTGATCCGGAACCTGTTCCCCTAGGAGGCATTTGAACCTGGATATGAGGCCCCAGAGAGACAACGTCAAACCCCGTGATCCTACAACACGGTGAAGATTAAGAAATCGGACCCTTTGCGTTCTGGGAAGAGCTCACTATGGGCAACCTCCCCATGTGGCGTGATGCCCTTGCTCACCCAGGGTGAGACCAGACACAGACCCTCCAAATCCCCAAGCTTGCCCCTGATTAGCTGAGCGGCTGGTTCCCACTGTCACCCACCCTCAGCTTGAGCCAGCAGACAGCCCCTCCTGAGAACAGGCCCATCTCTCCGACTCCCATCCTAACCCCCACCCCAGACTCTTCCCCCCTTTTACTCCTGTCTGTAAAAGAAAAGCACTTTTGCCCAACTCCTGAGATAGTGGCCGACATTTTGGTCACAGCGATGGCCCCATGGCCGCAGTCCCCTCCCCCATTTGGGTAGCCCCCACCTTGCAGTGGGCTAAGCTCCAAGCCAGGTCAGTTTCCCCATGAAGCGGTGCCTCTCACCAGCCTTCTGCTCCCAATGATGACTAGTTAGGACCCTCCCCGGGGTTCGCATCCCCTCACGCCTGCAGACCTCATCATCACCGCCCTGGGTCACACACACAGGTCCCAGAAGGTGCTCTGTGTGCAGAATGAAAACAAGTAATGAAGCCGGGGGTGGCACTCAGGCTTGCTGGGTTCCGGGGCGGGGCAACCCTCCCTGTGTGTGGGTTCCTGGCCTCGGATGAGATGAGCACAGAAATCAAGAGGAAGCGTCTGGAAATTTTTACAGCAACTGGACAGACTTATTTCCTTTGAATCCAACAATAATTTTTAAAAATTGGAGGTTATCTCTAGTGTGCCTATTTTTATTTCATTTACCCAGTGATTTACTACCCCTCCCTGGGTTCAAGGCATAATCGGCCAACGGAAATTGTACTTATTTAAGGTATACAACATGATGATTTAAGATACATATTATTTCTGTGAAATGATTGCCACAATCAGACATAATTACCATTCTGTGCGAGAACACTTAAGGTCTGATTTACGTTTTAAAAAATATTTTATAAGAGTATTGGTCTGCAGTGCAGGGGTCCTTCCCCTCAGACAATCTGTGAGTCGGGCTCTGGAGGACCTGTACCTGGGGCCTGGGGCGGCTCCCAGCCTCCCCTCCACCTGCATGGACACAGGGTTCGGTCCCAGACCCTGAAGGCAGGAGCAGAATGGAAGGACCCGCACCTTCAGGAAGGTGGGCTTGTCCAGTGAAGCTGCACAAGGGGGAGGGTGTGTGGGGTGGGAGACCCCATCTGAGGATGCCTGCTGCCTCCGGGGGAGTGCCGGCAACGGCTAGCATTGTGGGAGCACCTATTATGTGCCAGGCACTGATTAAGGTCCCCGGGTGCCTCAGGGCCATCCTCTGCAGTACATAGGACGATTGCTGCCTCTTTACAGATGCACAGGGAAGTGAACAAACTTGCCAGAGATGCCCCAGGACAGAACCAGAGGCAAACTCGTAATTTGGATTTTGGAGCCCAGGAGCCCAGGTGATGTGCGTGTGCACCTGTGCATGTGTGAGGTGTCTACACACACGAGTGTTCGCATGTGTGTCTCTGTACATGCATGGCTGCATGCACATGTGCTCATACATGTGGATGTCCAGGCGAGGACAATAAGATCTGCTGGCTGCCGGGAGGGTGGGCACCTAGGCCCTGACCCACATTCTCCCTGGGCTCTGGGCCTTTGGCACCAGCCTTCAGTGATGGTGGGCACCATGGCAGTGGGGCCCGACCCTCCCTCCCACCCTCAGAGGCCAAGAGGAACCAGTTCCCTTTGCCCTGCCATTGAACCCCACCCCAGTAGGGGGGTTGAGGATGTGCCTCCCTGCACCCCCAGGGGAAGGAACAGCTGGTGTCTGACCTCCAGCAGGAGGGGTGTCAATGCAGGAGTTACCATGAGGAGATGCATGACTTTTGGGGGGCTCATTCCCTGTGACCAGTGAGGCAGAAATGATGGAGCTGATGCATCTGCGTGTGTTCTTTGCCCCTGCATGATGGCCCATTGCTAAATAAAGCTCAAACAAGGTGTTTCCTCCAAAGAGGCAGGATGTTGTCACTGAAGCCAGACTCCATCGAGGCTGCTCCCCACAGCCCTACGCAGGCATGGCCAGGCTGGCACCCCTGCCCTCCCACGGAGGAAGGGCGCCGTGGCAGCCAACCTCTCCCACCAGAGGCCCTCCCCCACTCCTCTGCAAGGGCTTTGTCTCTGAACTCGCCCCTCCCCTTTCCTAGATCTGAGTCTGCCCAGCCCAGAGGATGGATCTATGACCAGCTGTCTGTCTGTCTGTCTGCCTGCCTTGAAGGAGGAGAATTGCCCTAGGACTTAGGCCTGGCTACCCCTTTCTCACCCCCAGCTCAGACCAGATCCACAAACAGCTGTAGTGTTTCATGTACAGAGGCTTCTGGCTACAGATGCCAGAGCCCAGTACAACCACCCACGGCCAGAAGAGGCACATTAGCTTTCTTCTGCTCAATCAGGTCTCCAGGGTGGCTGACCAGGCAGGCTGTGGTCTTGGGTAAGCCGGGTCACCCCCATGTGTCTGACTACTGTAAATCCAAGGTTCAAGGAGCTGAGACATGGAGAGCCTGAACCCCTGAAGAGACGTCTGCCAGTAGGGGGTGTCTGGGCAGGTGGACAGGATGGCTACAGCTTGGGGGCTTTGGACTCCAGGTTCTTGGGGGCAAGGCTCTGCCCCCTTCTTTCCCCACAAGCATCAGCAGACACTCAGAGATCTACCACTGGGGGTCCAAGACTGATTTTGCAGACTCCCACTGATGTCCTTGGGAAGTTGAGTCAGAACATTGGTCAGATCGTGTTTTTGGGAAACACAGCCCTGGTTTGGCAAAGGTTTGGCCTCTGAAATTTGGGGTTCTTTCTTGATTTTAGAAAACTGCCCTTCCCCACTTGCTGAGCAATGTCCAGCTGACCCCAGTAATGATCCAGTGCCCCCAGGGGATGGCAGAGCTCCAGGCAGATGGTCTGTGGCCGGCAGCCCTGGGCGTTTCCTGGTGATACCCCCAGAGCGTGGTGTAATGGGACCAAGGGGTACACCACATTTGCTGGGACAGCAGAGCAGGAGCATTGCCTGGGGAGGCAGGGTTGTGGCTGTGGGTGATCGGTCTGTTTGGGACAGAAAACCCACCAGCATCTGGGGGTGCAGGAATCAGGTCTCAACTTGCCCCACAGAGGGGCTGCAAGGACATCAGAATATAGGGTTCCAGCTGGGTATGCAGGCCTGAATGGTTCTGCCTAGCAGAGGTCGGAGGTTGTAACCCTGGACAGTGAGCCCAGGGCAGCCCCTACCTGTGGCAGGTGTGAGCACCTAGCACAGCTCCCCTTTCTCATTCTCATCTGAGCTATAGGTGCCCAGGATTGCGGCAGAAAGAACCCAGTGTCTCACCAAGAATCTGGGGTTGTCCCCTCCAGAGCATCTGCAGGGGTGGTGGCGAGCATTGGTTTTCCACACTGTGTTCAGAGTTCTCAGAGCATCCCATCTAGCCTGGCTCAGAACCCGGCCATTCCTGGTACAGACTATGTGTGTCCTCGGTTCCAGCTTTCCAGGCAGATCTAAAACCAGAGCTGCTCACAATAAGGGGCTTTTTTTTTTTTTTTTGACAAATAGGGACATTTCCTAAAATAGTGGTCTTTATTCAATTGGCAGTAAGTTTTCAGGAGCTGTTGCACACGGTTAGTGCCCACTGGGTGGCAGTTAGGGACAGAGCTCTTTACAAACCTGTGTATTCAGGGTCAGTGCCCCCCACCAGCTTCCTGGTCATGGAGCCCCCGTGCGTCAGGGGACAGTGAGTTTTTCATGCTCATGCTGGCTGGAAATGCCACCAGGTCCTGCCCCTGCAGTGCCGGGGACTTGAGACTACACACTGTGCTTCCAGTCTGCAGTTTATTTTAATTTCCTTTTCTTTGAAAAGAAGGACTCTTCCTTCATTTACCCACCTTTCTGGCCACAAGATATGAGTCACAGGTGAAAGCTGCATTGTGAAAGAGGGGTAAAAAAACACAAACATTTCCTGGCTTTGAGGCAAAGCAGGAGAGAATGTAAAAATATCTGAAATAGCACGTTTTGAAGAAACAGCTTTGACTGAGAGACTCTGTGTCTGAAACGCATCAGCACTGAAAATAACTGGAAGGTTCTAGGGGAAAGTTGGGGGGTAGGTATTGGGGGGGTAATGCTCCACCAAAATTTTACCAACCTATTTTTAAAAATACCAGCCTTTTTAAAAAACTCCCCGAAGGCCGGCAGTGTGATGCACGTGACTGACCAGCCCTCCCCCCCTCCTTTCCACACCCGTCCTCCTGCGGGTCTCAGAAGGACACCGGGCACCCAGCATTGGAGGAGACCAATGCTGCTCCCATTCCCAGCTGGGGAAGATGCATTGAACAGACACCTCTCTTTATGAAACCACCTTGTGGTTCAGTGGATAATTCTTTGGCCTGGGGGCTCTTCTCCTGAGCCTCCAGTAAATCCCGGAGAGTTAGGGCCATGAGGAAGGTGCTGGTGCCTCTAGGGCTCTACGTGTCTTCAGAAATGGACTCTGGGAGCATTCACAGAGGAGCTCACAGGACAGAAATGACAAATTGCCCTGCTGGTTCAGAGGGCGTTTCAGAAATGTCTCTCCTCCTTCAGAGACTGTGGGCTGGTGTCTGGTCATCGAAGACTTGGTTTGCCATTTTGCCAGACCAGGGTAGCTGGCTTTGGGCTTGTGCATTTTCTTAGGGGTTTGCTGGTTTCAAGGGAGAGTTGGATTTATAAGTGAAAATCCCAAAGGGACTCTGGCTGGGTTATCATCTAAAGCCCTTTTGTTTCAGAGCCGGGGGTGTTTTCTCAAACAAGAACCAGTTCTCCAATTCCACCACACCGGCTGGGTGTTCCATGATTCAATCCAACGGTGACCCCCATCTACCTGCAATTAGTTTCAGATCCTACAGGTTAAAGGGCTCAGTCCCACAAGACCACCCCTATGCCAGACGCCAGTTGCAAGTCCTGACAGACTGGCTATAAGTCAGGGGTTCCCATGACCCCTTCTCAGGCTCCATAATGTATTAGGATGACTCACAGAACTCATGAAAGTGCTTTACTTAGCTTTACCAGTTTCTATAAAGGATACAACTCAGGAACAGCCAACAGAAGGACACAGAGGAGATTCCCTGCCCCTCCCCAGCCCGGGTGCACCACCCTTCACACCTCCATGTGATCACCAATCTGGAAGCTCATCAAATCTCCTTGTTCGAGAGTTTTTAACTCTGTGCTCCCTCCCCTCCCTGGAGGTTGGACGTTGGGGCTGAAAGTTCCAACCCTCCAATCCTTTGGTCTTTCTGGGGACCAGTCCCACCCTGAGGCTCTCCAGGGGCCTCATCCTGAGGCATCTCTTTGGCAGGACTCAGGATCCTTGTGAATAACAAGTCACGCTGCTTCTATCACTCAGGGAACCCCGGGGTTGCAGGAGCTCTGTGCTAGAACTGGGACAAAGCCCGCAGAGCCTCTCTGGCAAAGAGAGAGTGGGTAGAAGAATGGGGATGGAGGCTCGTGGCCAAGGAGGGAGACAAGTGGCCTCAGCACACCATGCTCCGACCTCCATGTCTGCTCCCTGTCCCCATATGCCCTCCCACCCCCTGGAGACATCCTCCTCTTCCTCGTTCCCCACAGTGGCAGCCACACAGCTCCCTTCTCCCCTGATGGCAGGGACATAAACTCTGAGTCATCTAAAAGGGCCCGGGCAGTCCTGCACAGCCGGAGCCGCGATCCTCCTCCCGGGAGTCAGCAAGGGGTGGTGTAGGAAGAAGGGCTGGGTCATCAGGCGCGTCCAGGGGGGGTTTGGAGTAAACAAGTTGGAGCACGACTGCAGGGCTTCTCAGAGCTTCCAAGAGCTGAGCACAGTCGAAGGCATTTGCTGAACCCACTTCACTGTGACGTAAGTCTGTTAAGGTCGAAACTGTGTTTCCCAAAAAGATCTGTTCACGTCGCCAGAATAACACCTGAGAACAGGAACTTATTTGGAAATTGGGTTTTGCAGACAGATGTAATCAAGTGTAGATGAGGTCCTTAGGGTGGGCCCTAACCCACTAGGACTTGTGTCCTCATAAAGGGAGGGAGGTGTTGGAGACAGGGAAAACAGCGAAAACACCTGGGAAGACAGGCAGCGATCAGACGGCACCACCAGAGGCTGGAAGAGCGAAGGACAGACTCCCTTAGAGCCCCCGGAGGGAGCTTGACTTTGGGTTTCTGGCCTCCAGAGCCGTGAGAGACTAAACTCCTGCTGTTTTAAGCCACCGGTGTGTGGCACTTTGTTACGGGAGCCCGAGCAATCCTACACAACAACCAAGCAAGAGTCCTGCTTCTCTGCTTTACCCTCACTTCTCCCCGGCTCTTCACCATTGTTCATCCGGGCCAAAAACCTCAGGGTCAACATTTTCCCTCCTTCTCTCTCTTCCTCTGGCACCCAGCTCCTTGGCAGGGCCCGGAGGCTCTGTGCCAGAAGACATGGAACCTGCCCCTCCTGTCTCCTCTGCACGCCCTTCTGCCTGGAGAACCGAGTCCCAGCCCCTCTCCTGCCCCCATGCAGCCGAACAAGGGCCCTGAACACGGCCCCAGCCTGACTGTCTCTGGCTCCCTCCCCGCACCCCCCACACCCCTCTCCCACTGACTCAGGACACTGGACCATGCTGTCTTCTTTATGTTCCATTGTTTCAAATATCTTTTCAAAGCCTAATCGTTCTGCACAGATGAGGAGAGACCCAGCAGGCCCTTGATTTACCCTCCCCATCATTGCTGACACTTCCCAGAGCCAACCCCTCCACTCTTTACACTCCGGCTTCTACTCTGGCCTTGGTATTTGTTTAAAAAAAAAAACAACAAATAAACAAAAACGAAAGAAAAGAAAAATGCTTATCTGACTTTTTCTGTTTAATTTCAGTTTCTCCTCCACGGATTTCCCGCTGGGAGGATCAGGCTCTCACTCTAAGCTGTGCTCCCCGAACCCTGCCAAACAACAACCGAAAACATACACAGGGCTCCTTGCCCCCACTCTCCCAATAGCATAATTTGTGGTTAGATCAATATTCAGCATTTACATAATTATGTAATTATTATTCACAGCTGAGCCACAAAGTAGTTCTATGATTGCATTTCCTTTCCTGATCAACTTCATGTTTTCCCTAGAATGAATAACCACCCGGATTTTCATTTGCTGGGCTTGCATGCACCTATCACTAATGTGTCCCCAAACAGTCGACCGGAGTTATAAAACGACTTGCATTTTGGCCAAGAATCTCAGGTAGGCTAATAGCTCTGTTTTTATCTTTTGGGGAGGTATCGCTCCCAGGGTCTCCTTCCTCTTCCTCCGAGGTGGACGGGTCGCTCTCTAGGTGTGTTGCTGCATAGGTTTGGGGTGGGGACTTCCTTTGCTGTCACCCAGCACAGGCCCTCACCTCCTGGGACTCAGGTCTTCTCCCTCATGATTCACTAGAACCAATCTCCCAATGGCCCTTTAGGAAAAGGGACATGGGAGCTTAGTTGTTTGAGGTGTCCCAGGTCTGAAACATCTCTCTTCCACCCTCGCACTTGGTTAGTATTTCGGGTGGGTATAGACGTCTGGGCTGGAGATTTTCCTTCTGAACGCTGCAGGTGTTCCTCCAAAATCTCCCGAGAATCCAACACCATTTTGATTCCTGGTGTTTAGGCAGCTGGCTTTGTCTTCTGGAAGCATCTACAACATCTCTTAGCCCCCCAGTGTTCTGAAATCGTACCAGCACGAGCCTTGCGTGGGTCCTTTCCGTTATTGTGCTGTGTGCTCAATAGGTTCCCCTCAGCTTAGAAACTCCAATCCTTCCTTCCTGCAAAATGTTTTTCTCCTCTTATTTTTTGCATCCCCTTTCTGGAATTTCTGTCAGTAAGACATTAAGCAGATGGATCCTCTAATTTTCTTTTCTCAGCCATTTTCCACCTTTGCATTGCTGTACTTCTTCCCAGGAAATTCTCTCAACTTCATTTTCCCACCCTCTTATTCAAATTTTAATTTCTATTGTCATATTTTTAATTTCTAAAAGCTTTTCCCTGTTCTCTGAATGTGTTCCTTTTTAAAGGGAACATTCCGTTGTTTTCAAGTTATGGTATATTCCCTTATATCTGGGATGTCATCAGTTTTACATACGTGAAGCCCTCTCTGGCTTCTTGCATTATTTCTGTCTCCTTTGAGTTCCTTACTTGTGCTGACTTCTTTTGGTCTCTTGACTTTTATGTTGCAGGCTTTCCTAAAATATTTGTGTGGTTACATTTACGAGTGAGGTGCAAAACAAAGATAAGAATAAAAATAAAAAGACTCCACACCTCTGTGAAAGATCTGCATGGGTGGTGGGGCTGGTTCTGGAGGGGCTGATGAGGCAGGTCACACTCCTGGAACCAGTATCCCTCCCAGGAAAGCACCTGCCATCTAGGGTCGTGGGCACGCAGGGCGCAGAGAGAGGGAGGGTGTGGACCCTCGGTTCAGCAAGTAGACTTTACCCATTTTTCATTCAGTGTTTTATCCTTATGCTCATATGGGCAGACCAGGGACCTCCATTTTCAATGGGGATGGAAGACTGTCCCTTGATTTCGGGGGTAGTCAACCCCTTGGGGTTGAACTGCTCCTGGGCAAAGCTGTCCTTCTGTTTTCAGCTCTGTTTTCTTCTCGTGCCTCCCTTAGAATCACTGGTACCTGCAAGCCTGAGCTTTTCTGGGGGTCTTGGATACAAACTGGCTCACCCTCTTCCCCAGCAGGCTTAGATCCTGGCTTTCTTAGTCGGCTAAACCCAGGCCATTTGAACATCTGCTCTTTCACTTCCAAAATGTTGCCAACTCGTTTCTCTGTCCTATCCTCACGATCTTATTGGGTGTTTGTGCTTCCTTTATTCCTTTCTTGTTATTTCGGTGGGGGTTTTGGGAGGAAGCAGAGCTAAGTACGTGTGTTCTGTCCATCATGCTAAACCAGAATCACTGCGCCGGGCTTCCTGTCATTCTTTGTACAAATTCCGTTCTGCTTTAGGATCTCATTGTGGGTGGTCTCCCCAGCCTGCAGCACCCAGACTCTCCCTGTGTGCCTGTCTGTCTTTTTTCCATCCTTCAGCTCAACTGAGACACCAGGAAACCTCCCCTCTTAAAAAGGTGGCTGTTAAAATGGCGGCAGCATGAGGAGCTCCACAGACCTATTTTTTGATGAAACAAGGAAAACCTGTGAAAACCAGAAACAAAAAGTCGTTTGAGTTCCCTGGAAATTGTCCCAAGGGCACACAGCAAATGAAGAAGAATTTGTTCAGGAAAATTCATTCTACCCAAACCTGGTAAGAACAGTAAGTCTGTGGCACTTGAGTCACATGCTCCCCACCAGCATGCTGTGGCAGAGGCTGCCTTCCGTGGGGTGTGGCCAGGAAGATGGGACCCCTTCGCCCCCCAGCACCCTGTCAGGGATTGTGCTATGGCATCTCACAAGGAGGGGCAGGTGGCCAGACTGTCTCATCCCCTCCGACTCAGCTGGGAGATGCTGATTCCTAGTGACACTGACAGGTGAGGAACTTCCTTCCTCCACCAGCCCCGCTTGTGGGTGGAGACTCTACTCCAGGTGTGTCAGGCTGAGAGTGCTGGTGCCCCCATCCTCCTCGCTCAGCTTGCTCACAGGGCAGAGACTCTACACCTGGGGAGGCGAGCTCAGAAAACCAGAGAGTCCCACAAGCAACAAAAGAAACGGATACATTGAAACTCATCAAAATTGAAAGCTTTTGTGCTTTAAGGACACCATCCAGAAAGTGAAAAGACAACCTACTGAATAGGAAAAGTTTTTGCAAATCATATTTTTCATAAAGGACTTGCATCTAGAATATATAAAGAACTCTCACAACTCAGTAATAAAAAGACAATATTTACCCATTTAAAGATGGCTAGAGGATCTGACTAGACCTTTCTCCAAAGAAGATACATAAATGGCCCCAAAGCACATGAGAAGATGCTCGACATCATTAGCAATTACAGAAATTCAAATTTAAACCACAGTGAGAGACCACTTCACACCCACTAGGATGGCTATCAGCAAAAAGACAATAGTAAGTGTTGAAGAGGGCGTGGAAGAATCATAGCCCTCATGCCCTGCTGGTAGAAATGTAAAATCATGCCCTAAAATGGTGCAGAATGGAGTTTCCTCAAATGCCTAAACATAGAGTCACCATATAATCCAGCAATTCCACTCTGAGGTAGATGCACAGCAGAAATGAAGACATGCATGCACATGAAATCTTGCACATGGATGTTCATGGTATTTATAATGGTCAAAACGTGGAAGTACCCCAAATACCCATCAACTGATCAAAGGGCATATAGAATGAGCAACGTCTATATAGCGGGATATTATTTAGCAATGACAAGAAATGGAGGATTGATCACACGCTACAATGTAGATGAACTTTGAAGACATGCTGAATGCAAGAAGTCAGTCACAAAATGTCACCTACTATATGATTCCATTTATACAAAACCTCCAGAATAGGTAAATTCATTGACACTGAAAGGAGATTGCTGGTTGCCAGGAGCTGGGGGATGGATTGAGGGGAAATGGGGAGGGACTGCTTATGGGGATAGATTTGGTTTTTGGGATGGTGAAAATGTCCTAAAACTGACTCTGATGAGTGTACTAAAAACCATTAAACTGTACACTTTAAACGAGCGAATTGTATGATGCATGAATTATAGCTTAATAAAGCTATTATAAAAGAGGTGGTCATCCATCTTCATGTAAGTATTTCTGTCTCTGAACCTGTGCTTTTTCTGATATAGCACTTTTCCCTAATTGTGATTTCCTATGCTGTGTAGTCTACACAGAGAGAGACTCGTCTGTGTTGATGCCAGTCACATCCCCAGTTCCAAGTATAGTGCAGGTCTAACAAATATTCATTGAAAGAATAAATACTTCCCTTTTTTGCAGAGCATCCCATGGAATCAGTGTTCCTCTTAGAGCCCTTGGGAAAGCCCTTCCCTAGAGCAGTAGCTCTTCACTGGGCATGACTTTGCCCTTCCACTCATAACACTTGGCACTGTCTGGAGACTTGCATGGTTGCTGAAACAGGAGGGCAGGTGCTACTAACATCCAGTGGGTGGAGGTCAAGGATGTTGCTAAACATCCTATGGTGCATGGGACAGTCCCTCAGCAAAGAATTATCAGGCCCCAAGTGTCAATGGTGCTGCTCTTGAGAAACCCTATAGTAGAGTATGAAGATGAACAAGATTTCCAAAGCCATGTGTTATGGGCGGAGTTATGCCCCCTGCCCTCAAATTCATGTCTTGATGTCTTAAGCCCCAGGACCTCAGAATGTGTATTTGGAGACTGGGTCTGATTTAGAGAAGTAATGAAGGTGAAATGAAGTCATTAGGGGGTGCCCTTGTAAGAAGAAAAGATCGGGACACAGACACACACAAAAGGAAGACCGTGGGAGGGATGGCCGTCCACATGCCAGGGAGAGAAGCCTCAGGACAAAGTCAAACCAGCTGATACCGTGATCTCAGACTTTATCCTCCAGAACTGTGAGAAAATAAACTTTTGTTGCATAAGTCCCCCAGACTGTGGTGCTTTCTTTTTTTTTAAATTTTTTATTGTTATGTTAATCACCATACATTACATCATTAGTTTTTGATGTAGTGTTCCATGATTCATTGTTTGTGCATAACACCCAGTGCTCCACGCAGAACGTGCCCCCTTTAATACCCATCACCAGGCTAACCCATCCCCCCACCCCCC
>NW_027397080.1:33539959-33573583 GCF_003265705.2 Callorhinus ursinus
TTGTTGCTACTCTCTTCTTCGGTCTCCTGTTGAGTTCGTAGGTGTTCAGAATGGTTTGATCCCTATTCAGCTGAATTCCTGAGACCAGACGAAATCCAGGTCTCCTCCTCCTCCGCCATCTTGCTCCGCCACCCCGTGGTGCTTTCTTATGGCAGCCCTACCTTATCAGTATACCATGGAAGTTCCTGCTATTTCCTGTGGACCAGTGACTTTCCATTTGGGGTTCATTAATGCAACTTGGAGGGAGCATTGAAAACCCCAGAGCTTCCCCAATGAGATCAGTGGAGTACAACGTAAGCCAAGGCTGAGAACCCCTGCCATAGACCAGGATTTTTTTAATTAGGTCTGTGCTTTGCTATGAATAGGTCCATGGAGACAGGTGTGTTGGGCAAGCTGCCCTGTTACCCTTTTTGCGGTGAGAGGTGAGAAATACGAGAGTGGTAATAGCGACGAACTTGTACCTGGGTTCCTGGAACTTCTGACTTCACCTTTGGGAATCTGCTTTGGAAAATGTGTTTAAACCCCGTGCCCTCCTCTCTGGTGCCATGGCTACCCCCCACCCCGGGTCTTTTGGTGCTTGTGGAGCATTTTCAGCTGAGCCCAGGCGAGGAGTCTGGACTGCCCGCTGCAATCAGATAGAGGTGGCCAGCAGGAGAGCAGGGCCCCGGCCATGCCTCTCTCTTCCAGGGCCCCCTCCTTCCTCCAGCCTGTGCCAGGCGGGGAGTGGATTTCCATGATTGATGTTGTCCTCGAGGTGCTCTTCTTTCTGAAAATGTTGAGGAGGGCTAATAACCTGCAGTAATTAGAGAAATGCTCAGATTTCCTTTCTGTGTGTGCAGAAACGGCTCACGGCCACTCTGTGGAGATGTTCTGGTTCACTCTGGTGGCTCTGGCCCTCTCTGCGTTTCCCCAACCCCTCCCTTAAGTTTGAGACATTTCAAGTCACGAGTTGGTGTAACCAACTGTCCCCTCCAAGAGGAGATCCCATGTTGTAGGCCCTCGGGGGCCCTCCGTCCAGCAGGTGTCAGGCTTAGGCAATGAGTTATGGGCTGAATCGTGTACCCCATCCTCCCATGCCTGTGTTGAAGTTCTAACCCCACGACCTGAGATGGTGAGAGTATTTGGAGACAGGGTCTTTACAGAGGTAATTAAGGTAAAATGAGGTCATATGGATGAGTCCTAATCCAATCTGACTAGAATCCTTTGAAGGACAGAAGATGGGGATAGAGACACAGGGGGACACAGACACACACACACAAGAGGAAGACCACGCGAGCACACGGGGAAGAGACGGCCATCTGCACACCAAGGAGAGAGGTTTCAGAAGCAACCAGCCCTGCCAACATCGTGTTCTTAGACTTCCAGCCTCCAGGACTGTGGGAGAACAGATTTCTGCTGTTCAAGCCCCTGTCTGCCGTGTCTCGTTATGGCAGCCGAGCCGACTAAGACACCCACCGTCTGATTGACTGCAGAGGTGACAGAGGTGGGCCCTCCCTTTCTTGGACTGGATAATGGAGCCACAGCCCCCTTCACCAGATGTGGTATTATTCCTACCCTGATGTCCTGATGTGACTCTCCGTAGAGACACCGCCAAGCAGGATGCTCACTGCTGAATCTCGCCTTTTGTTTTTAATTGGAGCCATATTGTGACGAAAACAAAACCCTGGTAACAAATGCTCCAGCAAGATGTCTCCACTGCTGAATTTCCACCTGTTCCCTATCGGTCCCGGGACACTAATTTGGGGTTCTGGAGCAAGCTTTTAGGGGATTCATAATTTCCGCAGTACATCTCAGACTTGCAGGTGTTGGAGAGGGTCTGGGATGTGCTCCCAGTGGCCTTGGAGTTCCCTGAGGCTTTTGTAAATGATGCCTTTTCAGTGAATCGGAACCCAGGACAGCGGGGAGTGCAGCCTGAATCCTGGGAAGGGCTGCCTCACACGAATGCATGGTTTCTATGTTTGCATTTGCTCTGCTGGGGTTGGGCCCCAGCAAAGGTGACTCACCTTCACTGCGGGGCCTCCAAAGAACTAGGAAGAGAGAAGACAGTGGGGAAGTTGCGTGCCCCATGGTGCCCCATGGGCTGGGAGTCGCTGCCATCACTCAGGACAAGATACCTGATGCCAAAATCAGTCCTACCTGGTCCTGCCCGAAGCAGCCACACGAGAGCCAACATTCCATGAAGAATTTCAAGTTAAACAGTCTTTACAGAATTTTTTTTTCAGAAATAAATTTCGTGTTGCTCTTTTTAAATACATTGCTCCATAAAAATAATGGATCGATGGTTAAAAATGAGTTTACTGTTAAAAAAAAGTTAAAGACAGTGATAATGACGAATGAACTGGTGGCCTATCATGCTCCAACCCAAAGGCTCAAGCTGATTTATCAACCCTCGGACAACAAATACATGGCGTATTTAGTTCCAGCCCAAAGCATTGTCAGTCACCTTCATGATGTTAATTTGAGATCTATTGGTTTTATAGCTTTATTCATATTTGAATTTATTTTGTTTCTATAGTTGCATAAGAGCTGTAAACATAAGCAGTTTGCACCTAGCTCTATATTTATGCTTATTTAAATAACTTGATTATAAAAATAATTTGAGTTAAACCACTCAAGCTGTCTAAGCAATAGTATCATTCTGGCATCTGGACTGAATCCCAAGAGAAGTAAGTAAGTGTGTGTAAATAAATGGAAAATATATGTGTATATACATATATTTCTATGTGTGTGTATGTATTTGTTTTATTTCTAGGTATACATATATTTATTTTATGTGATATATGTGCATATGCATAAGAACACACTCACAAAATGAGTGTATATATATCCATATATACGCATACAATGTGTTCAGACACTATAGTGATATGTTTGTATTAGATTATAATATCTGCATATTATTTAATTTTGGCCAAGGGATCAGGAACATAGATTTGGGATAACACAGACCTGGATTCTACTGCTCACCACACGGCTTTATTAGTTTATTTGGTTTCTCTGGGCCTTTGTTTTCTCAAAAGTAGAATAAAAATAGGAATAATATATATAATATAATACAGTATAATTTGGTATGGTATAATATAATGATTAAGAATAATATAATACCTACCTTGCAGTGTTGTCGTGGGGATAGAATAAAATAATGCATAAAGTCTGGGCACGTAGGAAATACTCAATAGATATTAGTTCTGTATTTGTCCTGAGTGTGTAGGTGAGAACAGAGAGGTGCCTCTGGGAAACATGGACGGCCTGGACGTCCCAGACGTCCCTGGGGCACCTGCCCTGGAGCTGCCAGTGAGCCATGAGCCACCACGGCAGTCAGGCTGGGGTGGGGGAGCACCCCCTTCTCCAAAGCTCAGACTGGCTCTAGCCGTCCTGGACTGATGCTGGGCGCTGGTGGACCCTGAGGTTGCTCTGAATTCTGGAAGCCCAGGAGAGGGTACCTGAAGATGGACAGGTGGTTGTGGAGGTGACATGGTGGCGGGGTATACCCCGGGGTATTCCAAGTCCATCACCAGTGGGGGCGGGGAGTGTCTGGGGAAGGAGAGTGCCTAGACCCTGGAGCTCCGATGTCTTCGCTTCCTTGGATGTCCCTCTTTGGGAGACAGAATGGGGTAGAGAAAAATGCTCAGGAGCCCCACAGTCTTGCTTTCAAATCCCATCCGTGTTACTTCCTGGCTGGGGGCTCGAGAACAAGGCTTCTGAGCCCTCTGATCTCAGCTGCTCAGTTCTGGGGTTAAAACACCCCTTTGGAGTGCCGCTGTGAGAGGCTTAGGAGCCATCATGGAGGGTGTTTAATGCGGTGCTCGTAAGTGCTCACTATGCCCCCTCCTCTTTCTGGCTTCTTCTGTCTGTTTTAGGATCCCAGACCTGCTCAGCACCCCATGGGGATGTGCTCTCATCCCATTCCCTTCTCTTGGGTCATCCAGATTCTTGGAGAAACCACTTGTCCAAGCAGGGCTCCTGCGAGAGGGAGAGGCCGTGTCCTCAAACCACAGAGCCAGATGGAGACTGCTGGCCAGTGGGATCCATGGCCAATCTGCCCCAGCCCTGGAGGAGAGAGTGTGTGTGTACCTTTGGCTAATGTGGTTAGGCTGTGCCCTTGGACACTGGCAGGAGGATGAACCAGCCACACGACCTGGGCAGACAGGCCCCGTGGCTCCTACCCTGCAACACCATGAAGAGCGGGTATTGATGGAGCGTTTCCGAGGGCCTGGCAGTGGGACGAAGGGCTCGGGTACGGATTCCCCTATAAAACCTCCTGTCTCCACAGGTGTCAGGTCCTGGCTTGGGATGGTGCCCACACCTGCCCTCCATCCCCCTTCTCTTGCTCTGGGTGACCTCACCCGGCACGGTCCCTTTCACCCGGGAGGAGCAGGAGTAAGGCTGGTGGGTATTGACCCTTTCTAAGAGACGCCTGTCCTTGCCAGGCTATTCTTGGCACAGTTTCACCCTGCAAAGCTCCCTCTGCCAGGTGGCCCACTTCGACACATCAGCTTGTGCTCGGGAACAGAACCTGATTCCCCTTTAGCTTGAGCAAGGAGCAGTTAGGAGGTCCACTCTGCGTGCAGACAATGGGCACGGCATTCCAAGGCTAAGTGAAAAGATGCCAGGCAGAGCACTCACTTCTACCAACATTGTTCTGATTTCTGGGATGAGAGCCTTTATCCTGGAATTTCCAAATCCCATGGTCCCACACAGGCTAGAAAACTTGCACCGTGCGCCCATCCCCGGCGGTCCCGGGTGAGGCTCCTGGGCTCCATCCTGATGGCGTCCTTGCCCATACCATCTGGGGACGCCCCTCCTGCCCCAGAGGGCTGTGACTCGGACACCCCTCTCCCAAGACAAATACCTTCACCCATGGCGCTCTCTCCACTGTGATGATTTGTGCAGCAATTTTCGTCTTCTGAGAAAATGCGAGGGGGAGAAAGAGGAGGTGAAAATGGGAATGTTCGGTAATTAATTTAGAATGGAGAAGCAGGGCTCTATCCAGGCAGTAATTGGATTTTAACCCCTTGGGAGTTTTTAAATGCAGATACTAATGTTCGAGCTAGCTCTCCTTGCGGTGTCTCCTCCTCAGATCTGAGGAGGGCTGACACCCAGGGAGAAAGCTTCCGAAGTCGGGTGAGCTTACCAGTACGAGCGGGCGGTGGGGGATGCGGGAGCGATTCGTCCCGAGGGTGGGCACCGCCGAAGAAGGGCCACTCAGGGTCATTCAGAGCTGCCCAGGGGGGCTTTGGGGGGCTGGGCTCTCTTTGCTCGAGATTCCTCTTTGGCTCATAAAATAGTGGCATATTGTGGGTTTTCCAGAAGTATGGGGGAAAGGGGCGCTGCTCTCTTCCAGCATTGCCCTTCTGATAGTTGAGCTCCGGAAGGGCTGGGACTGGACGTCCAGACTCTGGTTCTTTCAGGTTGGCACATCCTCTTAGAGCTCCTGCCTCCTGCTGGCAAGCACCTTGTCCCAGCCTGGGTGGTGGTTTCAGGGGCAGCTCAGGCAGCAGGGTGGGGCTCGCCTCTTTGCCGGACTCCCTGTGCTGCCCTGGACTGCGTGTGCTCACAGCCTCTCGCTCTGGACTAGGGGAGTCCCAGCCCTGGAGCCCTCAGGCCTGCATAGGGCAGAGCTTATGGGGTGGCGCGCAGCTGCTCCCAAGGCACTGTTTTTCCTCATTTTACACGTGTCAAGATCAGTGTGCATGGTGAAGTCTCGAGGGGCATCTGCACCTTCCTGATTCCAGAGCTAAAGTGCCCGGGAGGGTCATTGCTGGGCGGGGACTGGACTCAGTAGGTAGAGGGGTTTTCAGAGCTGCTGATGCGGCTCACTCTCCCTACTCCTTCTCGTTATTGACAGCAGGACCTGGCCTTCCAGTGTCTCCTCCTCCAACAGATCTTCCCAGAATGTTTCCATCCAGAACTTCCTGTCTCCTCTGGACCTCCATCCCCTTACTACTGGCACAAGGCTATTTGGTGGGTAATATTTGGTGGCTCTTTGGTGGGTAAGTCACCTCCAGTAACTTGCATTAACCATTTGCCCTTTACTCTGGTCCTCTCCTGTCCTTCCCTGTCCCGGCCCTGGGTTCTGGGAGCTTCTGCCTGCAAACCGCGTTTCCCAGACTTTCTTGCCCCTGGGCTGCCAACTGTCCATGGGGAGGCACGGGTGGGTGATCAGAGGGCACGAGGAAGAGAGAGGGTATCTCTCCCTGCCCCCCACATCCTTGCAGGATTTGCTTGCTGTTCACCTCCCCTTGTGGCCTTCAAGATTTATATTTCCTTCCTACACAGGAGGAGAGCAATTGTGTAATTTTAGGGATTTTCTGTTTGTGACCCTTTGAGAGACAGGAGAGCTGACAATAAGCCAATAATTTAGGCCTATTTGCCATGGTGTCATGGTGTTGGCGGTGACCACAACTCAAGACACTTCCTGCATGCTCAAAGAAAGCCCCGGACACCTGTAGGTTTCCCATGTAGTTCCTACCTGCCGACCCCTGGACTTTGATCCCCTCCTGCCCCTCAATATTGTGGTTGTGGGTGGACTAGAGATTTTCAGTCTGGGGCCCCGCAGCTTTGGAAACAGGCCTGGACCATACCCGGCCATGTCTCTGCTGATTTTACCTGCTGATACGGTGGCCTAGGAAACCGTATCATTGTAGGGCAAGATTACCGTGGTACCCAGATGACACATGATTATAACAAGATGTGTGACCGAGAACTACGGTGGAAAGCAGTCTGAGTGAGCATCTGTCAAGAGGCCCAGAATAGACTCCGTGGAGACAGAAATCCAGCTACATTAAGTTGATCGCCTCCGGGTCTCATGCACAGCTCATGCTGTGGTACAGGGAGAGAGAGGAAAATATTTGTTTCGAAACAGGCAAGGCCCAGTTTCATCGTTAACTTCTGGTCTGGCCTTCAAGGGGTTCTTGTAGATCAGGAGTGCCATCCCCCAGCCCCTCAAGAGTCCAAAGGGACCCCAATCTGCAGTGGACGTGTGTGCCTCTCCACCCCTCCTCAACGAGGGGTAGCAGGAAGCCACCTGTTTCCCAGCTGGCCAGGCTATTCATGGTGATGGGCCGGTCACCCTCCACCCCTCAGGCTCAGCCCCACACCCATATGGAGAAATGTCCCATCTCTAGGGACCCCTTTACTTTAGAGCTGATTAAAAAAAATGAAGAGAGTTTAGAAAATACACATAAAAACAAACCAAAAAAAAAAATCAAAATCACCCATAATCCCCAAACCCAGAAATAACCAAGTGAACGTCGTTTTCTTCACTGATTTTTAATATGCTTATGTTTGTAAAATCCACTTATACAAAATTAGAGGATTCTGTATATTTGGTGAAATATTTAACTTTCAAAAAAAGTTCTGAGCATGAAATTCAAGGCTTGTTGGCTTAAGATACATGTCTGTGATTATGGGGCAGAAATGTCCTTCCGTTTTTAGTTTACTAAGAGTTTTATGAGGAATGAATGGTGGATTTTTATTGATTTTTTTTCAGCAGTGATGAAAGTGAACAGATTCTTTTTAAAAACGATTTGACCCCTTGATGGAGTGTTTGTTATTTGCAGCCTTGTCATTGCTTAAAGCCTTTTTGCAGCTTCTCCTAGGGAAGGGCCAACTGAAGCCGTTGCAATTTGCTCAGTAAATATTTGTTGAGTGAATGGATATTGATTGGATGAGGGTTTTTGAATAACTTAAAGGAGATGACCTTTGTCCTTTGCTCTTTCCAAAAGTGGGTCTTCTCAGAGCTAAGACTGGTGAATGAGCATGCAAACAGAGTATTATAGGTGAGTTCCACCCTTGGGCTGAACCTATCTCATTGGTGAATTATTCCAGGAAGCCCTGGAAGTCTGACCCAAAGTGCATTCCCAGGGAGGCTGAGGAACGTGAATTTTGGCCCCTCTGCTGTCACCAGGACAGGCAGATGAGAGGGTCCCGCAGTTGGGTTTCAAGCCTAGAGCTTTTTTTGGGACTTGCCCACCAAACACCAAGGGAGATCCTGGAGAGGAAAAGAGGGGGCAGCAGATACCAGAACAGGAGAAGCCTGCAGGGAACCAGAGGGTCTCCCTATAATGGAGAGGGGGATCACACAATGGGGTGGCGTCTCAAAGGCCATGGCCAGGTTTTGGGGCACCACATGCCCCTTGCAGAGTGAGGCTGTTCTTGATGCTATCTGGACTGTTCTTCTTCTTCACATGAGAAGCAGGAACAGAGGGAGAGTTTAGGAGTTTGTGGGTGTTAAGAACTCCCAATGGGGAGGCCCCTTCTCCATGTTCCCTGCACATGGTCCCAATAACGTTGCCTGTGACGATCCTCCCCGGGGCAACTGTCCACCCACCACCTCCCAGACAGGACCCCATTGAGACAGGATCAGGCTGGTCATGCTTGTATCCCCAGGGCCAGCATGGGATCAGGAGAGAGTGGATGCACAAGAAACATTGACAATGAACAAAATATTGAAGGAATGCATGGACCAGAGAAGGCCCCTAATGTCACGCAGACCAGGAGCTTGCGTGTGTTGTTTCCAGCTCGCTGTAACCGCTGGAAAGTGCTCGGCTAACATCTGTAGGGAGAATGAGTGCATGGGGACACGTGGACACCAGCGGCACTGGACGGAGGTGCCAGCCCTCGGGGCGACATGGACAGAGAACAGGCCGGGTCGTGGGGAATGGCTGGCCACCAGCTGGGAAGATGTGGATCATGCACTTTCTCTGGTTGATGGAATAGCAGTCAAGACCACAGACCTGGAGTCACGGGGTCTCCAACTCGGTGCTGGCGATGAGCTCCCACGTGGCGGCACTTAGCCCCCTGAACCTTTGCTTCCCCACCAGAGACATGTAGAAAAGAACAGGACCTGCATGCCAGGGTCTTCGTGGGGATGAAACAGGATGCCCAGTGCCTAAGACGGTCCCAGCTCCATGATACTCATCGCTAACATGCATGCTGTTATTTATTTTTTTTCAGGAAAAACAATTCTTTTTGAAACTTCCAGGCTGCTTTAGCTGTGTTCCTGGGACCAACAATCCAGAGAAGGGGTGCAGCAGGGATCTGAGTGAGAAACCCCTCTGGGAAAGGCTCGGCTCTGCAGGACAGGTCACAGGCAAACTTGTGCAGTTGCCAAACCAACAGATTCTCCCTAACTGACTTGTGTTTGAGGGATGGCTTGATAAGGCTCCATGATCCTCCTTCCCCTCCCTTTTGCAGGTACGAGCCTGTGTGCAGAGCAGTCCCTCCACCTGCCCAGAGCTACCTCCATGCACCTCAGTGGGACATGACCCACGGGACTCTGGACTGCAGGCTCTGAGGTGGGTAACTTCTGTGCACAACTGATCTAAATGTACACCCAGGTCCCCCGCCCCCTGATGTGAGTGGGAGCTTGGAAATGATGCTTGCATTTCCCTGCAGGACGCTGCTTACCCATCTAGGGTGGGGGTCTTTGTGGTGCAGAACTCACAACCTGATTGAGGGTAAGAGCGAATGCCCCATTTCTATCTGGACATGGCTAAACATAGGTGAAGTGGGTAGAAATACATCCAGCGGAAAAAAACAGTGCAAAGAGTGGTTTTACCCTGTCAGCACGTCAGGTGTCTGATCTCAGGTCTCCAAAGAATTTGTGGGTGACTCTGAGGAGGTCCTTCCCCCTCTTCAGCCTCTGTTCTGCTAACTGCAGGGTATGTGGGTGGGGTGGGCACTGTAGCCGACCCCTAGTGAGTTGTGCCCTGATAAAATCCTCTCCCCTTGAGTGTGGGGCACCTGGGACTTGCCAGTAAAATATGGCAGAGGTGGTGGGACTTTTGCATATTCATTATGGTCCATAATCGGTATGTCCAGTGACTTGATGGGAAGGTTATACAGTGTGGGCATGACCTAATCACATGCATCCTCTACCAAAGCAACTGGGGCCCCTCTGAGGGTAGAGCCTCCTTCTGACCTGAAGAAGCGAGATGCCACATTGAGAAAGGGTCCACAGGAGGACCACATGGGCCGGGGGACACAGGAGGTCTCTGGTATCAAAAAGGCAGCCTCCCATCAACAGTTGGTGAGAAGCCGGGCCCTTGACCTCACAGCCACAGGGAAATGAGTTCTGCCCACAGCCTGAATGAGCTTGGAAGCATATGGCTCTTCAGAGAAGACACAACCCACTGGCACCTTCCCTGTTGCCTCCGAAACACTCCGTGGAGGACCGAGGAAGCTGTACCCAGACTCAAACTCCACAGCAACTGAGAAAAAAACATGCCTGTTGTCTTGCACCCCGGAACGTGTGGGAAGGGGTTCCACATGAGAGACAAGTGGTCTCTATGCCCTGAAGATGAGGTCGGGGATCAGTGTTCCGCTTTCTTCTTGCTCACACCTGCCTGGGTCTTTCACCCTCATTCATTCATTCAGCCAGAGGGTGAGGGCACCTCTGCGCAGCGGCTGCCGTGTGTGGCCCAGTCCCCCCTATGTTCCTGTGATTTGGGCAACTCTGTGGTGATGTTCCAGCTGGATGATTGTTCCAAAGAGGTGAGCTATGATCCCGGGGAATTCATACACTTGCACTAAACTGCTCCCAAGCCGTCTGGTTTCTAATCGTCCCAACCTATTTCTCGACGGCACACACGTGACACCATCTCTATGTAGGCTTTGTTGAGCCTGCTGAACACATGCCTCTCTTCCCTTTGTTCTCTGCTTTCCTAAGTGGTGAAGCCTATTTATGATCTCACCACCAACAGTGTATAAATTAAGGGATGGATAGACAGACGCATGAATGGACATGCATTTATGATCAGCCGGGCTGGCTCTGAGACCTCCTAATGCAAGGATATAATTTTTTAGCCTAATAAATGAAAAGCAACTTCCCCTCTGAAGCAAATGCTGTCTCAGCAGTTGGGTTTAGCATGCGATGCATTCATCTCTCCAGGGGACAGTGCCAAGGATAATATTTTGGCAGGTTATCTCCACATAGTTGCTCAGTACAACACTGTCAGTCAAAGGGCAGTTTATGAAGCAGGGATTTATAAAGTGCACTTGGAATCAGAGCTGGGACCCGTCCGTCTCATGTAGCAGATCCGTCCCTTGGCTTCGACAAATTCTGATAGGTCATTGACGGGGAGCCCAACTCGGTGTCCGGGCATGCAAGCTGCCCAGCTCCTGTGCTTCTCTCAGCATGTGTCAGCTTGGAGCTGATGCTCTAATACCAGAGGACTGGTCAGAAAGGCCAGAGGACACTCTTCCAGACGGGGGCTTGTTGATGGTGGATGGTGGGGGTGGGGGAAAGAGGTCACTGCAGCATTTGTGCCACAATCCAGGGGCTAGGTATATGCTACTTTTACTTGCAGTTAAAAAAAAATGTATGCGTGTGCATGTGTGTCTGTGTATATATGTGTATGTGCATAAACACACATCTGTATATGTGTTTAGATGCATGTCTGTGTGTGTATATGTGTATATCTATGCATGTGTGTGCGTCATGTGTTTATGTGCCTGTCCATGTGTGCTTGCATGTGCATTCAAGTACATGTGTGTGCATGCGTGTATGTGGGTGCAGGTGTATGTACTTACATGTGTCTATATGCGTGTGCATGTACTTGTGCACATGCATGTGTGGTTATGTATATATGCGTGCATGCCTACATGTACACATATGTGAACATTGTGTGTGCATATAGCTACGCAGCCTTACATGCATGTCTAATCACATATGCATGCACACACATGTACATTGCATGTGCATGCACATGTATTTGCGTGTGCATGTGATTTCTCCTGCGTGTGTGTGTGTGTGTGTGTGTGTGTGTGTGTGCCGGTCCCCAGTTAGATGACTAGATTTTTGAGGGGGGATCCTTGTCTCTCATGCATCTTTGAATGTTCCATTCAAATAACATTTCTAATCACATAGGAAAGACTTCATCAATATCACCTATTGATGATTGCTTTTCTACCTTCTCTCTTCTAGGTTGAAGTGTCTTGTTCTACAGCAGATAATATCCATGGTGTCATCTACCTCTTCCTCTAGAAGGCAGCCTCCATGCAAGCAGGGTCACTGCTGCATTCCCAGGGCTGGATGAATCAGAGCCTCCAGTAAATCTTACTTAGTGAGTAGCCTTGGCCGTGGACTGGCAGAGCCCCTAGGTGGGCAGATGGTGCTGTGGGTAATGATGAAGCGGGAGCTCACAGATGTAACGCACAGCTGAGGTGTGCAAGGATGAAGCAATCCCTTTCTAGAGGGGCAGGGTTTTCCCCAGGTTCCCGCCCACCTGTGACTGGGGGTGAGGGAGGTGGGGATTGTCCGAATGAGTGCAGGGCCTAGTCTGATCTGATGACTGAAACGTTCTCCCATTCTGCTGTTCTCCCCTGTGGCATGTGGCGTCCAGGAGAGAGCGAGGCTTCTATAAACTGTGGCAGAGGGAACAACGGGTCCGTATGTGTGAGATCTTATGTCTCCATGGGACATCTGCGTGCCTGATGGGTTCCCAGGTAGCCCTGGGGCTCAGGCCTATCTGGGGGACTCAGGATTCTCTCCCAGTGGCTTTCCTGGCTGCTTAGCCTTGCTCCAGCTCCAGGGGCCAGCATAGACCCATCTGAGGGTGGGCTGAAAACCTCTGGCATCCAGGCTGGTCTCCTGCTCACCCTGCAGCCCTCCTCATCTCTTACCTCCTGCACCCGCTCCTCCAGCTTAGTCTGGGCATAAACAGACCCCCAGACACTACCGGGTCCCACCTCCTCCACCTGAGAAACTCGGGTGAGGCACGTCCCAGGTGGTGCTGGTGGGGAGGCCCAGGGTCACACGTGCGGAACAGAGGCAAGAGCCCCCACTGCCCTCAGCGCTGGTTCATCTTCCTCGGTGCGGGGCACGATCCCCACCACTCAGACCAAACCCACCCTCTCTCCTTCATCTTCCTTTTGCCCCTAGGCCACATTTGATTGCTTTCTGGCCCTTTGCTGACTCTACCAGCACCACTTCCTCCTGCCATGACGCTTCCTCCTGCCATGACGCTCTGCCCCTTCCCTGATGTAGTGATAATTATGGAGCATCTTCCCCTACAGCACGAGAACCTCCAAGCGGGGAGCTCCAGCCCCAGATAGGCCGACTGTGGAAAATAAAGGAATTTGCACCTTATTCTCCCGCGATAATCACTTTTGTCTGGCCTTGCATGTGTTACATGTCCAAAGCCAGTTAATACCTCCTTCTGTCCTTCTGCCTTTCCATGCAACATGTCCTGGCGTTTTCTTCCAAAAGATGGGTGCTTGAGTAGATTGAGTAAAGCTCTCTTACTCAGACAGACAAAGCACAAGAGCAGTCTTCAAAACGCGATAATAACAGCTGCTCCCTTTGGGGGGAGCCAGCCCAGAAGCCCTTTGGCTGCCTTGCTCGCGTCTGCTTCGAGGTTTGCTAATTTCACGCCTGGCTTTTCGTGCCGTGTTTTTTAAAAGCAGGAGGGCGGATGGCTGGCTCCCTGGCTGGTGATCTTCAGAGCTCATCTCAAGGTCAACGGCGATAACCTGCGGCCGATAATCACGAAGCCAGGAGTGGCAGGACGCCAGACCTGGGTCTGCCCACGGCCAGTGCCATGCACGGCTGGCTCTGTGTGCAACGGACCCTGAGGCCCGGACTGAAGATGTGGGTGTGAACGGAGAGGGAGAGCAGGCCCTTCCCTTGGAGTGAGCTGTGGTGGGGCGTCGGCCACGGCCGTGTAGTTGGGTGCGGCTCGAATGCAGGCAGGGGAGTGGGGGTGCTTCGGGGAGGAGAGAGGGAGGGCTCCTGGTAAAAACAGAACTCAGCTGAGTAAATCTGAAGATCCACTTGGCTTTATGCAATGATCCAAGAATCCAGCAGCATCCCATCTAGCACGCACGTAGGAAGGCCTCCCAGGAGCTGTACACAACAGAAGGCATTTATGGACAGGAGGGGTCAGGACGAGGAAGTTTCTAGCAATGAGTGGATTGTTTCAGACAAGGTCACCTTCCTGTGGGGGACGGAGTGGCCCTTCAGGTGGACCATCTCCCAGTGCTGACCAGGTGGTTGCAGACTGACCGGTCAAAGGTTACACTCCCGGAACCGGCTAGAGCTGTTCCTAAGTCAGGGAGTTAGTTACAGATTGCTGTCAGGAACCCGTGACTCCATTTGGGGTCTGCTGTTCATTTTTGTCATTTCTGTAACAGCCCTGACAGAGGCCGTTGGCCGGGGGAAGCTGGGGCTGCTAACCGAAACCGGGGCCTCGTGTGACTGGTTGGAAGCACATTCGGTGCTCCTGTCAGTCCTGACTTGGAGGCAGTGACAAAATTTAGAGAAGCTCACAGTTATTTACCAAGCACTGGCCGTCCGGGGCCGACCATTACAGGGGGTCATGACTAGAGACAACAGTCTGACCTCCTGCCAGGCTGACTCCCAGCCGGCCGGCTTGTGGGTTGGCGGCCGTGGGTATGGGGCTGGGTTCCTGGCAGCCTGCTACAGGTCGCGGGTCAAAGTTCTGTTTTTATGTACAGGCCTGGCCACTATCCACTACATGTTCAGTCTCTCAAGGACAGTCGAGCGAAACCTCAGATGGGAACATAGACACCAGCGCCTTCCTTGCTCTGAAACTCAAGGAAGCTGGGGGCCCACTTGTCAAAGCTGGAAATGCTGTCTGGGGTTGGAGGGAGATGGAGGCTGAGTGCAGCTTCCCCATCACGTGGGAGGCCCATGGAAGAAGGGCCCCAGCTGCTCCACAGGGTCTAATAAGATAAACAGCTGCACTGGGGCTCTGCTCAGAAGCCTGTTGGCAGGGGTGTCTGAGCCCATGTTGTGATCATCCACATCACCTGCTCCATCCTCCTCCGGCCTGGAAGGGGGTTGAGGCCCCAGATTGGGCAGGAAAACCACATTAAGAGAACAGCACAGACCAGAGCAGTCAGCTTTCCAATTCAGACGGGAGCTAAGAGCAGCCTCGAGAAACGGCTGTGTTCTGTCCCATTCTTCTGAAACACAACACATTTAAATTAGATTCACACATGACCATTCTTCTTTTCTATCAGGTGTTGGAAGCAGAGATTTTGATGGATCTCAAGAGTGGCACATTAAAAATGATAATCTGCCTGAAAACGCACAAACCAAACTTCTCCCAAAGTGTCGGAACAAACACAGGATCCGTGTCCCTTCCCCCACCCCCCGAGCTGCACTGTAAGACCATTGCCCCATCAGGACAGAAAGCTCCCTGGTCTGATCGGATGAGTGCCCTATTCCTATTCTTTCAGTGGTCCCCATCCAGAGACCAGCCTTCTGTAGATATTGCGGTGCTATAATTGGGGTTTGATGTAAAAATCTCATCTCCAAGAGGTCATGCTAGGCTAGAAAATCTGAAGGGTATTTCGTGTTAAAATTTGGGGCCATGAGCAGAGAGGGAACCCATCAGGTGTGACAAAACTGGTCCCCAAACAGGTGCTGCTCCAGAGGGACCACTCTTCCCGCAGAGGTGGAGCCGAGACACACTCCCTGTGGACCTAACACAGCTGCTGGTTTATCACCCGGAGTCCTCATTTTATGAGCTCTATGATTTTCCTACCTCTGATGCTTTCCGTGCAACCATAGCTCCTTCCAAGCCAAGGAGTTCAAAGTCAGTTGCAGTGTTTTGGGGGGATTGCACACACCCCCTGGTCTTCCATGAGCATCTTGAAATGCTGACCCTGGTCACGGTCAGCACTTCCCCCATTTAGACCAATCATCCCTCGAGGCCACGGTCACCTTTCCTCCCGCAGAGCAGGGCAGTGATCACTGACTTGGCATCAGCAACCACGCCTGCTTCCTCCCTCCTTCTCGGGCACCTGGTCATTTGCAAACACCAGAAACATCATCACGCTAAAGGGAAGTGGAAACCCTTTGTAGGTTCTCTTGTCCTTTTCTGAAGCTTCTCCGTTTTTCCTCATAAACATAAGAAAGAAAATCTTGTCTTCCCAAGAGCCAGGCCACAGCCACTGACATGACACGTGGCTCTCCTCACTAGCAGAGGTGGCTGAGGTGGGGGACGCAGGAGCTGTGCACGGCTCCAGAAGACAAGCCAGCCCAAGAGCTTGGTCCAGGCAAGTCAGCTCCAGGCTGTGGTTGGAAGAAGAGGGAGGCAGAAGCCTCTGTCCTAGGGTCCAGCTTCTCAGGATGGGCCTCCCTTTCTGCAGACAAACATCTCCACCCAGTGAGGGGTTGGCTTGGATGGTGGCTTCCCACAAGGGACCCCAGATATACCCCGTCCTGTGTCTCTGTGTCCTTGACACTGAGCTGCTGCAGGTGGAATCCAAGCAGGGACCCATACGACCTTCTGCGGAGTGTTCTTACCTCGTCCTGGGACACATTCCTCTGCCTCTCCAGATTTCTGGGTCTCTCTGTAAAAACTCTATAGTTATATCCTCCCGTTTCCAACGTCGATGGAAAACCAAGGCTGCATCATTTCTTCAAGTGAGTGACCTGTGAGCTTTGACTTTTATGAGTGAAACGTGAGACCACTTGAGAGAAGTTCACATTCCCAATCATATCCCTGTCATTCAGAAACTCAGTTTGTTTCTGGGCAGATGCATTCAGAGAGAATGCATTTGACTGTGATTTCCTACTTGGGGCGGGTGTGTAGGTGAGGGACTAAGGCAGATGCAGCAGGGGTAGGACCCCCCCACCCCGGCCCGGGAGGTGGAGTTAAGATGTGACGGCCCCACTCCCTGTGAACTCATGTCATGAAGGTCTTGAGTCTTGTTTGTGGCTTAGTGGGACAACACGGAGTTAAGAACACGGAATCTACGTTGAGAACACTGCGCCGTCCCACGTGTCCTACCCACTTGTTGTGGCCGCAGCCACGGGTCTTAAGCAGAGGGTGTCTTGTCCAACTTTATACCCTTGTGGGCCTGACAAAGGCAGACAGGTTTGCCATTAACACCCAACCACAGGAGCCCCCCGACTCTGCTGTGAGCAGGCTGGGCCAGGTAACTTGTGTGCATTTATTCAGTAAATATTTACTGAGTATCTCTTATTGCCAGGCAGCATTTTAGATGCTGGGGTGTATTCATAAGAAAACGTACTCGGCTCCCAGCCCCGAAGGAGCACAAATTCCGAACCATCAGTGCCATCAGTAATCTGCATATGCTGTTAGAAGGTGTGGAGTGTTGGAGCAGGGTTAAGGGCAGGTTCAGCATCCTACACAGTGGGCAGGGGAGGCCTGGTGAGGAGGCGAGGAGAGCCAGTGATGGGGAGGGGAACTTGGGGAAGAATGCTCCCTGCAGAATGGACGGCCAGCAGAGACAGCATGGGGGTGCATGCAAGCCACACCACGGAGCAGCAGGGAAGCTGGGGGGAGAGGTCAGTGCTAAGGGGGCCGGCCACGCAGCGGGGTTGGCGATGCCTGGTAAACAGCAGGTGTGGGTGCTGAGTGGGTGGCTGGATACACGAGTGTGGGGATCTGGAGGGAAGTCTGTCCCTGAGTGATACAGAGAGGGAAATGCGGGTGTCTGGTATTTAAAGCTAGAAGCCTGGACAAGGTCACAGCAAGTATGAATGCAGACAGAGAAGAGGAACCCACCCCAATGCTGGGCTGCTCCCACCCCAGGAGTTTGGGGAATAGAGCAAGAACCAGCCAAGGAGAGGGAACGGAGCAGCCGCCGGGGTCAGAGGAAATCTGAGTGTGTGGTGTCTTTCAGCCCAGAGAAGGGGCAGGCAAGGGGGTGTTTGCACTGGGAGGAAGGGATGCAGGCAGCCAGTGAGGTAAGGGCAGAATCAGCTTTGGATTTAGCAAGGGGGTGGGGTCCCTGGGGAACGTAGGCTCCAAAGTTTACAGCTCATCTTGAAATTGCAGCTCTGATGTCCCCAGAGAGCATAGGCTTTGGCAAAGCTGCCCAGCTCCCTTGTTTTCCTCTCTTTCCCCTGCTGTGTTCTCACAGAGAAGTTTCTGTGATCACTCTCCGACGTACGGAGCTGGAGCCTGCTAAGTGTGAGTACGGCTCGGCCGGCACCTTCATGAGGCCCTGTGCATGGAGTTTGTGGGCCGGTAAGGCAAGGGGAGTGGAGGGAGGAACAGAGAGCAGGAATCCTGTGGACCCCACCCCACGCTGGGGTTTCCTATGTGCGGGACGCTTCTTTCTCTCAAGCACATTGGAATGGGTGCTTTGTCGCTTGCAACTGAGACAAGTCTCCTGTTACCCGCAGCAAAGGCAGGGAGAAGAGCTGATTTCGAAACTCTGTGTCTCTGTTCCTCAACTGTCTAAAGTCAGAGAAAGTCAATTATCCTATGGTTTCACTTATCTGTGGAACATAAGCAATAGCGTGGGGAACATTAGGAGAAAGAAGGGGAAAAGAAAGGGGATGAATCAGAGGGGGAGACGAGCCATGAGAGACTATGGACTCCGAGAACAAACTGAGGGATTGGGGGGGACGGGTTAGCCTGGTGATGGGTATTAAGGAGGGCAGGTACTGCGTGGAGCACTGGGTGTTATGCACAAACAATGAATCGTGGAACACTACATCAAAAACTAATGATGTACGGCTCTGTCGTGACTAACATAACATTAAAAAAAAAAAAAAAAAGAGAGAGAGAGACCTGTCGGGTGCTCTCCATGGTCCTAAATCCTAGCTCCTTCACCCGCTTCCTGGTTTAAAAGGCCAAGCAAGCAGGAAGCAGGAATTGTGGGAAGTGGTTTAAGAGGTCATCTGTGGGGATGGAAAAACTGTTCTCGAGCAGACGACTGAAGGACACATATTGGGGTTATATTATTATTATTATTATTATTTTAAGATTTTATTTATTTATGTGTGAGAGACAGAGAGAGAAGGAGAGACAGTGAGAGTACAAGCAGGGAAGAGAGGGAGAAGCAGGCTCCCTGCAGAGCAAGGAGCCCGATGCGGGGCTGATCCCAGGACCCTGGGATCATGACCTGAGCTGAAGGCAGATGCTTAACGACTGAGCCACCCAGGCGCCCTGGGGTTATATTATTATTATTACCTTCTGTATGTTAAATAAACCCCCAGTGGGTGGGGGGGGATGTTAAAACCTGAAATCACTTACCAGCGGTTAATTTTCACAAATCCCAGGTGGGCAGTGGGAAGGGGCTCATGTCCATAACCATCCCAGCCTTCTTCATGCCTCCTGCTTGGAGCACACGCGATGCCATGGGCAGGGTGTCCCCGCTGAGGGCGACAGATGCAGAAGGATAAAGCGAAGCCTGTAGTATGTCTGAAGATTTCCCCTGTGAGCTGTGTGGGCTGTGATGTGAATGAACTGGGACAGACTTGGTGGGGGGAGCAGAATTTACTATTCTATATTTTCTTGCCTTAGTTTTTCATGACGAGGCTTCTACCGTACACATGGGAATGTCACCACCATGAGGGCAGGGACCGTTCAGTTCTGTTCACTTTTGCATCTCTTGTGTCTAGCATAATGTTTGGCATGCCAGCAAGTGCTCAGAAAATGCCTGTGGGTGAATGAAAAATTGGATGAGTATCCCCAAAGAAGAGCAGCCATTGGGTCTTTTCCTAAAATCTTTGCCAAGTAAGACACCTGTAGCAACAAAAAGTTGCATCTGATCACAGCTGCACTGAGCAAGGGAAGTAAGGATGGGGAGTCCTCTGGTCCATTGCTCATCAGAAGGGCTGAGCTCTTTGTAGACCAGACCCATAGTGCAGAAACACTCCTGGGTGACACTTGCCAAAATATAGGGCCACATCTAGGCACGTCCTCCTTCCCGAAACATGGGGCTTCGGTCAGCACTTAAGGAGAAGCCCAGGTGAAGAGATATCTGCACTGTACTTGCTTCTGGGCCATATTCTCAACTGTGTTCAGCTGGCACAGCTCAGCTACTTTTTTCCCCTCTTAATATGGGCCATCCGGTACCTGTCAATTCATTCCCATAGACTCTTCTGCCCAAGGAGGGAACAGGGCTTTTATCTAGAAGATGACCCAGAGCTGTTGCCTTTTATCTGCCAGTGTCCCGTTGTGCAACAAACACTGTTTACTCAGCCACAACGGCATGTGGCTGCCGATGCTCGGCATACCAAATAGGCCATAAAAAAACCACTGCTCTATGCTCTTTTAGAGTATCCAAATAGCCCCGGACTGCCAGCAGAAGAATCATGCCAGGAGCAGGACACCTGGGATCCATCTTTCCCTGGGTCCGATATTTGAGCCTGGCCAATGCACTGAGCGAGGGAGGAGGCACTGCTGAGCCATTGTAAGAGCTGCCCAAAGACCAACCTGTCAGGCTTGGCGTTTTCCCTCCCTACACTACATCTTGAATCTCATGGATGTGACATTTCGTTTCAAGGAGAAATCAATATTCTGATCGGCAAATAGACACAAATGTTGCATTCATTCTCCAAAATGTTACACCAACATTACAGGCACTTTTTGTCCCCAACAGGGCAAAAGGGGATGTTTGAACACACTTTGCTCAAATAGAAATAAGAGGGGAGAAGAGAGGAGAAAGGGCAGGAGGAAATGGTACATAAACATTTGATTATGGAAATGGAAAGCAGATGTCCAGGTTCCCTGCTGGGCCCGTGTTTCCTTGATTGAAGGAACAGATCTGAGCAATGATGGATGGTGTTCACTTTGTCACCAGTTGAGGCCTCCTGCAGGGGTGGGTTCGCTCAGGCAGAGATCTGCTCAGCAGCTGCTCCACGCTGGGCTCTCAAGTGTATGCTGAGGACAGAGAGTAGGACAAGACATTGAGTGGCCCTAAAAGAAACAACCTTCTTAGTTGGAATGCTGCCCACTGCCCATCCTCCCAGACATGGACCCTTCCTCTGCATCCCTGGGTCCAGCCAAGGCCTTTCTTGTGACTTGCTTAACCTGAGACTGGAGACAGTTCACAAAGTCCAAAGACACTCTGTGTTTCGGTTCACAGGTACTTTGTGGACAACAGAGTCCAGAGATGGTACGTAGGAGACTGGCTCGAGGCTATGAGGTGAGGAGGTGGCAGAACTGGATTCAAACCCCCATCTGCCTGACTGGGCTGATGCTCCCTCCAGAACCAGGCTGTGGACCACAGATAACATCCAAACCTCATTAGGGCCCTCTGATAAAGTGCCATCAGTTTCTGCACATCGATTTATACAGCCGTTGGTATATTGGTATTCTTTTGTCTCTAAGTCCTTGAAATAACTCACCCTCCTGAGCAATCCTAGCAACATTTTTCCTCCTTTTCCTCACTGCAGATAAGTGGGAAACAAATGGATGTGGCCTCAGTCCTTGCCATGATATGCTGGTGTCTTTAATCTCTCTGGTGTTCTTGCTTTGTGCATCCAGATTGCACAAATGACATACTAATGGGCTTCTCCAATTTGGCCCTGGAAGTGATGGACTCCATATTCCTGCCCAAGAGCCTCCTTCTACGTGATGACACTGCAGGCTTCTGGGAAGGACTCTTGCCAGCCCTGTGTGCCAAGGTAAGACCCACCTGCTTTGGCTTGAGGTCACCCACACCTCTGTCCACTGGCAGAACCTAAGCCCATGGTGTGGTGACACTGCCATGGCCACCAAAAGTGGACATTCCACATGTTTATATTGGAAGCTATACTTGGCTTCAAAAGGAAGGGATGAAGAGACGAGCAGACCAAAGCGAGAGAGCTAGACAGGAAGGATGCTGGCTCAGCTGCAGGGTTCCAGGCCTCCCAAGCATGAGTGCTGTCAAGTGGTGATAAAGACCGCGTCTGGCTGTGTCACAGAGGGCAAAGGTGTCAAACCACCAGTCCATACAGACCTGTGTGCAAGACCTTGAATTTATTCTTCAGGAAGGGTACATTGTTTCTCTGAGGGTTGGTTTCCTCATGTGTAAAATGGGTGTGTATAATAATACCTACCTCAAGTAGCTGCTGTGGAAATAAAATGAGACAATGAATTTGAGTAAATAGTGCATACCTACCCCAAAGTGGGTGCCCAACAAATGGCTCTTGTGTTTGATGGTGGTGGTGGTGAGATTGGTGGCATTGACGGTGAGGGTGTTGGTGATGGTAGTGATGGTGGTATAGGTGGAAGAGACTGTTCTCAGAAAGATGCACCCCTACCCCCAACATTGGACTGAGGTTGAGCCTGGCTTCTGCTAAATTTCCCCATCTATTGACCAAGAGAATTGGGTTAAACTTATAGTTTTCAGACATTTTTAAACATATAAGATTCATTCTTTTACTTAAATTATATGCAGACATGAGGTCTACTCCTGGCTGTAATGTAGAGCGTGGCAGGAAGCCCTTGCTTTCACACCAGCAACCAAAACAAGTTGCATACACCAAAAAACCATAGTTTTTCTGAATTCATCATATGGCTGAGGTTGCAAAGAAAGTAAGTGGACAAAACAGCAGAAAGTGATAAGCCTTTTTTTTTTAAGGATTTTGTTTATTTATTTGACAGAGGGAGACAGTGAGAGAGGGAATATAAGCGGGGGAGTGAGAGAGGAAGAAGCAGGCTTCCGGCTGAACAGGGAGCCTGATGTGAGCTCGATCCCAGGACTCTGGGATCATGACCTGAGCTGAAGGCAGACGCTTAACGACTGAGCCATCCAGGCGCCCCAAGTGATGAGCCTTTTATAGGAGAGAAGAGACTCATGGTTACCCTCTTTCCTGACAGGGCAGCAAGAGGAGGAGGAATCTAACCTGGACAGGGGCTAAGGTAAAACCAGTTAAAACTTGAGCACACTTTCAGTGGCTATGTGTAGGTTGGCAAGACAGGATAGAATTTTGAGCATCCCAGTCACTAAGAGAGGCTACACTGACCCACCGGTTTTGTTGAGTTCTTTACTAAGATGTGTCCCAATCTGAGGTGTGTGAGGACTTTTCCCAAGTTCAAGGGAGCTTTCCTCTGAAGGTGATGTTGGGACAAGGCAGGAGACCTAGAACAGTCCATCTGAAGCACATTGGACACCTTTCAGCTGCCCAGGGCTAGGTCTTGGGAAGTTGTGCAGAGGGAAACTCATCTGAGATATTCAAGACAGAGAGAGATCTCCTAAGTTGCTCAAAACCTGGAGTAGGACTAGAGAGCAAAGAGAACTCTTCAGAAGCCAAAAAGTTGGCACCAGGCTGGGAAGCAGAGAGATTTCCCACAGTTGGGAAACCTGGTTCTTGATTATAAATTACAGAGATCCCAGCAGTCTTTCCTGTGCTCTGAACCCAAGCCCTGTAGGAAGGAGAGACATGATCCTACTTTCAGATAGTTTTTGGAGCCAGTAGTAAACTAAACTACAAATTAAAGCTACAACAAAGCCTGCTACTACTTGAAGTACAGGTCAAATTGCCCCCATCTAGTGACCTGACATAAGAGGGGGTTCACCCATTACTGATGATAACTATTGTTTGCACCAGTTGATATTTTTCTTTGTATCAAATGCTTGACATACAATAAACTTTCAAGGCACATAAGAAAGTGGTAAAATGTGACCCTGGTGAAGAGAAGAAATAGTCAATAAAAGCAAACTCACAGAGGATAGAGGTATTGGGATTATCAGAGACTTAAATAATGATGATAAAGAATAATAAAGGATCTAGTGTAAACATTTGACAAGTGAGTTAAATAAAAACCAATAGTGAAATTTCCAATTAATAAATGTAGAATAAAGGAAATAGAAAATCATTACTAGAACACCACACCCATTATTACTGATCCACAGATGCATGTTAAAATTAGTTGATAAAACTGTAAGGAGAAACAGGTTATTTGGATAGCCTCAAAGTATCTCCTCCAAAATATTTGTTGATTGCTATGGTGGTTTTCATAAATGTCCACAGATTCTATTTTTACTTCTTTCTCCAAGAGCTTAAGTCTACTCCTCTTGAATATGTGCTTGATTTAGTGACTTACTTCCAAAGAGTTGAGTATGAAGGGAAAAGTGATAACTTTACATTGGAGAAATTGGCTGATACCACCTCAACCAAGTGATCAAGATTATTATTACTCATAATAAGCAATGTTGCTATCCTGTGCATCTTGGTATATTGTGATGAGAAGGGCACTTTATCTCTGTAGTATTCTCCAAACTCCACAACCTCAGTCTAATCACAAAAAAAAGTCATAAAAATCCAAACTTAGGGATATTATACAAAATACCTGGCCAATGCTCTTCAAAAGTACCAAGGTCATGAAAGACAAAGGAAAGATCATGAAACTTTCATAGATTGAAGGAGACTAAAGAGACACGATATTTAAATCTAATGCATCATGCTAGATTGGATTTTAGATCAGAACAAGGATGTGAGTGGAAAAACTAGTGAAATCTAAGGAAAAAATCTATATTTTAATAGTCTGTGGTGTAGTTAATAGTGTTGTACCAATGCTAATTTATTACTTTTGATAAATGGTTCAAACAAATGGTTATATTTTAACCTTAGAGCAGGGGTTGGCAATTTTTTTCTGTAAAATGTTACATAGAAAATATTTTAATCTTTGCCAGCCACGTGGTATCTGTCATAACTACTTGATGCTGTCACTGTAGTGTAAAAGCAGCCATAGATAAAATATAAATAAATGGGTATGGCTGAGATTTGTCACCTGGGCTATAGGTACCTGGAATACATTGGGGCAAACTGGATCAGTATACAGAAGCCCTACATGCATCTTTGCAACTCTTCTGTAAATCTTAGTTCATTTCAAAATAAAAACTTTATTAAAATAAACAATAAAGAGATAGGAATTTCCTTCAGCAATATGGAAGCTATGAAAAATCAAACTGAAATGTTATAAATTTAAAGTATATCAGAAATGAAGAATTCATTAGATGGGACTAAGTGAAGACTGGACTCGACAGGGAAATATATCAGTAAACTTGAAGACAGATCAATAGAAAATACCCAAATGAAAACTCAAAGAGAAATAAAGGGAAAAATAGGCTATTCAAAATCCGTGGATAGTATGAAATGATCTAAAATATATGGGTTCAGTGCCCAGGAGGTCAGGGAGAGAGAAAATGGGGCAGAAGAAATAATTGAAGAAATAACGGTTGAGAACTTTCCAACACTGATGAGTCAGGAAGCTCAGTGAAATTTAAACAGAAAAAATACAATGAAAAAACACATACATCAAATTCAAACTAATGAAAGCCAAAGATAAAGAGAAAATTAAAAAAAAAGATAAAGAGAACATTGCATATAAGAGAAAAATACAAATTGTGGCTGATTTCTCACCAGAAACAATGGAGGCCAGAAGACAATGCAATTAACGGCTTTTAAAGTAGAAGAAAATAAACAAAACCTGTCAACTAGAATTATATATACAGAGTAGAAATTTTCCAATACAAAAGCCAATTCAAGATGCTTTTGGGGAGACAGAGCTGAGATGATTTATTGCCAGCAGATGAATTGGCTAATAAATTACAAGAACTGATTTTAAAACTGTTCTCAGACCAAGGAAAAAAGATACCAGGTAGAAATGCAGAACAGCAGGAAGGGAGGAAGAAGTCCAGAAAGGGTAAATATCTGGGTGAGTGCTAGAGGCCTTCCTTTGTTTGTAAATTTATACATATAGTTTAAAATTAAAAAAAATTAAAGATTTTATTTATTAATTTGACAGAGAGAGAGAGCATAAGCAGGTGGAGGGGCAGGCAGAGGGAGAGGGAGAAGCAGGCTCCCCACTGAGCAGAAAGCCCCACTGGGGGCTCGATCTCAGGACCCTGGGATCATGACCTGAGCTGAAGGCAGACGCTTAACTGACTGAACCACCCAGGTTTTTAATCCTTAAAAAAATAAATTCTTATAATTTATTTTGGCCTTAGAACACATGTAAAAATATGGAAAAACAAAATTTCAAGGAGCAATGGGGTAACAGGAATTACACTGTTATAAAATACTTACACTATTCTTGAATAGTATAATAGTTTTGAAGGTACAATGTGGTATCTTAAAAATGAATTCTGTAATCTCCAGCTAATTAAAACATAACAAAACAGGTAAAAATTGATACAGTAAATAAATTGAAATACTTAAGCATATATATAATCCACTCAAAGAAGGTAAGAAAGAGAAAGAGAAACAAACAAACAAACAAACAAAAAACAAATGGGATAAATCAAAACCACATGCCAAGGTGGTAGCATTAAACCCAATCTTAACAAAATTTTATTAAATGTAAATGGACTAAAAAATGTAAATGGACTAAACACATTACTAAAACAGAGATTACCAAATTAGATCAAAAAGCAAGAACTTACCTGTATGCTTTTTACAAAAACACACTTAAAATGCTAGACATAAACAAAGTGAAAATAAAAAGATGAAAAATGAGGTATTATGCAAACACTAAGCATAACACAGCTAGTACAAACAGAGTCATATCAGAAAAAATAGGCGACAGAAAATAGTTTTGCTAGAAGTAAAGAGGTACAAAACACAATGATAAAGGGAATGGTTTACCAAGAACACAGAACAATCCTAACTGTATGTGCAGCTAGTAACAGTTTCAAAGTGCATGAAGCAAAACTGTCAAAACTAAAGGGAAAAATAGACAAATCTATAGTGATATAAATGTTAACACCAGTCTCCCTGTTATTGACAGAATAGGCAAAAATTTAACAAATATGCACAAGACTGAAGCAACACTACCAACCAAATGAACCTAGTTGACATTGATAGAACATCACCTAAAAACTACAAAATCACATTCCTTTCAAGTTCACCTGGAATATTCTCTAAGATAGAGAGATGCTGAGGTCATAAAAGACATCTCAGTAAACATCAGAATATTGAATAAAACAAAGTATATTCTGTAATTACAATGGCATGAAATTAGAACGCCATATCAAAAGGATTAAATGGAAAATCCTCAGATCTGTGAAAATTAAGGACATACTGCTAAGTAACCTCATAGATCAAAGAAGAAGCCCCAAATGAAATCAGAAAATATTTCTACCTGAACGATGATAAAAACACATTACAGCTTGTGGGATGTGGTGAAAGTAGTATGTAGAGGAAAATGTAAACCTTTCAAAATGCTTATACTAGAAAACAAGAAAGGTTTAAAATCAGTAGCTTAAGAAATTAAGAAAAAAGACAAAGAAAAACAAAGAAAACCCAAAGAAAATAGAAGAAGGAAAGTGATAAAAATAAGAATGGGAATCAGTGGAATAGAAAACAGACACAATAGAGAAAATCAACAAAATAAAAAAGGTAGTATTTTGAAAATAATAATACTGATAAACCTTTCTGTAACCTGCTTCAGGAAAAAAGGGGGGGAAGGGAGAAAACACAAATTGTTTATATAAGAATGAACATTTTAAAAGGGGAGAGACATTATTACAGATCCTACAGACATTAAGAGGAAAAGGAGATATTGGGAACAACTTTATGCCAATAATTTATAACTTAAATGGGATGGTGGTCTTCACCTAAAAACACAGTTTACAAATCTAAATTGCCCATATTTATTATATACATTAAATTCATATTAAAAACATTTTCCTCAAATAAATCTCCATGTTGAAATGGCTTCAGAAGTGAATTCTATCATCCACTTATCAAAGAAATAATACAAACCCTACACAAAATTTTTTAGGAAAGAGAGGCAAAAGTAACTTTTCTACTACATCAGCAATATCCTGACCCCCAAACCTGCCACAGGTGTTTCCACGAAAGAAAAGAAAAATATCTTTCGTGAACATTGATCTAAACATACTTAAGAAAATATTAGAAAATAAGATACAGTATATTTTAAAAGGTTTAAACGTTAAGACCAGGTAGGATTATTCCAGGATTGCAAGGTTGGGCTAACATCCAAAAACCAATCAGCATGACTCATTATATGAACAGAAGAGAGGAGAAAATCCATACCATAATCTCGAAAGATTCAGAAGAAAGAATTTGACAAGATTCAGCATCCATTCCTGATAAAAGTTCTCACTAAATTAAGATGCTAATAGAAATCAGAAACTGGCTCTCTCTGGAGTGGGGAGATTGACTGGAACAGGACCCCCCAGACCCCAGACCCCACAGACTAGTATTTCTGCACACCCGCTGCGGCTGAACCCAATCCCAATCTTCCCCTGAGTCCTAGCCCTTGTGTGGTTTACTTTAAGCAACAAAATGATGGTCAATGGCCTTAGATTATCTGGGCTCAGGTTTGGAAGTGCCACTTACCAGCCAGAAAACAGTGAACAAGTGATTTGACCTCTTTGCTCCTCAAATCCCCTGTCCACGAAACGGCATAATAATGGGATTTCTCCCGTGGAACTGTTGCAAGTATTGTGTGACTAGATGCTCAAGGGAAGGTAGCTGCCCTCACTCCTATCTGCACCATCCTCATCCAGCTTAGGGACCAGGCTATGCTCAGGGGATATTTAGGAGATACTTCAGCGATAGTCAGGATGGTCACTGCTAGCTGCCCCCCGTTTTTCTCTCTCCTTCCTTCCTTCTGTCTCTCCCTTCCCCCTTCCCTTTTTCTTCCTTCCTTCCTTTCTTTTTATTTCCTCAAAGAAATATGTTATGTTCAATAAGTCTGCATTCAGAAGGGATGAAGTTCTTTTCTGCACAGTAAACATGTTTCTAAGTGGGCCCACACAGACACCCTAAGTAGTGGGGAACTGTCCCCAAAGCAGGCTGGCCTTCCATAGCTTCCCACGAGTCTCATTCAGCACAGGGACCTACAGGCCCAGCTGTGTCCTTGGTGTCCTCTCCAAGTGAATGCAGCCCCAGCACTCCTGAGCAGAGAGAGCAGTCCTAACTCAACCCCTTTCTGAAAACATCTCCAGCTTTGCTCATCCTTTCTTCCTCTCCTTCCTGCAGTGGTGGCCTCGCTTTCCAAGGCTGACCTCTCCACTGACCTCAGCCTGGGTGAATATTGCTCCTTCCCTGACCCCATTATATTCTCTCTCTTATCACCAGACACAAGTTCCTTCTCCTTAAGATGCCATGCAGTGCCCTGCCAGGTGCCAAGTTTGCTCATGTATTGGGATATTCCTGCTTCCTCCCCTTCTTCACCACCTATCCCACTGTTCATGGTCCTCTTCTCTCCTAGACCTGAGAACCCCAGGACTTTGCTTCACCAGTCTTTCTTGCTTCTGAAGAAATGAATGCTCCCAAACTCTCTACCCATTTTAATGCCTTCCTTCCTTAGTTTCTAAAACCAAGGTCTATTCCTGGTCTCCATTACTCCTGCTTACTTTCCTATTGTCCCTTATGGCTTAGCCAGTGTCTGCCCTCCCCTTGCTCCCTTGTACATGTCCTGGTAGAGATGAGATGATCTCACTCTTTGGGCTTCCTTTACGCTACAGGTGGTGGCCAGGTGAAAGAGTACGGACAGGTGAGTATGCTTCGATGTCCTCGGGGGCCTTCCTGGTAGAGCAGGCAGAAGCCAACAGCGTCACCATGTGCCCCTTGCCTTGGATGCCTTGAAGCCTAGAGCGCTGGAGCTGTCCTTGGGACTGTGAAGGAAAGGCTGCGAGGATCACAGAGATACCAGGCCTGACCTCACTGAGCTGCTGAACCAGCACCAGCAGCTCCCACCTCCAGCTTCTTGTCTTTTGGAAAAAGAAGTACCTAATTTTTAAATAGCTTTTTCCCTGACTTTCCATGGCTAGACAAAAACATTCCTAACACCATTGTCCTTCCATGTGCTTTAAAAAGACGATTCCCAAGGATCACTCTGACTCCCGTGTCTCTTTTCTAGGTGAGGGTGACTTTGGAACCTGGGTCTGGGATCCAAGCTCTTTCCCAACATTCTGTCCCTGTGACTTCCAGGAGGTTCCTGCCTGCCAGGCAGATGACCTGCCAAGCTCAAAGTCAGCACCACAACAGAATCCGAACTTCCTGTCCCACTCCTTCCTCCTTTTTAAAATTCCTTATCCCTTCCTCACTTCCTTCTCCCCCCTAGAGTTTCCCACCCTCCCATCGCTCAGGGACCAAAAGTGAACCCACTGACTGATTCCCTGCCCTCCAAGCTAACCAATTAGTTTCAAGTTCTGTAGATTCCAAGAGTGTCTCTCCTGTGTCCCCTGTTCTTCCTTCCCTGTGCATGACATTTTCCTTCTTCACCTCTCTGTGGATCCCTTAGTGGCCTCCCCACCCACAGCCTCTCTCCATCTGATTAATCATTCTGCTGCATCGCTCGAGTCCTGCTAACTTAATCAGGCCACGATTGCCCTTTCCTCACAGGAAAAAGTCCTAAATCTCAAACCTGACCTCTAACCCCCATGCCTTCTCCTAGGATTGACGGGGGCTCACATCTGACACTGGAGGTGTCTTCTACCTGCCTATTTGCTCACATCTTATCCACTTCTCCAGTAGTGAACTCAACTTTCGACCCCTCTCTGGAATCTTCCTTGAGTGTGCCTTTGAAAGCCAAGCCCCTGCCGACCTCTGAGAACTGCAGAGGATGTGGGGCTGCAATCTTTCTCCAACCTGTTTTCCAGCTTGTAAGCTCCTGAGGGCACAGCCAGACTATGAGGTGCTTCTGCTGGCTGCACGTGGCCCAGCAGTGTCTGCCATGTGGCAGGTGGGTGACGGTGATGACCCCAAGGGCTTGCAGTGCCTCCAGACCCTGGCTGACGGCCATAGAAACTCATGACACATGATGAGGTGAGCCACCGGCTATAGAGAGACGGGGTGCATCCAGAAGTGCTGTGCTGGTGTTGGCAGGCCATGTCTTCCCACCGTCGGGGATGCTTGCTGGAGACCAGACCAGAACAGAGCCTAATGAGCAGCAACCAGCCAGTAAATGAGAGGACACTTTGACAGTTGGGACTCTGGGGCTTCAGCAACTTGGGTGCCAGCCTGGCACCTCCATAATGATGCAGAGGAGACACTAGAAAACCCTGATAAATAAGCCTCTGTGTTCTCCTGGTGGGGGCTTACACAGGGGACTGATGGCAGGACAGGGGGCCCGAGACCCTGGACTGCCAGTGTATCACCTGCCCCTCACACTTGGTGGATGCTTGATTGATACTTGTCATCTCTATTTTTACCACTTTTGTTTTTTCTCTCCAAGTTGCTACTGCCAGAGAGTCTGTTTTCTTCCTAAATCGGGCCTGGATTGTCCCCAGAGGATTGGTGGAGTGGGAGGACCCATCCTGAGAAAGTCATGATGAGTATAGATCCTGCTGGGGACTTGGATTTGTCAGATTTGTTGTTCAGGAATAAATGTGTGTATGTGGAGTTGCTGCTGGAGGCAGGGGGTTGGAGCCACATGCTGAGGGTTTGCCAGAGGGGAAGCTGACCTTTCCAGCTTTGGAAGGCTTGGGCTGCTGACCCATGGTGAGGGGTGGCTATGGGGGCAGGGGTCCTTTGGCCCCTGGGACCTAGAGGTGCCTGCTGCAGCCCAGGTGAGGGCAGCCTGTTCCATTTTGTTCTATCACACAACAGGTATGTATTGTGTCCCACACACGCCCCAGGCTCAGAGCTGGGCAGACACACAGAGATGACGGGGACACCTGGCCAGGAAGCTCGCAGCCTAGTGAGGAAGGGCCTGCGGTAGATGCCATCAATATAGGGGCCACCTCAGAGGCCAGCCTTGGGTCTGGGGTGTGTGGTGTGTGTGCTGGGGCTTCACCCAGCCTGGAGGGTGTAGGAGCTTCCTGGCATGGCCAGACAAATCACCACAATCTGGGGGCTTTAAAACAAAGTCATTTATTCTCCCAGAGTTCTGGAGGCCAGAAGTTTCAAATCCAGGTGTTGGCAGAAGGACATGCTCTCTGAAGGCTCTGGGGAGGATCCTCCCTGCCTCTTCCAGACTCTGGTGCTGTGGGCAATGCTTGGCGTTCTTCGGCTTGCAGACCCATCACTCCAATCTCTGCATCTGTCTTCATGTGGACTCCTTCCCTGCGTTTCTGTGTCTCACCTCGCTTTCTGCCTTTTTCTAATAGGGACACCTGACATTGGTGTCCTTATTGATGGGACTAGGTCTCATCCTAAAGCAAGACAATTGCATCTCAAGCCTGTTAATTACCTCTGCAGAACCCCTTTCCCCCATAAGGTCAGATTCACATATCTTTTTGGGAACCCCCCCAACCCACTACAGAGTTGTGGGTGCCCATGGTTCAGGAAGCCTTCCTATGTTGTTGCTCCCATTGGCTTTGGAGGTAAAGTGGTCAGGTGGAGTCATCCAGGTAAAGAAAGGAGGAGAGAGGGCACCCCAGGCAGTGATGGATAGATCAGAAGCAGGGAATAGCAGTGAAGGAGTCTGAGTGAGGGGCAGGGCATGGTGTATATGTGATGGGAAGTGAGAGGAAAACAACAAGATTCTTGAACACAATTAAATTCAGGGCTTGGGGCTATATCCTCAAGTCGGTGGGGAGCCATGGAAAACTTAAGGCAGAGGGAAATCAGCTCAGTTTCCTGACAACAGAAAGGGAACAGGGCTGGGAGGGACCTGACTGCTAAGAGGTAACTCCTCGGGGAAGGAGCCCAGTGGGGAGAGCCCCATCCTTCCCACCCCTCACCCTGTTTGAACACCCCTCCAAGGCAACACACACACACACACACACACACACACACACACACACACACACACACACACTCTTTCTTCTCTGGGGTGGGTGGGCTGTGTATCTCCAGCCATTTGGCCAGATGGAGGCAGAGCTGATTGAGATTCTGGGCACAGAGGGGGTCTGGCAGCACTGGGTGTGGGTGTGAGGAGCTAATGTCCCTTTTCAGTATGCCTGTGGCTTTCCACTCTGCCTGCTATTGAATTGTTCATCTATAACATTTGTAGGCCTATTAAGAGGGAAATACAACTTCATAGTTACAGATAAGAGATTAGACAGATCAATTTGAAGTCTATGAAACAGACAGAGTGGGGAGGATGTTATAATTTTCAAATTGTGATCTTGCTGACTTTGGAGCTGTTGGTTTATTGGCTTGCAGTCCGTCTCCTGACCACATAGGCTATGATGTTTTAGTGACGGGGAGAGCAGTCTATTGTCAAGTGCTTAAATCCACTTAGGGATGCCAGGGACCGGGACTCCATTGACTAGGGGTAGGGATGGCGGCTCAGAACAGCGGGAGCTCACCACTTTCTGTCTCCCACTACTGGGTGTGCAAAATTGTCCAGTCAGAGCGTAGAGCTATGGGTTTTGCTGGATGCTCTTAATCCAATAAAGTACGGTGGCTAATGACAGAATGAAATTACCTGTTCAGGCAGTGACTCCTCAGAGGGCCCCTCTGTGAGGCTGCAGTCCTTGTTAGCAGCCATGCTGCCAGCTGGATGTGACCTGTGCAGGAAGAATTTGCAAAAAATGTTTGAAAAAGGCCAAGTCCCCTCCAGGGAGCCCGATGGCCCCATCTGCCTCCCCCCCGGCAGCTGGGCTCCTTATGTTCCACCTTTGTGCCAACTTCCCAGAGTTCTTACCTCTCTTACTGCTCTCCAGTCACCTGCTTTTCCTTTGCCACCTGTGATCCCTATTGGGAATTCCTTGTTGACACTGACCAACACATCCCAGGGGTAGGTGTTCTTAGCTGAGTCCCAAGAATTCTTAGAAGGGAATTCAAGTTTTTTTCCTACTTTCTTCCATAAAGCTAAAGAATTTCAGAGATTTTCAGTGCTTGGTACTGGCTGCATGACCTTGGGAAGGTTTCCTAATGACTGTATCCCTCCGCTCTGAAGTAGGTCCAGTCATAGTGTCAATCTCAAGAGGTGAAGGAAGTGGTGCTTGGGAAGGGTTCAGCACCAAGTGACACATAGCAAGCTCTGCACAGATGTTTGCTACATCATCAATGCAACCACCACTGCTGCTGCCTCC
>NW_027397080.1:33573593-33602860 GCF_003265705.2 Callorhinus ursinus
CATCACCATCACCACCACCATCATCACCACCATCATCCCATCATCACCACATTATCATCAATTATCTAGTCCGAACTCCTCATAATTTAGGTTAGATTGTTTGAGTGTTCTTAGGAACATTTCTTTTTCCATATTTTAAGAAAAAAAACAGGCACACATGCTCACACACATACAGAGAGGGACAGAGAGATCCAGTGAAGGAAAGCTGATCAAAGGTGGGGGGACACAGGAGATACACAAAGAATAAGGAGGCACACACATGGAGACATTTCTCATGGCTGAGAAAAAGAGTAGAATAGAATACAGCATGTTGAGACCTGGGACAGCAAGAACATGGTCCTGGCTTTGATCAAAGTTGCAGCCTCCATTTGGCACCTTCTTAACAAGTGGCAGCTCAGAACTCTTGAGGATATTGTCATATTGGTGTTGTAGACATGATAATGGTGATCATCAGTTCATTGGAGGGGACATCACCTCTTGCCTTTCAGGCCAAATTAAACTGGTGAAAAGCCTTGGTTCCTCTTACATAGAACATGATATTAGTAGTTTAAATTCCAAAACAGAGACTAGAAGCAATAACACCATGGGTAACAGGACACTGGTGTTGGTGAGACTGTCCCTGTGGTCTTGGAGTCACAGTGGAGGCCCCACAATTGAGATCAATAGAGGACACCTACTCCTAGTTTCAAAGACAACATGAGGCCACACTACACATGCAGAGCTTTCTAAAAGATTGTGACACTGGTTCTGTGAGTTGTCACCCACCTCTGGCATACATAAGAGAAGATGAGAAGCTCAAAAGAGATTGACTGGAGAGGAGGGGCCACCTGGCTCCATTATCTTCCTGGACGAGGGTATAGAATCCAAGGCAGGGAGGCCTCATGAAAACTACTTTGTGAGTAGGGGGCATGCCTGTCCGTAAGAAACCCATCCCTATGCCCCAGAGACATTGGCCCCTGGGGCTGGTGGCACCACAGCCACTGGTGATGAGACAGCACTTGGGAGGATCAAATCTGAGTCCTGGATTTTGGTAAAGCATGCGGGGGGGCTGGCTGGATTGCCTGTGACCATGCAGAGAAGGGGGGGAAGCCTGCATTTCCAGAATTTGGGGGATGGAGTTCAAGTTACCTAGCTTCCCCATGAATTTAGTGATTGTTGTGAGTATAGCCAGACCTGAAGGGTCTTGTGAAGGCCCAGTCCAAAAGAGCTGCCCACCCAAGTGAGCCAATCCTGGTGGACCATGGCTTGAGGAGCTCAGAAAGAGCAAGATGTTTTCATCAAGAGACTGAATTAGGCCAGGTCTGGTTGTAGTAACAAACAGTAACAAACAGTCTGCAGTAACAAACAGTCCCCAATTATGGCCACATCACAGCAGCCCCAGTCAAGTAAGAGTTTATCCTTTAAGGCTATCTTCAATCCCTACCCAGCCCAGAGGAGCCTGAGAAGTAGATATTAAGAGATATTACAGACCATGCTTCCCACTCCTTTATGATCAGCTGAATCCATGGTCTGGCCAGAAATTAGGGAGAGAACAAAAGTCAAAGTGTATGATAAAGTGAAGTTTGATTGAAACTGGATTGATTTTTTATCTACCTGGAATGAGACTACTCTTAGGGTAATCAAGTTTGTGCACTGCACAAAGGTATCTGGCACAATGGACTAGTAGATATTTAAACCCATGCTTAGCTCTGTTATCCAAGATTTGCATCCTAGCAAGTGTGCTGCATCAACTCAGAGGGAGAGGCACCCTCTGTATAACGCATCCATCCATAAAGGACCTTTAAAAATTTGCATAAACGCATCATATATGCTAGGGGGTAGCCATTCTAGTACCTGAAAATGCCTAGAAAAGCCTGTGGATGCACCCATGCTATCATTCAGGGTTGGACCAGGGAGTTCTAGTCCAGCACAGTTGAAAGACATTGGTGGGAAGAAAAGTAAATTTGTATCTCGATTGAACTTCACTGAATTCAGTCCACCAAGAACACAATAATAGTGCACCATTCTAAGGAAGGAAAGGGAAATATGTGTAAGCCAACTAGAGGACTGGTTGTTCAGTAGGATAGAGACTTGCCCAGGGCCCTGAGGGCTGTTGCATCTATCCCCAGGCTCAAAGAAGTAGCGCTGCTGCTGTAGCTAGCTGTTCCTCCCCCTGTGTTGTGCCTAGGACAGCAATGCTTTGGAATTCACGTGCTACTGTGAGGATGGTTGTGGTCTAGGCATCACAAGACTGGGGCACAAGGTTGGGGCCCAAGCCTGCATTGTGCCACTCACTAGCTAGCTGTGACCCTTGGGGCTGACCGCTCACCTTCTCTGGGTCTCAGTTCTTGCCATCTAAAATGAAGAATAGAACCCAGTGAGCTAACATTACATTTCATAACCATGGTGATAATGGCAATGACACGGTATTACCTGACACGTGGTTCTTATCAGGTGCCAGCCAACATTATGAGCATATTTATATATGTTGACTGAATCACCTTATGGGGAGACACCCTATTCCCATTTTACAGACACAGAAATGGAGACTCAGAGAAGTCGAGTGGTTTGTCCCAAGGGTCAGAGCTATAAATGACAGAAGAGGGATTTGAACTTAGTTTAACTGTAGGGTTTGTTTTTTAATGCCATGCTCCATGGGCTCTCAAATGCTCACAAAGCATCAGGTATCCTATAGTGAGTGCTTACTATGGGCTGGTCACTGTGCTGGGTGCTTTTAGCTGCAGCTCACTTCACCCTCAGGATCCTTCTTGAAATGTTGCTGCTGTCTACAGCATTATGTGTTTGAGAAAATGAGGGGTGTAGAGACCAAAGTGCCCAAGGTCATGTGCTGGTTAGTGGAAAGCCTGGGATTCAATCCCAGGGCTGCCTGATGCCAACATGAGAGCTTTCCTTCTGTGCTGAGCCTCCTTCTGTCAGCTCAGGGAGGTGGAGCTAAGTCTGGTCTGGCATTCACCTGCTGTGGCTTTGCCCATTCAGGCTCCCCAGTCTGGTCCCCAGGGAATCAGCCAGGAAGGTCTCAAGGGATCTTTGCCACCCAGGGACCAGGGGTTCTGTGATGTGTATGCAGCAGGCTGGCCCCAAAGGGGCAAGAATTCACTTGAGGTTTCAGGACCATGGCTCCTGCCACCCAAGCCTATCCAGTTCCAAAGTGTATCTTGACTTGGCTTTTGTGGAGTTTCCTGAAGAACTCATATCCCAAAGGCTTCTCCATCAGTACAGAGTTTGACATGGAGTTACTTTTGACTATAGCAGAGAACTCAGCTCCCAGAAGCTTCCAATGGTTGCAGCTGCAGTGAAGGAGGACCAAGGAATTGGCTCTACTTTAGTCTTAAGGCAGTGGCATTATGGTCAGGTTGCTCCTCCTCTCCAGAAAGGCACAGCCAACCTTCAGCCCTTGGTGGAGAGGCCACTGTCCATACCATGCCTGGGGCTGGTTTTGCGTGGATGACACTGTCCCATCTGCTTCTTAGACACCAAATACCCACATCTGGTTCTCAGATAGCTGTAGGATTCCAATACTTCTGGCTTGGTTGAAAATAGATTGATTATGCCTCCAGAGCTGTCTTATCCAATATGGTGGCCACGAGCCACATGTGGCCATTGAGTACTTTGGATGTGCTTGTTCTAATTTAGATGGACTGTGTCAGATACCCACTGGATTTCAAAGACTTAGTACCAAAAAAAAAAAAAGGATGTAAGATATTTCATTAATAATTTTTATATTGCTTATCTGTTGAAATGATCTTGTTTTTTGATACATTGGGTTAAATGTTATAATGTAATATAAAATAACATAAAAATGAAAAATGAATTTTATCTGTTTTTCTTTTATAATTTTTTGTAATGTGGTTGTTAGAAAATGTAAAATTATATATGCAGCTCAGGTTATTTTTCAGAGGGCAGCACAGTGGCTGGGGCAAGAGCTCAGGCTTTTAAGGACTGGCACTTGGAACCAATTTGGGGCATTACTAAGCAAGAAAGGAACAGCCTCTGACCTGGAGAGCCTGCTTTATCCTCTCTTCTCCCACCTCACTTGAGCTGGGTCTTCAAGAACACAAGGCAATTGCCGATGAGGAGGAATGCATTTTGTGCATTTTGTGATTCAGAACTCGTGCTGATCATGGGCTGTACACCAGGCACCAGGCACCCTCCTTACCTTACATTACTTAATCCTTGCAACAATCCCATGTAGCAGGTGCCATTTGAATCCCCTTCTATGGGTGAAGGAAGTGAGCTCAGAAAGGTCCAGTAACATGTCCACGGCTCTGAATTCTGGGAATGGCTGGGGCAGGGTTTGAGCCCAGACAGTCTGGCCCCACATCTGGGGGCTCAGCTACCCCATTTTAGTGGAAACAAGGTGAGGATGACCCACTTGACCAGTCAGACGGTGCCTCAGGAGACAAAGGAACAAGAAGGGGTCCTTGAGGTTGGCACTCCTGGGTTATATCTGGGTTTGTGCCCCACTGTGTGGCTTTAGGCAAGGTAGCGGACCTTGTCATCTTTCCAGTAGGATGATGGACACCTCTTGGTGTTCTTGGGGAAACTGACCGAGAGGAGGGAGACAAACGCCTATCATTCATTGAGCTGATGCTTTAATTTGTGGAGGGGGCTGGCCCCCAGCCCTTCTTTACGCACCTGCCAGTCCATCCAGTTCCTTCACTCATCCACACACTGCAGCTGTGTGTCAGCCCCCTCTGTGAGGTCTCAGGACCCCACCGTCTAACACGACATGGGCCCAGCCCAGAGGAAGCTGGCTAGCTGACCAGGGAAATGGACATGCAGGGCAGAAACCCAGGGGCACACCCACTCCCACCCGCCTTCCTGGAGTCAGGTGCAACAGGAGCATCGAGGAGGTGCTCAGTCACCCTGAGCCAGGGAGGCAGAGTTGAAGGCAAACAAGAGGGGGTGGGGGCACGAGGAAGAGGAAGAGCATTCCCTAGGAGAGAGGCTCTAGGGCCCCCAGAGTCCAATTCCTGTCTTAGCCCCATCCCTGTTGGGGGATCCATTCAGCTGCAGACAGGATGAGTCTGAGGTGCTCTGGCCTCCACTCTGAGACCCAGCTTGGCTTCCCTAATAACCTTGTCCCCTTCTGGTAAGCATGCTTGTCCCTTCATAAAAATGCATTTATGGGATGGGGCGTCTGGGTGGCTCAGTTGGTTAAGAGACTGCCTTCAGCTCAGGTCATGATCCTGGAGTCCCGGGATGGAGTCCGGCATCAGGCTCCTGGCTCAGTGGGGAGTCTGCTTCTTCCCCTGACCCTCTCCCCTCTCATGCTCTCTCTTACTCTCTCTCTCTCTCAAATAAATAAATAAATAAAATCTTAAAAAAAAAAACAAAAACATTTATGGGGTCTGTCCACGAGTCCGGGGATATGGTGGCAAACAAGCCAGAGAAGGTCCTTAACTTTGGGCTCTTCCTTTTCAATGGGGAAGATATAAAATAAATAAGCACCTAAGTAGACAAGATGATGTAGTTGTGGTAGGGCTGAGAAGGACATTTGACAGGAGCTGCACAGTTAGGACTCTGGAATGTCCATGCAGGAGTGCGGATCGGTGTCCAGAGATGAAAATGAATCACTGGCATTTCGTCTTTTAGAAATTGGTTGCAAAGATATTGGGAGGGCCTGTGGTACAGAAAGAAGAACATAAGGTGAGCCCTTCTAGCTTCTGAAAGCCACTGCCTTCCTTATGAGCAGGAGGAGGAAAAGGAAGGAAAAGGAGACAAGGTTACCCAGAGCGGCAGGATTGCTCTTCTGTGGACTTGGTGCTAGGAGCTGCCAGAGCAGAGACTCAAATCAACACTAGCCGGTAGTTGCTGCCCCCACCCCTGCTGCAGGGACTACACCAGAGCACACTGCTCTCCTTGCCTGCCTTCTCCCTCCTCCCACGGCCCCCAGGGGCAGGACCTCACGGGAAACAAGAGAGCCTGGAAACCAGACAGACAGGTGCGTAGTGCCGATCGGGGGCTTGAGAAGTAATCCACACTTTGGCACAGAGGATTTAAGTTGGCTTTCTGGTCAAAGCAAAGGTGTAGGACCTGCCCCAAAGCTATCTTTGCAGAACCAGTAGGCAATTTTTATTGAGATTTATAGGTATTTAGAGGTAGCTTTTGGGGGCTGGGAAGGCTGTGTTGGGGCGGGAGGGCAGACTGAGTTGACGATACAATGGTGCTATGATGAAGATCAGCTGGGGCTGCTGAGGAACGTGTCCTGAACATGTGGATTTGGGCTGAGCCTGCAGGAGGGGACTATCACTTGAGATGTCCTCCCAGAGCACTGAGGGCTGAAGATGCATCTGTGGCTTGGGTCACCTGCATGCTCAGCTGCTTAGTGACCCAGCTTTCCCAGCACCAGGCTCTGCCTTGCCAGCTCCCTTCTGAGGTCCAAGCTGGAGCTCCTTTCCAGTGGCTTCTGGCAAATTCAACAGCAGCCCCCACCCATCTGGATTCCTGGGGCTGCCATAACAAAACCACAAACTGGGGGCTTAGAACAACAGAACTTTATTCTCTCCCAGTTCTGGAGGCCAGAAGTCAAAAATCAAGGTGTTGGCAGGGTCTTGCTTCCCGGGAGTTCCCAGGAAAGAATCCTTCCTTGCCACTTGCAGCTTCTGGTGGCAGCCAGCATACCTTGGCCTTCTTTGGCTTACAGATGTGTCACTCCAGTGTCTGCCTCTGTCATCCCATGACCTTCAATCCTGTGCATCAGCATCTCCTGTTATCATAAGGACACCAGGCATATTGGATTTAGCGCCCACCCTACCCCACTATGAAGTCATCTTAAGTCATTACCTCTGCAATGACTCTATTATATCCAAATGCGGTCACAGTCTGAGGTTCTGGGAAGGACGCGAGTAGGGGTGGGACATGCCACCACCCGGCACCCACACCACAGTCATGTTCTACCCACGTCTAAGAGCATCTCATTGTTCCGTGCCCAGCCTCCAGATCCACCTGCCTTCATTAACACTGACAGGTGCTGGGTCCCAGCTTGTCTTTCTGCTGGTGGAGCGGGGAGCTACAGAGTGGAGCCTGTCAGAACCATCCCAACAAGCTCACCAGCCAAGAAAAGGGTCCCCTTGTATCAGATTCACTCATCTGATACTGTTTTTTTTTTTTCACTGAAACTGATTTTTTTTTTTTTTTTTTTTTTACCGATGACATGCAGAATCACCCACCAGCTTGCCAGGCCAACAAATGGAAGTTTTCTCATTTTCCTATATCCCCTTCCAATATTTGCCGAAGCGTTGAATATTTTGGTAGTTATATAACACAGCAGACATGAGATTTGTTTTATGCTTTCACTTTACTTTCTCTCAGAGGCATTATCTCCATTGCTACAGTCTTCATAATTATCACTTTAAAAGCTGCATAATGTTGCATTAAGAGGATGTACCATGATTTACTTAACTAAATGTCCAGCCGTGGTGGAGCAGTTGTTTTACTATTTAAATAGTGTGATTATGAACATCTCTGGAATTTGGCTTTTTGATTCTTATTTAATTCTTTGAAGGATTACATTTAAAATTAAACATTGCATTTTCGTTTCCTTTAAATAAATGATCTCTCCAATATCCTGACATTTTCCTAAGAATTTAGCACTGAAGTTAGATTGTAACGTACAAGACTTTGCTGTTTGCCTGTTCAACATTTCCTCATAACAGTAAAAGCACATTCCCTGGAGGCCATCCGCCTTCTCCTTGACCTCCACGTGCTCTGGCTGGAGTCAGCCTCACCCCAGTGATGGGGGTAGCATGTAGGACAGCAGGTCCAGTCCCCTTGGCCACAGCACTTGGCTCAGGAATGGGCCAGTAGCCAGATCTCTGTCAATCAAGGTGGGTCCAGGGTTTCTGTAGAAATCATTGGGAGGATGGAACCTCTCTTTCTGGAGCTATGAGGATGGAAGCCTGGAGTTGTTGGCAGCCACTCTGCCACCATGAGGTAAGAGTCTGTCTGGGAACAAAACAAAATGGAGGGGAATGGAGAAGAGAGATGGGGAGAGACAGAAAAAAGATAATGAGGGGAGATGGAGTAGGGAGAGGAAGGGAGGGAGGCAGTGATGGAGGAAGAGAGACACAGGACCCTGAAATTGTAGATTGAGTCCTGGAGGGTACAGGTATACAAGCCATCAAATGACCCTTTCTTGCTTACACCTGTTTGAATTGGAGTCTCTTGTCAATAAAACAGTGCTGTTGGGTATTCTGCATTGGTGTTTGCATACTTTAGAAACTATAGAAAAAGAAACTTTTCATCTGTTGGCATGGCAGCTGGTAGGTTATCACTAAGCTTAGAATGGAGGAAAATGAAGGCAGAACATGTGTATGCCTTCAGAAAGTAGCATGTCAGTGATGGGCCAGATCACATAAGGGAGGTGTGTCTGATGCATTCAGCACACTCACTGTGGTGGGTTCAAAGAGCACTGGCGAGAGAGTCCATGGACCCAGAGCCAGTGTCCACTACTGTCCCCAAGCCTCCCTTCCCTCATCTGCAGGAAATAAGGGGTTAGATCAGATTCCAGCCATCGAAGTGGAGAGAGACAGCCCTCCCATCCTCCACCTGAGCGACTGGACTTGATCTCTTTCCAAACATACCTTCCGTGTAAGATTTCATTTGAGGGGAAAAGAGCATCAACGAAAACAAACGGCTCCACCATAAAAGCAAACAGTTGGCAAGTTGGTGAGCTCGATGGCTAATCTCCACCGTGCCTTCCAGCTCCAGATCCCTGGGACATCAGGATGCATTTGCTTCCCTCCCTATTCTCAGTAAACACTGTGACCGACTGCAAGGTCTCAGTGGCAGACTTGTCTGCCTGCCTTCCAGGGGGAAAACAATTGTTCTTCCCGCCTCTGAGCCCCCTAAGGGCCTGGACAAGCGTATCAGGTTAGATGGAGGTGGTATATGGAGAATCAGTCTTTTTCTAATAATGCCCTGTGCAGTAAAGAAGTAGGTCAGCTTCTCAGACGCATCTCTCGAGACTAAGAGCCACAGTCTAGACAAGTGATTTCCCACCTCCCAGGGCATGGTCCCCTATTATTCCAGCATCTTTGACCTGGCCCCTGCTTGCGTTTATTCCATCTGGAGCCTCGGCATTTGGAAGAATGTTTGATCATCCTGGCCAGGAAGGTTTGTCTTTTTATTTTTTTATTTTTTTTTGAAGATTTTATTTATTTATTTGACAGAGAGAGACAGAGCAAGAGAGGGAAACACAAGCAGGGGGAGTGGGAGAGGGAGAAGCAGGCTTCCCGCCGAGCAGGGAGCCCGTTACGGGGCTCGATCCCAGGCCCCCGGGACCATGACCTGAGCCGAAGGCAGACGTTTAACGACTGAGCCACCCAGGTGCCCCGGAAGGTTTGTCTTTTTAAAATACAACAGCTGCATTAAGACTTTCTTAAAATGGCCTGTAAGCCTACCCAGGCAAGGGCGTGGCTCTGTAGAATTCTCTGGTCCTCAGTTACCAGGAAAACTTTTGAAGGTCGTGCTAAAGACACAAAGAAATACGTTTCATGATCTTCAGGAGTCATCGCCAGATAATTTCTGGCCTGGTTTGTCGTCTGTGCCCTTGACTTGCAGCTAATGAGTTCGGGGGAGATGTATAGGGCTAAAATAAAATACTTCTGTTAGAATGCCTTATCTTTTCCAGGGTGGCTTTACATTAATTTCCTCACTGTCTTCCCCCAACAACTCTGTGAATTAAGTAGAGAGCAGGCAGCATGATCCTGATTTTGCAGGCAAGGAAGGAGGACCCAGAGAAGTTACAGGACTCCCCCAAGGTCACCCAACGATTAAATGATAGAATCAACATGGCAATCAGGTCTCCTGACTCCTGGTCTTCCCTCTTTTCATTAAGCCAAAGGTTGGATTTAGCAGCTTAGTGAAATTTGAGGCATGAGGTTTTACCCACAAGTCCTTGCATTCACCTTTAATAACCAGGGAATTTGTTGCTTGATTTACTGACTAAAAGCAGAATAGTTAATTAAATATAACGACAGCAAGCTTTGGTAGGGAAGGAAAAATATCCCATGTCAATGTTCTTTCGCTAAATGAGAAAGTGCTGAGCCATCTGTCCAAGACAGCAACCCCAAGTGGAAATTTATTGTTCTTCGGTTATTGTTTCAAAAGACACAAAACCTAGAGGTTTCTGGGTACAGGTACACAAGGAATGTATGATGAGGGACAAGTGTGGCACAGTTGTTCATGTGAGTTAATTTTCTTAGTCCTTTGGAGAAACAAAGCCAAGCAAAACTCTGAGTATGTTCCCCATGAATACCAAAATGAGATTAAATTCTACATCTAAAGACTTTTAATAAAGACGAAGCCAGAAGGATTCAGCCACAGGGAATTGCCGACCAAAAGCATTAGAAAATTGGATACCAGAAATGAGAGACCAGAAGCCAGGAGACATCCCGGGTTACCCAGGAGACTGTGGCAGTACCCAGCTTAGACGGGAGCATATTCTTCCTGTTTTGGAGTGAACAAACTGAGTAATTATATCCCCACAGAAATCACGACAGCCAGTAATTAACGGGCAACGCCGCTCCCAACCCGAACACCTGTGTCTGCACAGCCCCGAGTGACAAGAAAGACACTTTGACAGTATCACCTTCACCTGGCACATATAGGCGGCCTGTCTTCACTCCAGCAAGGGTACGAACCACCAGAACGATACAGTCTCCATGTGGGTCGACAGAATAATTATCTTTCCTCCACTACCTTGTTGTGTTTTTCTTGAAAGATATGCTTACGTCTTACGCCCCCCCCCCCCAGTACCTGTGAAGGTGACCTGATTTGGAAATAGGGTCTTTGCAGGTGTCATCAAGTTAGGATGAAGTCAAGTTAGGGTGGACCCTGATCCAACTTGACTGGTGTTCTTTGAAGAAGAGACTCACAGCGGGGCTAGCCACATGGAGATGGAGGAAGAGACTGGCGTGGATGTGCCGGCCAGCCAAGAACAGCCTGGGACCATCAGCAGAGGAAGATCCTCCCCTGGAGCTCTTGGAGGGAGAACAGCCCCACCAACACCTTGATTTCAGACTTCTGGGTCCCAGAACTGGGAGACAGCCAATTCTTGTTGTTTAAGAGCCCCTGTTTTTTGGTGCTCTGTTATGGAAGCCACATGAAACCCCCCAGAAATACCCACAACTCTCCAGAAATGTCTCAGGTGTGGGCCTACAGCCTTGTGCTTGGGAGGAACTGTCCCCCACAACATGCAGAGTCGGAGAGGGATGGCTAGTTTTGTGACACGGGGTGGTGGGAACCTGGGAGCTGGCAGGGCATCTGTGGGTGGAACCCCACCTGGTTTCTCTTTCTGGGACACCCAACAACACCCACCAGACATGGGGTGAGTGTCAGAAGTGTGCCTAGAATTTTCTCCCCCTGCACAGCCCCAGGGCACCCCACTTCGTCCAAGTCCTTGCTCATGTGTTGCCTTTCCCAAGAGGTCTTCTCCAATCAGGGACCGAGATGTGAAGCCCCACACCCTCCGCTCTAGATTTCTTCACACTGTCTTCTACTCGTCTTACTATTATGTGTTTTGTCTGTTGTCTGTCTCATCCCTGGAAAATGCTCTGTGAGCCTGTTTTCCTCACTGATATGCCTCACTGATATGCACTTAACAAATACCCATTTGTTGAGTAACTGGATAAATGAATTGCAGTCAAAGACATTTGGATACTTGGGTTCAAGAGGCTCTGGCTGGTCCACATGCACCTGTGTGCTTCCCAGAACAGGGCTCACCTCTGCCAAAATGAGGGAGAGTTCCCTTTCATGTGTGAAACCTGAAAATCATGGCGTTTCACATGGAATCCCCCATCCCTTAAGGAAAAGTGCAGGCCATCATAACTTAGCCACCTCCACTTTTTAAAGCAGTGGATGCAGAAGGGCTGAAATCTGGTGTGAATGTTGTCTTAGCCTGTTTGGGCTGCAGTAATAAAAACAGCACAGACTCACACTTACCTGTCACCGTTCCGGGGGCTGGAATTCCAGGATCAAAGTGCCGGCAGATTTGCAGTCTGCTGAGAAGACCCACTTGCTGCTTTGCAGACAGTCGCCTTCTCTCTGTGTCCTCACTGGGCAGAGCACCGAGGGCCCCTTTCCTAAGGGCCCTAATCCCACTCATGAGGGCTCCTCCCCTGTGACCTAATCACAAAGACCCTACCTCTTAATATCGTCACATTGGGAATGAAGATTTATCATGAATCTTAGGGGGACACAAACATTTGTTCTATATCAAGTGTGAAGTGTGTCCTGACTTTAAACACATGTACTGACCATTTGTTCATTCATTCATTCATTCATTCATTCATTCATTTACCTTATGCAAGATGTTGGAGAGGCTCAGGTTCCCTCCTTAACGAGCTGTTCCAGAGCATCAGCAAGGTTATCAGATTCTTCACAGCCCCACCTGGAACCCACATCTTGAGAGCACCCCGAGGCCAGAAAGGAATTTTCCATGAAGCGATTGTTCCAGCCTCTCTGTTCGTTATCCAGGGACGTACTGGTCAGACCGATGGCTCGTCTTGACCGTTCTCCCGCCACGGCGGTGGCGTCCACAGAAGGTGGAACAAGGTCAGTCTGAGGTGTGCCAATGGGTGGTCGTGGCCACGGAGGCTGCCTCTCCCTTCACCTGGGTCCCCAGACGACAGCGGGCCTTAGAATTCTGAAAATGACCCGAGTCCTGGCCGAACGGCCACTCGTTGGTCTGGTCCCGGCCCGGAGAGGGGGCAAGTGGCACGGAGAAGCCAGGGGTGCCCTGCAGACCCGTGCGGGGGCAGTTCACACCGAAAGTCCCAGTGAAGTCTGCAGTCCACGAAACCCAGTGCAGGAGTCCGGGCCTCCTGAGCTGGCTGTCCTGGGTCCTGTGGCCCAGGAGCTCCTCCCAACTTCCCGCTGATTCTACTCTGCTCGTCCTATGGCAACAGTCTGCTGGCCACCCTTTTCCTGTCCCCCTCTCCTTCCTCCTTCCCTTCCTCTCTCCCTAACCCCCTTCCTGTCCCTCCCACCTCCCCCCCTTCTCTCTCAGCTGCTTGTCTTGATTCCTGTGTTCCCTGTAGCTCCACCACCCACAGGCTCAGCGTGGTCTCACTGGTGGCTCTGCCTGGGCACAGAGGCATCCCACTCACCCTGGCACCTTCTCTCCCTTTTTGCTCCTTTTCAAAGTTATTTGTGTTTGCATCAAACAGTAACAGAGAGGTGTGGGCTGAAGCTTGGGCAGGGGGAATGTTCCAGCGCATCAGAAGGCCTGGGGTTTTAGCTGAAGGGTTCGGTGGTGAGGATAATTCATCTGTGATGAACACAAGGAGGGATAAGAAACATGAGCAGAGCCTAGTGGGATATGTGCAGCAGCCTCCTGGGTGGCTCATGGGTCCTGGAGAGAATGCTCCCTGCACCTGCAGGAAGGTCGGCAGAGGGAGACCCTGCCTCGCTGTGGCACGCTGCGGGGCTCTTCCTGCAGTGAGAGGGCCTACAGGCATCACTTACACTGGTGCTGAAGGAATGAGACAGGGGGCTGAGCCTTGGCCCCTGGACACCCACTGGGTGAGAACCGTCAGGAGCAGCGAGGACCTCCAGGCTGTCCACCCAGGCCTCTGTCTCAGCCAGACAACCTGCTCTCTTTGTGAGTTTGCCGAGCTCATTCTCTCCATTGTGATGGAAGGGTACTTGCCCAGCTGGAGCTCAGGCAAGCCTTCGAGGGCAGGAGGCCACACTGCGGCTGCCACTCTTCATCGACCGGCAGTGAAAGGTGATGGGTGACCCTTCTCCTCCAGAATTTCACATGTGTCTTCCTGGTTGGCAGAACTGTCCAGTGCCCCAATATCAACAGTGCACATTGAAGTTGACCTCTTCTCCTCCTCAGGGTCTTACTCTCCCTGCTCCCCCGGGGTCTGCTCTCAAATGAGGCATCTGCACCCAGCCCTTGCCTCAGGCTCTGCCTTGGGCGTAGACCAAATTAAGACACCTTTCATCCAATGGCTGTCTCCTGACATGTGTCTCTTGGGGTCTTAGTGGCAAATCCTGTATTTGAACGCATGCTGGTGCCCCTGGCAGCATCAGCTGGGTTTTTGAGAGTGGGACTCAGGGCTCTCTGAAACAGGAGGAGAGCACGTGCTCAGGGTCAACCACCCAGTGCATTTACTCACGAGTGGGTGGACAGTTTGCTCTAACTGACTCAGGTCTTACCACTTCATCAACATTCTTTTCTGACTTGTCACTCACTTATTGAACAGACATTCTTTGGGGCCTCATGCAGACATGTGTCTAAGGAGAGAAAAAGCAAGCTTTGCATGCAGATCTGAGGGTCTTCAGAGGGGCATGGAGTGCAGCCTGCTCTAGGTAGGATCTCCCTCTACACCCAGAAGTGGAACTCACCCCTAAGCAATAGGTTAAGGAGTATCCCTAGACTGCAAGAGAGGGAAGAACCAAGATGCCTTCCTAGGGAAAAGGAGCAAAAACAAAGCAAAGGTTTTGTTCGTAAAAATGCGTTTTTCACATTTGTGTAACCAAGTTGACTTTTGATATAGTTTCACCTGGTGAGCTTGTGAAATAGGCTCCCGGGCCCTTCTCCCTTGCACTTTGCATCAGGGAAACTGAGACTCACATGGGCGGAATGAGCTGCCCTGGTCACATGGCCGTTGTGTGCAGCGTCCATGCTGAGGTCACTTCCAGCTGGAGGACGCTGCCTGCATTCACACCATGGACCCAGCCCTTCCAGGGACAGATGGCCCAATAAAAGCAGAGGAGTTATCAGTACGTACAGAGAAAACAAACCAAAGTAGAGTGTACTGGAAAAAGGATCCTCACGAAAAACAAGATTAGTCATTTGCAGGAGGAAGAACAGAAAACATTAGTATAGAACAGAGAGTAATTCCCCTTGACAACTCCGACCCGTCTGCCCCGCCACGGTATTTCCCACTTCACCACAATCTGTAAAGTTATCCCTTCTGTTTTGTCCCTCCTCTGGCTTCCTTTCTTTCCCTTCCTCTGTGGTTTATGTTAACACACAGGAAGACCCACTTCTATCTCGCTGCCCGTTTGGTTTTGGGGAGAGTTTCTGCTGTTTTTCTAGTTTCTCTATATCCGTTTTTCTTCCTCTTTGCTTAAGAAGGATCTCACGTCCAACTCTAGGGGTTAAAAGTCATAAAAATCTAGTGAACATTATTTAGGAAGAAAAATGACAAACTGATAAAGCCCATCCTTTCCCTGTCCTCAAACTTGATATTTCAATCCAAGTCCTGACATGATCAGAATAGTTAGCTTGCTTGCAGGAAGTCTAGAGCATCCTGATGTCTCCTCCCAGCATCTTGGGTACAGGAGAAAGCCAGGGAGGTTTTGGGAAGGTGTCAGAGTGGTGTCAGTGAGGGTTGGTTGTGGATGAGGAGGATCTGGGGGTCAACAGACAGAGGGCCAAGGATGGTACAGTAGGCCTTCTTGGGTCTTTTTCCTGAGTGGGTCTTTACCATCAACTCATCCATCTGAAATAACATCTCAGTTTTCCACATAAAAGAGAAAAGGCACTGGTTTTCCTTTCCCCAAGAGTTTACAGAATATAAATGAACCCTTTTATGCAACACCAAGCCGAGATGCAGAAGATCATCTCATACCAACCAGATAAAAATATGATTAAACAATATTTTCCCAAGCATCTTCCTCCCATTTAATGTCTTCTACCAGATATCTCGCTTGGATCTGAACAGAGGATATGCCAAAAAATCAGAACCACAGTCAAGTCTCCTTGGCTCCGTGTATCTGACCGATGAGAAATTAAGCGGCTCAGAATGCCCCCCAGGGAGCATGTCGCTCATTCCCTGACACAGCTCCAATAATCACACTACCTTAACCTAATAGGAGAGGGTAAACATTATTTTGCATGAAATTATATGTCTTAATGAATTAATAATAGGGTTACAATTCTCAACTCAACAAGCAGGGAAATACAGAGTATAAAATAAGGGCAAGCAACTGCATTATAATTAGTTGGTCTTTGCTATACCATGTTTAGGAATGCATTAGCTCTGATTACAGGGAAGGAAGGGCAAATTGTGGGCAGGGGTGACCCCTACTTCTGGGAAGTTCAGATGGGAGAGAAAAGGAGGGAGGAGGTTTTTAAAGGTCTTGGAATAACAAGGATACATTTCTGCCAACTGACCCCATCCATTCTGAGATTCTGATTTTTGGAATCTGTCCTAAATGGAGGTCCTCACTCCACACACTCATGACCCTGCTGGCCACAGCCTTTTTACACCTCCTGTACCTTCTTCTGGATCCCTGGTTGTAAGGAATTTGGCTTTTCCCAAAGAGAGATCTAGACTTTGAAATCAGCTTCTGGGGGGTGATCTATATCATATCCAGCAGGAGTGTCTTTGTTTAACATGGAGGCTGGCCACACTGGATTTAAGGTAGGGGCTGGCCATGCCAGAAAGACCAATCTCATGGTGCAGGTGGTGGCTGGCTATTGGTATCAATGGCCCTGGAGACTGAAATCAACCACATAAGCAATCCTATCAACCATGCTTACGTAATGAAATCCCAGTAAATCTCTGGGCACTGAGGCTAGGATGACCTTCCCTGCTGGCAAAATTTCCGTGTGTTCTCACATCTATGAAAGAGAGTAATGTGACCTGACTCCAGAGGGACACAACAATGCAAACTACATTTAGAACCCCCCTGGACTCCACTCTGTATACTTCTTCCTTTGGCTGAATTTGGTGTGTATTCGTATTCTTCCCCTGTCATAAACCCTAACCATCAGGATAGCAGTTTTCAGTGAGTTCAGTGAGGACTTGTGGAGAATTATCAAGACTGAGCGTGGTTTTGGGAACCCTCTGAGTGTGCAATTGGCATCAGAAGTGAAAGTGGTCTTGAGAAAGACTGTGAAGTCAGTCCAAAATGTGGCTAATTCTGGGCAACCCCCAATGTTTTTGGAAGTTGTGTTTCTTGTTCTCCTGATTGGAACTCTGGCACTGTCTATGGCTAGCACATTTGGGGCATTTTTGGCTGATTTAGCTGTGTGAGATGTGGTTGAGGTCTTTATTTTTCAATAAAAAATATTTACGTACAACACAAAGCATTTATTTTTAGTGCAGTCACCCAGCTTTTGGATCTAAACAAAGTCTTGACTACCTGCAAGGCTCCCAGTGAGGGCTCAGGACTCAGAGCACAACTGCATTTGAAGAATGGCTCAAACCAAGTGCTATAGAGCTGTCAACAACAGAGAGGGATGTGGTCACTTTGTATGTCTCCCTGTGATGTCTAGGGCTGGCTGAAGGGCCATTGCTGATTTTCTCCTAGAGGCCCAAAGAAGGCATCACAGTTTTACTGGAAAGAGATTCAGTGTCTCTCAGACCACAGGAGGCAGGGCTGACCTGTGTTGTTTGTATCCATCCGTCTCCCTGATTCGTACCAAGGGTGTTCCAAACATCCAAATAACCTTTGAATGTGTTGTGCAGATATTTATAGGGTGTAGGGGTTGGTGAAAGTCTTGGGTTAGTTTGAGGAAGAGAAAGTGAAAGAGAGAGAGAGCAAGAGGAGGAGGGAGGACAGGAGACATCGCTGTTTGGAAAGAACAATTATGTGCAGCCATACCTGAGTGTCTGGAGGGAGCAGTCATAGCTCTGGAGACTGGAAGTGCTTTGCTGCATGGAATTTAGACACTTTACTGCCCCTTGATGGCACGTAAGCATCTCCATGGAGACCCCTTAGACTCACAAATGCCTTGCAGGGGATTCTCCCAAACACACTTTCTCTGTCCACACTACCACATGCTTGGAGTTCAGTCAAAACTCAAGAGCAGGGCTGTGCACAGATGCGTGATAATAGGTGTGTGAGTTCCCAGGTTTCATGGGGAATGCACTGTCCACAGATTCCCGTGCCCATGACAGATTACGTAGTGGTGGAGGCTCAGAGCACTTTCTAGCTCACATGGACCTGGCTCTGAATCCTGTGTCTGTCACTCACTTCACTCTCCACCTTGGGCATGCTACTTAAATTTTCTGGGTGTGTTTGTCTGCTTATCTGTAAAATAGGGATGCATTGCCTGCATCTCAGCGTTGTAATAAGCATCAAGTAAAACAATGCAGGTGAAGGACTTAACCCACTGCCTGGCTCAAGGAACAGTTTCTAGTTTAACACTGGATAAAGAGAGAATACCTTTATGAGCCAAGCACCACTTTAGGTTAAGACCAAGGCAAACAGCTTCTGAAAGGACAATAATATCCAACCATAAAGACCGTAGGCACAGCATGAGTGAAGGAAAAACATCTTACACAGCAGCCTCCCTTCAAACAAACTCAGCTCTGTAGGCTTGGACCTGGTGGGGATCTTGCCCTTTATTTGCTATTAACCTAAGCAGAAGAATTCAAATAAAGTTGCTGTCAGGAGCATATTTCTTCCTAAATCCAGAGCTTAATAAAAAGCAATGACTGATCTGGATGTCAGAAGAGTAATCGAAAATTCTACTTGCAGCAAATACAAATAGAACTTGCTGTTAAAAGGACAATATATTCCAGAAAAAGAGAAAAATCACCAGATGACCAGCCCCATAACTTTCCTTGACTCTCAGTCTGGTGAGTTTTGGGACTTGAGTCAGAGAGAAAATTCGGCTCTAATGTTTTCCACCCAGAAATTTTTCAAAAAAGGGATCCTCTTTCAAGGAGGTAAAAGCAGTTTATAACTTGGAACAGAGACATTTTTGCTTTTCAAAGATTGGGTTATGTATTGTTCTATAGTGATCAGAGCCCACTGCAAGTAGTAAACACTCTACTCAAACTGGCTTTAGTAAAGGAGAAAGTTTGACTCGTTCTTGGGAGATGCAAGGGTGGACAGACCTCAAGGCATGCGGGATCCAGAAGATCCAATCATGTGCATGACTTACATCCCTTTTATCGCTCAGCTCTGCTTATCTCTGCTGGATAGGATTCCCTAGCAGCTCTCTGCAGGTGTCAGGCAACATAATGAAGACAGTGTTGCAGGCTAAGTCTTGGGGAGAGCCTGCCCCATAGTTGGTACTCCTTAAGAATTAGAGACCATGTCACTTGGTCTATCTTAAGGCTGCTCCTGTGAGAGATGATGTACTATTAGCTCCATTTTACAGGTGAGGAAACCGAGGAGCAGCTTTCTCAGACCACACCATGGGAAATGGTAGAAGTGCTGTTGGAATCCAGGGGGCCTGCCCTTGGTGCCCACGCTCTCAACCTCTGGCATTCCAGGACTTGTATTTCTCTAGCTCCCAAGCTGATGGAGGAAGACTTCCCAAAGTTTCAATGACACAGAAGTCTGTGTTTGGACCTGCTGATATCACATGGCCATCCTTGACCCAGTCATTGTGGTCAAGAGGGTGCAATGTTCTTATTGGCCAGCTTGGCTTATGAGCTCACTTCTGTGGTGAAGAGGGAGGTGTTGGGACACTGTGATTGACAAGTCTCCCAAAGGCACCGAAACCAGTGAATGGGCAATTAACCACACCATCCACGGTCCCCTTCCAGCACTCTCCACAATGAGCACCAGAGCGTGTGTTGCGGTATGAGGGAAGGGGAGGAGGGCGTGTAGGAGTGGAGCCACTGTTCGTGGGGAGGTGAGCCCAGGGGATACTAGTCTCCATTTTGGCATCCTTTCCCTAGTTTCTGAAAAAGACTCACCCTGTAGGCTCCTGACATTCTAGGGGCTTGTTGACTAAAGAAAGATGCCCTTGAAACTGGAGAGACTTGAGTATGCTCATACATCCCACAGAGCCTTCTGTGGCAGCCCCAATTCAATCACATTGTTCAAAAGATAAATGTGAAAATCATTGTCAGAGGCAAGCTGTCCCAGGATCTTACAGGACTCAGACTGGTATGGGAATTAATGAACCAGCATGCTAACTAGTGGAAATCCTTTCCAAGAGCAGCATCTGGTACAAGGTAAAAGAAGCCCTTCTTCTTGATTGTTGAGCAGACTGCAGAAAAATCTTCACACTTAATATGCATAGTCTGTTCCCATCTTGCTCCTAATAAATTGGTGTAACATCTTGCACAGCTAAATCATTAAGGGGGAGACTAAACTCCAGAGGCCAGTTATAAATGCACAAAAATAATATAGAACTAGGTACATAAAGTATAAGCTGATTCCTTCATCTATACTAATGGATTTTAAACAGAGGGAATAACTGAGGAGAAGCACCAGGAACATGAAAAATTTAAATTAGGTTGCAAAGCTCCCCGATTCATACAAGACGGTCAGTGTGCAATAAATGATTCACGGGAACAATTCTTAGGAATAAAATCTCACATATTTTTACAGTATCCGGTGGGCGTCACACTTTGAGAGGCTGCTTCACAATGTGCTCTGGTCTCGATGTTCCCACACCGTATTCCATGCACATACTTGGACGTCGTTGGCTAAACCCTAAGGAATTAAACATTCTCACGCTTGGGTTTTTGCTGCCCAGTTCCGAAATGTCTCTTTATTGACTCTAGATTACTGTTTCTTTCCAACAATTCATAGAGTTATTCCCAATATATGTGAAAAAAATTCTTTCTCTGAATGCAAAAATAATGGATCCTCTTTGTAGAAAATCTAGAAACATAGACACATACAGAACAAAAAGGAATTACCTGTAGTTGACCACCCAGAGTTAAATCTAGCTGATTTTTGAATTTCTTTCCTTCTGCTCTGTATGGATATATATATGTCTTACAAAATTTGGATGATACCACATGTAATGTGTAATTCTGCATCCTAGTTAGTGCTTTTTCCCCCTTAACATTATATTGTGAATAATTTACTCTTTTTCTAAATATTTTTCAAAGTGTCATTTTAGTAGTTGTATAATATTGCATTGTATGGATTGTCATAATTCAAGCCATTCGCCAGGTTTCCCTCATCAATAATACTACCATAATCAGCTTCCTCCATAGATCTGTGTTTACTCATTCAACCATACATTTGTTCTGAGCTTGATTCTATGATAATCACTAGAGAAATGGCAGATAAGGTGGAAGACATGATTTCTTTGTTCAGGAATTTCCTACTTCCTTGGGATAGATACCTATATGGGGTATTACTTTTTAAAACTTCTTCAGACATATTGCCAAATAGCTTCTTCCATGGATTGTGCCAATTTACAATCCTACATTGCCCAAAATCACCACAGCTAGCTTTTGTTGCAGGCTTACCATGTACTAAGAGCCATAGAAGTGCTACCTTAATCTTGGATGAGGTAAATACTGTTAATATCCTCATTTTATAGATAAAGAAACTGAGACTCAGAGGCCTGAAGTTATACATTTATAAGAGGGGGAGACAAAATTCAGATCTAAGCAGGCTGACACCATGGCCAGATCCTAATAGGTATACTGTAAATTATCTTTGTTAAATTTTGGCCAGTTAGGAAAGAGAAGAGTGTCTTACTGTGGGTTTTATGTCTATTCATTTGGTTACTAGTGGAAGAACTGATTCTAAGTTTTTCAGTTCTCTGTAGTCTTCAAAGTGAGCAGTTAATGCCAACTTGATTTACCTCCACCAAGTGACACAATTCCTTGGTACCCTCCCCACCTTTCCAAATGGTGCCCACTTTGGAACCAAATGTTAATTTTGTTTGTTTGTTTTCATAGTTAACCTCCAGTGTTAGTTTCAGGTGTACAATATAGTGATTCAGAAATTCCATACATCACCCAGTGCTCATCATGACAAGTGCACTCTTTAATTTTTATATTGAACTGAATAATGGTGTGGAGTTTACAATGTGTCAGACACTTAAATCCAAATATGACAATATTCAGAAGAGACATTTTATAAATGTAAAAACATCCAAGGTCACAGCCAGAAACTTTTCTCTGTGTAGTCAATTTTCTTTGAGAGTGCATAACTTAAAGTTTAGTTTTGTAGTTTCCCCAACCGCAGATTACTTACAAAACTGAGTTGGGCTTAAGAGTCGAGAATTTCCCCAAGTTTGAAATCCCTGCATCATCTGTATCCTTCCTTCTCAAAGGACAATGTATGGCTCTTACTGGTCAAGACCCTCCAGTCCACCTACGCTCTTTACTTGATAGCTTGTACAATATTTTTACTCACCACGTACCCAACCTCTTCTATCCTCAGCCTCTGCTTCTTTAGTGTCACCTACCACTTTTCCTAGAAACGTGCTGAAGTGTTACCTATTTTAGAAACCTTCCCTTGCTCACATTTTCTGCTTGGGCTAGTTACTTTTCTCCCCCCTTTTTTTCTAAACTTCTCAAAAGAGTGCTACATTCACTATTTCAACTTCATGGCTCCCAATTAACATCTTGAGCTGGCTTCCACTTCTTAGTACTCAACTGAAGCCCCCTTGATAAGGTTGCAAAGAGCTTCCTAAAGCCAAATGAAGTGGATCTTGTGATCTCTTTCCCATGGATCTTCCTGCTGCATTTGACACCAACAGCCTCTCGTTGCTGAAAAACTCTGCTGTCACTGTTCCCTCTTTCTGTTCACTTGGGTCTCTGATCCTTCCATCTTTGTTCTGTTCATTATCTCCTGGTTTTCATTCCACCCTCCAAATATTGGTATCCTCTGGGGCTCAGTCTTTGGCTATTTCCTCTTCTCATACAAAAATATTGTCCCTAGGTGATCTCATTCAACTGCCCCCTATATCCTGATGACTCCAAAATCTATATATCAGGCCTGCAGTAGTCCCCTAGTTTGAAAATCATATACCATTAAATTCCTATAACAACTTGATGTCCTATGGGTAACTTAGTGGGTCTCATTCATAAACCACTCCTCTTCCTATTTCTTGATTTCAGTTGCAAACACCACCAGCCATTCATTTCTTAAACTGGTGGAAGCTCAGGTCATTAATTTGAGATTTTTATTTTTTCTAATACAGGTATCCAGTGCTATAAATTTTCCCTTAAGTACTATTTAGCAGAATCTTACAAAATTGACATGTGATGTTTACATATTCCTTCTATTAAAAAGACTTTCTAATTCCTCCTTTTTTATTTCTTTCTTGACCAATGAGTTATTTAGAAGCGTGTTATTTAGTGTGAAAATACTTGGGGATTTTCTTGTGATATATCTGTTATTTGCTTATAATTTAATTCTATTTTGTTCAGAGAGCTTACACTGTATGACTTGAAACGTTTTGAATTTAAACTTGTTTTATGACCCATAGCATTATTTGTCTGGTGACACTTGTTCCTTGTATACTTGAAAAGAATGAGTTGTTGCTGTCTCTGGTGGAGTATTTTATAAATGTCATTTAGATCAAGTTGGGTGACAGTAGTAATCAAATCTTCTACACCTTTACTGTTTTTCTATTATTTACATATGTTATCAAGATAGAAGTACTAAAATCTGCAACCATTTGGAATGTGGATGCAACCATTCTGCAACCACTGGATTTGTGCATGTTTTCTTGTGGATCTATCAGTTTTTGCTTCATGGATTTTGAAGCCTAGTTATTAGGTGCATAAACATTTAGAATTGTTTTGTCCTCTTGACGAAATGACCTTCTTTATCCCTGATAATATTCTTTACTCTGAAATTGACTTTGATATTAATATAACCATTCCCACCATATTTTCATTAGTGCTAGCATGGTATATATTTTTCCCATCCCTTACCTATTTGTGTCTTTATATTCAATTGTATTTCTTGCAGGAAGCATCAAGTTGGATCTTGTTTTTTTATACAATTTAACAATCCCTGACTTTTAATGGGGTATATTTAGACCATTTACATTTTATGTGATTGTTTATATGATTAGGTTTCAAGGTACCATTTTGCTACTTGTTTTATTTTTCTCCTTTATTATCTCCCTTTTTTTTTTTTTTACCTTAACTGTCTTTCTATGGATTAATCAGATATTTGTCATGATTTATTTTAATCTACTTTGTTGGATTATTAGCTTCAACTTTTTGTTTTGTTATTTCAGTGGTTACATTGAGCTTTACAGTATACACCTTTAACTTATTACAATTAGCCTTCAAGTACTAACACAGTACTCCCTATATGGTATAAAGGCCTTATAATACTATATTTCCATTTCTCTACTCCTGCCTTTTATGCTACAATTGTCATGCATTTTACTTTTATGTGTTATAAACTCCACAAAACACTATTATTATCATTTTGTTTAAACAGTCTGTTATAATGTAAACAGATTTAAATTAAAAAATCTTACATATTTATCCATGTAGTTCTCATTTCCAGGACTATTAATTCCTTTATGAGGACCTAGATTTCCATGTGGGATAATTTTGTTTCTTCCTGCAGGATATACTTAAACATTTCCTGTAGTGTAGATTTGCTGATGATAGATCTTTTTGCTTCCATTTTTTGAGAGACCTTTTTGCCAGGTATAGAATTCTAGGTTGACAGTCTGTTTCCTTACTTTAAAGATGTTGTGCTACTGTCTTTTCACTTGCATAGTTTCTGATGAGAAATCTGCAGTCATCCATATCTTTATTTCTCTGCACATACAGTATGCTTTTTCTCTGGGAGCTTTTAAGATTTTTCCTTTATCACTGGTTTTGAGCAATTTGTTGATGTGCTTTGGCCTAGTTTCTGTTGCATGTGCTTGGGTTTGTTGAGCTTCTATCTGTGAGTCTATACCTTTATATAAGTTTGGAAAATTTTCAGCCATCATTTCTTCAAGTAATTTTTATGTCCCCCCTCTATATAGTTAAAGTAGCTTTTTAAATGTCCACATCTGCCAATTAGAACATCTGTGTCAGTTCTGGTGTGATTCTGATTGATCAAATTTTTTCCCTTAATGGTTTATTTTCTTTTCAGTTTGCTTTAATTGGATGCTGGACTTTGTGGCTTTGATCTTGTTGGTTGTTTGATATTTCTATTTTCCTACAAACACTACTGAGCTTTGTTGTGGGATGTAGTTAAGTTCTTTGGCAAAAGTTTGATTGTTTAGGATCTTGCTGTTAAGATCGGTTTGTTGGGATCTGAGCAGTCCTCAGACAAGGGCTAATTACCCCCACTATAACAGCAAAACCTTCCTGAGTAATCTACCCAATGCTCCATGAATTTTGAAGTTTCCTTGGGAACAGACACCATTCCTGGCCCTGTGTGAAATTGCAAGCAGTTTGCTCTAATCCTTTGGGGTTTTAAAAATCCCTGGCCTTGGGTGGTTTCCTCATGCCTGCATGCTCATTAGTTTTTGGCTGAATACTCCAAGGACCTTTTCAGGTCTCTGGGGTTCTCCCTGTGTCTCTCCCTCCTCTCTGGAACTCTGTCTTACAAACACTGGCCATATTTGTCTCTCTAGACTCTTAGCTCTGTCTCTTTATCAAGGAGTCTGCTAGGCTCCACATTACACAGAGAACTGGGATGATCACAGAGCTTGCCTTGTTTATTCCTCATCTCTTTGGGATTAGTGTCCTTCATTGTCTGGTGTACAATGTCTTAAAAACCAGTGTTCTATATATTTTGTCCAATTTGTGGTTGTTTCTGCAGATAGTGAAGTCTTGTCCCTTATTTTGTCACCATAAATGAGGATCTCGTTATAATGGCTTTTACCAATATCGTTGTATCTGTCTCTCAGTTTAGGATGTGAGTGGCTTGAAGACAGGGTCCTTGCCTTACTCATCAGGGTGTGGTCTGCACTGAACGTGGCTTTGGCAATCAGGCTGCCTGGGTCCTTGTTTTGATGTTACCATTCTTTGTTTAAGACCTTGGGCAAATTACTTAATTTCCCTGTGCCTCTGTTTCCTCATCACTAAGTAGATAGAGTTACAGTGCAACTATTTGGAGTTATTTTGAGGCTGCGGTAATGCATGCGAAGTTCTTAGTAGAACAGTCGGCACACAACTCTCAATAAATGCTACTATTAATCTAATGATAATTCTTATTGCCAACCTAATTTCATATTCTGCTTCTTATATGTAGTGAGCAACATAGATTGGCACTTGGTATTATTTGGATGAATGAATGAATTTTAACCCTCACTGGATTCTCAGTGTTGAGCTAGAGATATGTGGACTTTGCGTCAGAGACTATGCTTGGGTTGCTGAAATGCAACTCTTGCTTGATTCAAATGGCAGAAAGCTGTCTATGGGCGATGTAGAACACAATGTTTTATAGAAATCCAGTAATGCCTTGAAGGGAGCTGTAGGCAGATAATGTAATGGGAGGACAGCTATATCAGCACTTTCCTGATTAGGCCGATGCCTTAGAATTGGCCTCAGACTTCTGAATCTGGCATGATCATTTCATGCTCATTCCAGAGTGATGGCAGCTGGGAAATTTCAACTATTAGGAGATTGAGGGAGGTGTGGAATTCAGGGCAAAATATGCGCTCAGGGGGAGATTCACTTTATCAGGTTGGTTTTGAAAACATGTCACTGAGCATTAAAGATTTTAACACATGATCTAAAGTTCTTTCTGCTAGTACAGAATCTTAATTAGTTTATTTTCTTAGCTGGTACATTTTGACACTGTACCAGAAGAAATATGTGCAAAGAATCTTCTTTTTGGTGTGTCTTAGGTGTACAATCCTTGGTCCTCAAGCACAAGTCTCTACATAATAGGTTTTTTATTTAATAATTGATTTTCATAGTAATACACAGTTGATCCCTTGGTCATAGTATGTGTTCTCTTTGTTAAGGTTTGAATCCAAAGCCCTATCTTCAAATGTGCCACAGCATCATTAGGAGAAGAGCTAACATCACCCAAATTAATTTGAATGTGGTAAATAAATGGACCACAGACATGTTGGCTTCCCAGATCTGCAGATGTGTTTGAAATGAGGACAAATGGCAGCACCCACTGAAGCGGGCATTGGATTTATGTCCTCATCAGGATGAGAATCAGAGATTTTTCTTTCAGACCATTTTGGCATGACGTTTATGGGCTTTTAAAGTATTGCAGGGACGTGAGAAAATGAACTAGACCAACCCTCTTGGTACATCTGCACATTTGCAGGGACTGATGTGAGGGCAGCCACTGCCCACAGCAGCACATAAAATGGGTCATTGAGCTGGAAGATAGGCATTTTTTTGCATCTTAAGTACAAGTTATGAGTAATTAGCTTTACACTCAAAATTTCCTCCATGTGTATTTGATGTCTTTGCTTACACTATCTTGTGTCTGGATGTAAAGAAATGGCATGAAACTTGCTTTCCAGACAGGGTCCCACATAAGAAACTTTCCTTATGCCAGGTTTTGGGAAGGAAGGAAAGTGGTAAGTCTATTCCCAATAGAGGTATGGGGTGATTTGGTTTTTATATTTTACACTTCTAAACTGTGGTGCATAGACTTCATAGTTGGTGGTATTACTACCACCATTACTTCTTTGTTATTCAGGCATTAGAAATGTTGCTTTCAAATAGCCCTGTAATTTCTACAAATGGCCATATATATTGAGATGATTATTGGTGCGTCATAGAGAAGCATTTTTAAAAGTCTGGAAGTCCTAGCAATAGCAATCAGACAACAAAAAGAAATAAAAGACATTCAAATTGGCAAAGAAGAAGTCAAACTCTCTCTTCACAGATGACATGATACTTTTATGTGGAAAATCCAAAAGACTCCACCCCCAAATTACTAGAACTCATACAGCAATTCAGTAATGTGGGAGGATACAAAATCAATGCACAGAAATCAGTTGCTTTCTTATACACTAACAATGCAACTGTAGAAAGAGAAATTAGAGAAATGATTCCATTTACAATAGCACCAAAACCCATAAGATTCCTCGGAATAAACCTAACCAAAGAGGTGAAGGATCTATACTCTAGGAACTACAGAATACTCATGAAAGAAATTGAAGAAGATGCAAAAAGATGGAAAAACATTCCATGCTCATGGCTTGGAAGAATAAACATTGTTAAAATGTCTATGTTACCTAGAGCAATCTATACCTTTAATGCCATCCTGATAAAAATTCCAATGACATTTTTCAAAGTGCTGGAACAAATAATCCTAAAATTTGTATGGAATCAGAAAAGAACCCAAATTGCTAAGGAAATGTTGAAAAAGAAAAACAAAGCTGGGGTCATCACATTGCCTGATTGATTTCAAGCAATATTGCAAAGCAGTGATCACCAAGACAGCATGGTACTGGCACAAAAACAGACATGTAGACCAATGGAACAGAATAGAGAGCCTAGATATGGGACCTCAACTCTATGGTCAAATAATCTTCAACAGAGCAGGAAAAAATATGCAATGGAAAAAAGACAGTCTCTTCAATAAATGGTGCTGGGAAAATTGGACAGCCACATGCAGAAGAATGAAACTCAACCATTCTCAAACACCATACACAAAGATAAACTCAAAATGGATGAAAGACCTCAATGTGAGACAGGAATCCATTGAAATCCTAGAGGAGAACGTAGGCAATAACCTCTTTGACATTGGCCACAGCAACTTCTTTCAAGATACATCTCCAAAAGCTAGTGAAACAAAAGCAAAAATGAACTTTTGGGACTTCAAGATAAAAGGCTTCTGCACAGCAAAGGAAACAGTCAACAAAACAAAGAGGCAACCCACAGAATGGGAAGAAGACATTTGCAAATGACACTACAGATAAAGGGCTGGTATCCAAGGTCTATAAAGAACTTCTCAAACTCAACACCCAAAAAACAAATAATCAAGTCAAAAAATGGGCAGAAGACATGAACAGATGCTTCTCTGAAGATGATGTACAAATGGCTAATAGACACATGAAAAAAACAGACACATCATCATTAGCCATCAGGGAAATTCAAATCAAAACCACATTGAGGTACCACCAAAATAGACAGGGCAAGAAACAACAAATGTTGGAGAGGTTGTGGAGAAAGGGGAACCCTCTTACACTGTTGGTGGGAATGCAATTTGGTACAGCCACTTTGGAAAAACAATGTGGAGGTGCCTCAAAAAATTAAATATAGAGCTACCCTATGACCCAGCAATTGCATTCCTGGGTATTTACCCCAAAGACACAGATGTAGTGAAAAGAAGGGCCATATGCACCCCAATGTTCATAGCAGCAATGTCCACAATAGCCAAACTGTGGAAAGAACCGAGATGCCCTTCAGCAGATGAATGGATCAAGAAGATGTGGTCCATATATACAATGGAATATTACTCAGCCATCAGAAAGGATGAATACCCAACTTTTACATCAACATGGACGGGACTGGAGGAGATGATGCTAAGTGAAATAAGTCAAGCAGAGAAAGTCAATTATCATATGGTTTCACTTATTTGTGGAACATCAGGAATAGCAGGGAGGACATTAGGAGAAGGAAGGGAAAAATGAAGGGGGGAAAAGCAGAGGGAGAGACGAACCATGAGAGACTATGGACTCTGAGAAACAAACTGAGGGT
>NW_027397080.1:33603260-33603893 GCF_003265705.2 Callorhinus ursinus
CCAAAAGCTAGTGAAACAAAAGCAAAAATGAACTTTTGGGACTTCAAGATAAAAGGCTTCTGCACAGCAAAGGAAACAGTCAACAAAACAAAGAGGCAACCCACAGAATGGGAAGAAGACATTTGCAAATGACACTACAGATAAAGGGCTGGTATCCAAGGTCTATAAAGAACTTCTCAAACTCAACACCCAAAAAACAAATAATCAAGTCAAAAAATGGGCAGAAGACATGAACAGATGCTTCTCTGAAGATGATGTACAAATGGCTAATAGACACATGAAAAAAACAGACACATCATCATTAGCCATCAGGGAAATTCAAATCAAAACCACATTGAGGTACCACCAAAATAGACAGGGCAAGAAACAACAAATGTTGGAGAGGTTGTGGAGAAAGGGGAACCCTCTTACACTGTTGGTGGGAATGCAATTTGGTACAGCCACTTTGGAAAAACAATGTGGAGGTGCCTCAAAAAATTAAATATAGAGCTACCCTATGACCCAGCAATTGCATTCCTGGGTATTTACCCCAAAGACACAGATGTAGTGAAAAGAAGGGCCATATGCACCCCAATGTTCATAGCAGCAATGTCCACAATAGCCAAACTGTGGAAAGAACCGAGATGCCCTTCA
>NW_027397080.1:33603993-33604625 GCF_003265705.2 Callorhinus ursinus
GGAGGGCACATACTGCATGGAACACTGGGTGTTATACAAAAACAATGTGGATCACCACATCAAAAACTAATGATGAGGGGCGCCTGGGTGGCTCAGTTGGTTAAGCGACTGCCTTTCGGCTCAGGTTATGATCCTGGAGTCCTGGGATCGAGTCCTGCGTCGGGCTCCCTGCTCAGCAGTGAGTCTGCTTCTCCCTCGGACCCTCTCCCCTCTCGTGCTCTCTCTAGCACATTCTATCTCTCAAATAAATAAATAAAAAATCTTTTAAAAAAAAGACAATCTAAACTTAAAGAAATATTAAAAAAAACTAATGTATCGAATGTTGCCAACATAACATAATAAAATAAAATAAAATAAAAAAGTCCCCAAGTGGCTACTCTTCTAATTTCCAATTTTCAGGGATTTTACTTCTTGCTTATTTTTAGTGAACAGGTGCACACCCTGGCTGGGCTCATGTTCTAGGACCTGGGCGCAGGGTAGTCTGGCCCACATCTCTCACTGGCTCTCTGCTGGTCTCCGCCCGGTCCCTTCTGCCCGTCAGCACCCACAGTTCTGCTTCCTCATCTCTGTGCTGTGCAGATCTTGGGCTTGCTGTGGTCTGCTGGTCACAGCTCCTGCTTCTGAAGCCTCTT
>NW_027397080.1:33604725-33638364 GCF_003265705.2 Callorhinus ursinus
GGGGAATGGGTTAGCCTGGTGATGGGTATTAAGGAGGGCACATACTGCATGGAACACTGGGTGTTATACAAAAACAATGTGGATCACCACATCAAAAACTAATGATGAGGGGCACCTGGGTGGCTCAGTTGGTTAAGCGACTGCCTTCGGCTCAGGTTATGATCCTGGAGTCCCGGGATCGAGTCCTGCATTGGGCTCCCTGCTCAGCAGTGAGTCTGCTTCTCCCTCGGACCCTCTCCCTTCTCGTGCTCTCTCTAGCACATTCTATCTCTCAAATAAATAAATAAAAAATCTTTAAAAAAGAAGACAATCTAAACTTAAAAAAATATTAAAAAAAACACTAATGATGTATCATATGGTGACTAACATAACATAATAAAATAAAATAAAATAAAATAAAAAAGTCCCCAAGTGGCTACTCTTCTAATTTCCAATTTTCAGGGATTTTACTTCTTGCTTATTTTTAGTGAACAGGTGCACACCCTGGCTGGGCTCATGTTCTAGGACCTGGGCACAGGGTAGTCTGGCCCACATCTCTCACTGGCTCTCTGCTGGTCTCCGCCCGGTCCCTTCTGCCCGTCAGCACCCACAGTTCTGCTTCCTCATCTCTGCGCTGTGCAGATCTTGGGCTTGCTGTGGTCTGCTGGTCACAGCTCCTGCTTCTGAAGCCTCTTTCTGAAGCATCATCAGAACACCTATCTCGACTGATGACCACCTCGGTCCCTCTGGGTCCCCATCTCCAGTGCTCTGGGTGAGATGACTTCTACCAAAGAATATGAATAGGGTAGAAATAAGTGTCTCCAGCTCCAACCTGAAGATCTGATGTGGGGCCAAGGCAGGAGTTTCTTGGAGTTGAGTCTAACCTATGAAGACTTGTTAACCCATTGTCCTGTATTTAAGCAAGGACAAGAACCTACGCTTCCTATCCATCAGGTCAGGTCTTCTCTGGAGCTCTCTAGGGATTCCCACGTGCCAAGTGAACACTCCCTCTGTTCTCTTCTTCCTCTTGGTGATCTTACATTTCTGCAGAGTTGTGTGCTTCCCTAAATGCTCTCATTACATCAGCTTGGGTAAGCCTTGAGCGATTCACGCGATGTGGGAATGCCTCCGTTTCAAGCTCATCTCTCCAGCCATCCCGCTTACTCATAGTCAGTGTTCTTTAGTTTGCTGAATGTCATGTTTTCTGTAATAGGAGGAGTCCCAGTAGAAGCCCTCCTACGTGGCTGCAGGAGGCTGGGAGGGCCAGAGCAGAGAGAAGTGTTTTGTGTCTCTGCACTCATGGCAGGGGGTATGGACTCTGCACTCATGGCAGGGGGTATGGACTCTGCACTCATGGCAGGGGGTATGGACTCTGCACTCATGTCCTTCCAAGTACAAGCTGCATTGACCCCTAGTTTTTAAATCATTCTCCCCAAAGTGACCGTCTAACAGCTCCTCTTATAAACCATTTCGTGCCCAAACTCAGTTCACAGAGAAGACCTGAAGTTATAGAAGTCTTTAAAAACACCTCCTGGAAGTCAACTTGGTAGGGCCTTGACCTGTCTGTAAACTGGTCTCTTCAACCCCTCCACGGTTCAGGTGCAGGCATCCTGGAGAGAGGGTCATCAAGAGCTTCTGTCCCCGTCACCTCGTCCACCCCACCCCTGGTGCTCGCCCCTCTGTCAAAGGCTAGAATGCCACCTAGCACTTTCTCTTTCTTTAAATACCATTTGGAGTGTGGTATAACTTTTCTGGATTATAAAGTTTTTATAAGCTAAGAGTGGTGGTGGGGGAATAGTTTTAAAGTTCCTTAAAATAATGTAATAAAGGAACTAAATCCATAATAACTTCACTACCCAGGAGCAATCCATGCCCCTATTTGGCTGACTTTATTCTGTTCTCCTCACTAGCCACGGGGGCCATATTGCATGTTCAACCTCAGTGGTGTGATCTCAGAAAGGCCTTCTGGGTCATTAAAATTAAAAATAGAAGTTATTTTTTATGCCATACAGTTCAGTAGGTTTTGCTCTGATGTGGGTGGTGGAAAAGTGTGGGGTCCCAGAGTTGGATTTAGAATCCTTCCCAATTGGGAAGCCAGCTCACACTTCCAAGGTGTGCACAGCCAAGGTGCTGTGGAGACACGTGAATTCCAATATGGGAAGCGGAGGAAAGAAGCAGTGCCTGTTGTGCGGTCATGGGGGACAGTTGGGGGGACACATCACCTGCTCTGCAGACCACCCCCATCAACGGCCTGGACCACACCTTCCCCTGGTTTTCTCTTCTACAGGTGACATCACATTCCCTTCCGCCAAAGGCCCAGCTGAGAATGCGTTCCTTGACTTCTCCTTCCAGAAAGCTCGCTCTTTCCCTGGAGAATTGTCCCTCTGCAGCTCCCAAATCACGGTTTTGGGGTGTTTCTCTCCCAGATGGCAGTTTAGAGCAGGAAGAAGGGGGATGGGCTCATTAGGAAGCAAGCCAGTCAGCACAGTGTGGCTCTCTGCTCTTCACCTAGTCAGACAGCCACCACAATGTGAGGATTTGTATACTTCTCAGTTTTTATTGTACAATGTGTGAGCATCTCCTTTCCTTTTCATTAAACAACAACAGCATTCTTCTGGGTGTTCAGCACCATGAACCGGAAAGCAAACAATTTTTTTTTCCTCTTGAGAGCAAGTATAATTTTTACTTACTAAATCACCTTATAAACTCAACTAGGTTCCCTGAGGATGTGTTTAAAGATTATATAAGGTCCATCTCTCATCAGCTGGGTGTGTGTCCTTTGTAGAATGGTAAACAAGAATATTACAGTAAGGGGAAGTTGAGTTTACTATGGAAAGCCTTACTCCGGAGCAACCTCTCTCAGTTATCTGTGTTGGATTATCCACCTGTAGGTCAGCAGCAACCATGAAACATAGACTCACTTCCTATTTTCAGCCAGCATGTAGACCACCTCCTAATCCATTTGTCATGAGATATTCAGGGAATGGAAACTCCTTATAGCAGACAAGTCATGGAGGCATTCTCAAGAAAGAAAGAAAGGTCATTCAGATCACTGTGTGTCAGTGGGCGGTCCATTCACATGGGCGAGTGAGTGTGGACTCTGGACAGCAGGGTTGGGGCTTCCTGGGCATCTCTAGAGGATGGGGCTGCTCAGTCTTGGGGTGTAGCAGGTGTCAGCTCGATCCTGAGAGTGAGCACCCCAGGTATCTCCTTGGCCTCATCCTCAGTCCTACCCCTGAAGTAAAGCCTCGATTTTATTTTGTAAACCGTCACAGGGCTTGCCTTAATTTCACCCTCTGAGTACAGGTGTCCAACCATGCTACAATCATTTATTGAATGTCTGCTGTGTGCCAGCCCTGGTGTAAGATCCTGGGGTGTCATTTAGAGGTTGACAGACTAGCAGAAGAATTAACATACTGACTTAGAGGAAAAGTAAGCCTTAACTTGTCCATGTACAACAGTCTGTGCTACGTAAGCCGCAAGAGAGTAATTCCTCTGCTTAGAACGGATGATAGTATATAAATACCTTAACAGTAATAGTAGCATTAATAATATTGCTAATAATGTAGTAATAGTGTTAGTAATATTATACTAATAGCATTAGCATTAGTGCTAACAGTAATGTTACTATTGCTACTAGAAGTAATAGTTAACAGTGGTTCAGTGCTATATGATACAGAGTAGCCAACTATATGATACAGAGTAGCCAGCTATATGATACAGAGTAGTCAGCAAATCTCACAGTGCACTTCCTTGGTCTAAACCCTTGCTTTACCACGTCCTGGCTATGTGGTGTTGGAAAGTGATTTAGCCTCTCTGTGCCTCAATTTCCTCCTCTGTAACAGCATTAAAAACCACATTCATCTGACAAAGCTGGTGTGAACATTCAGTTAGGGCATTTACAGCATTGAGGACAGAGCCCATCCTATATGGTCTCACATGACTTCCAACAATCATGGCTCTGCTCAGCCGAGGGGCAGTTCCCAGACCTCTGCACAATGTTCTTGCTGCTGTGGGGATTGGTGGTGTGAAGGTTAATTTATGTCTCAACTTGACCAGGCCATGGGGGGCCCAGATAGCGGGTCAAACATTATTCTGGGTGCGTCTGTGGGGGTGTTTTCGGATGAGATTAACTTTGGACTCATAGACCGAGTGAAGCAGAATGCCCTCCCCAGAGGCAGGGAAGCATCATCCAATTCTCCGAAGGCCTGAAGAGAATAGAAAGGCAGAGGGAGGTTGTATTTTCTCTCTGCCTTACCACTACACTGACACGTGGGTTTTCTCCTGCCCCCCATGCTCCTGGTTTCAGGCATTCACACTGTAAATGACTTTCACCACCTTTTCACCTGACTTTTCTGTACCTTTTCATGGGACTCCTCAGCCTCCATAATGGTATGAACCAATTCCTTATTTTTTTTAAAGATTTTATTTATTTATTTGACAGAAAGAGACACAGCAAGAGAGGGAACACAAGCAGGGGGAGTGGGAGAGGGAGAAGCAGACCTCCCTCTGAGCAGGGAGCCCGATGCAGGGCTCGATCCCAGGACCCTGGGATCATGACCTGAGCCGAAGGCAGATGCTTAACGACTGAGCCACCCAGGCGCCCCCGAACCAATTCCTTATAATGAATGTCTTCTTGCATTTATGTAGAAATGTATTTGTGTATATTATATTATATTGTAAACATATATAATTATAAATTATATATACAATGTATAGGTAGGAATATTTCTATCTATCTCTACCTCTATCCATCCTCCTGGTTCTGTTTCTCTGCAGAACCCTGCCTGATACAGCAGGTCTGGGTTGCACTGGCTCACCTGTTCTAGCTGGGGGCTCTGCTCAATGCTAGACTTGGCTGGCAGGCCCAAATGTTCCCATCCTCATGCTGGGGGCAACAGGATACCATGGGGAGCACAGGGTGCTAGAGTGAACCAGTCCAATGGCGAAAATGCTTTCAAGACTTGGTTTGTGGGCCATCTGCTAACATCATCGGCCGAAGCATGTTACGTGGCCAAGCCCAAGGCAGATAGGGGTGACTGCCTACAATGAGAGGGCACTGCCATTGTGTCCAGGTGTGGTGTGGCCTAGGAGGGGCTTATCTGAGCACTGACTGACAGCTCCAGGCATCACTCTATGGTAGCTCTTGTCATGTGGCCAAACTCTTTTATATGGAGTTGAGATCTTAACACTCAAACCACATTTGAATCTCCTGCACTGAAGTTGTTCCTCTCCTCCCAGGGGGGACCAGGAAGGGGAGGTGGTGGGTGTGCAGGTTATGACATCATTCTGGAGACGTCTTATCTAAATCCTTGTAACAGATGTCTGGAGAGAGGTAAAACAGAGACATAAGCCTCTTGGAAGTATTGTCGAAACTATCATAATCTCTTCTAACATATTTAACCAGAGCATGCTCCACGCAGGGTGGCCCTGCACGCTGCATGTTATCAATGTTTGCCAGATACAGCTCTGAACTGCCTACGCACAGGTGACTTTGAAACAGAGAAAGGAATCTTTTGTGCTAAGGAGAATGGAAGTGCACAGACTGCTGAATGTTCAGAAGAAAATGCACTATCAGTTTGAATAAATCTTATCTGTGTGCTTTTTTTTTCTTTTTAAGAGGAAAGCCAAGGATCATGAAATAAACTCATTATTCCAGAAGGAATCCTGGCCACCATGTGAACATTCTTCTGCTTTCCCAGAAGCCTGCTCACAAATGTCCCATGAAGAGTGTTGTCCCCCCTCCTGAGTTATCCAGGAAAAAGTACATCCTAAAGTCTCCAGGAGTAGTTCCTGTGACTTCCTTGCAACCCATCTGAGGTCCCTTCCTCAGGGTGCCAAATAAATAAATAAAATCTTTTAAAAAAGTCTTTCTTTAAATGACTGTTAAATCAATCCATCTTTTACATTAAGCAATGATATTACCACATCACTGGTTTAGAGTTCTAATTACATGTTGTTTTTCTAATATACTGTGAAAGAAATGCCCACCTATTAAAATAAAAAGGGCTTAGTCCCATGCCATGCTGCCATCCTTCGGAATACCCACTCCCTTCTTCTTCCCTCCCTCCCTCCTTTCTTTTTTTTTTTTTTAAGATTTTATTTACTTGACAAAGAGAGACACAGCAAGAGAGGGAACACAGCAGGGGGAGTGGGAGAGGGATAAGCAGGCTTCCCGCTGAGCAGGGAGCCTGATGCAGGGCTCGATCCCAGGACCCTGGGATCATGACCTGAGCTGAAGGCAGACGCTCAACGACTGAGCCACCCAGGTGCCCCAGCTCTTCTTCCTTTCTTTTTCACTGATTTTTCATCCATCTATTTTTCTAGAATGTTATGGGCCAGGACCCCTCCTCCAATCATCATGGCCTCTTGAAGATACTTGAGTAACAACCACAACAGTGGAAACAAACAAGCAAACGAAGCAACCACAATGTTGCTTAAATGTGATTTGAGAAAACTTGTCACCACTTGCAGCCTAAAGACTCCAGGGACAGAATGGAAAATTAAGCTTATCAAAGGAGTCCCTTCGGATTCGGGTCTGATAGATCAAAGAGGCTGGTCTCTGTAATGGTACAGAAGAAGGACAGGCTTTTTTTGAAATCCATTTCTCCAGAGTCATAAGCTCATCATGACATTTATGGGAAAACACATTTGTTTCTTTTACCATCTGAGCTTCCCTGAGCCAAGAGGAACATTTGGTTCTTGAAGATCCCCATTCCTCCAGCTTTTTAAGTTGGAAAGGAATGCGGACCCAGGATGTTACATGAGATGATTGGGGGTGGGGTGGGGTACTGGTGGGAGTGTCCAGTCCCATTACTGGACCAGCGGGAGGAGCAGGGGAAAGACCTGTGTGCAAGTGCCTGGGCATGAGGATGAGGGAGACTTCTGGCTGGTTCCTGCTTGCCTGCAGAGCTTGCTCCCATTAACATTAATCCTCTATTACCCTTAGCTCATACTAATACCACAGATGTTAGTGAGAAATTAGATAGGATGGTCAGGGGCAGCCTTCTACTGGAGGGTAACATTTGCTCTTTTCAGGGCTGGACCCAGGGCTCTTGGCCACATGCCTGGTAATTTCCTCACCAAATCTGTTGGAGGGTCATATTTTATCCTCTGAATTTTCAAGTGTGTGTAAATCACCAGATGCAAAACCATCATGTCTTCTCCTTTTAAGCCAGTTCACTCTTCAGGTGTGACCCTGGCTGGGCCCCTTCCTCCTGGATTTCCTGATGGGAAACCATCCACACACCACAATGAGGTCTGTGATAAAAATGATGGGGTAAAGTTATGTCATAATTAAAATGAGTCGATTATACATTTCTTGAAACTTTAATTATGAATTCTTTAATGAATATCTCATTTTGATCAATCTTAAGGCATTCATACAAATGAAAAAGTCTCAAGGAAATGCAGTGATGCGTGAGCAATTGTACTTCATTCTCAGCTGAATGAATTTTAATCAGCAGTGGTGTTATAGGACCACAGAGCAGGGACTACTGACCTTGGTAAAAGGGAGAAGCACTTTATTTATAGGGTTTGGGACCTCGTTACCGCCAAGTTCAGACAAGGAGAGAGAAACCTCTCTTCAGCAGAAAGCTGAGTCCTGAAACAGGGAGATTCCGGTTAAATAAATGCTGGAAGACTGAAGGGATAGAGCTGCCTTTCGCTGAGCTTTGTTACTGAAAATCCTGATGGGATGCATGGGGCCACCTGCATAGAGATCATGGGCGTGTTTTTGTAAGATTTTTAAAAGGAAATATAACATACGCAGTAAGTGCACCAAGTGTACAGCTTGATGAATTTTTATGAAGTGAACACACCTGTGTAAGCACCACAAGGACCGACAACAGGGCACTTTCAGCACCCCAGAAGCCGCTTGGCAACGCCTCCCAGCCATTACCACCCCCCTTCCTACCACCACCGATTTCCATAATCATCAGTTTGCTTTGCCTAATTTTTTTAACACTTTATATAAAGATAACTATAAAGTATCTACCACACTTTTCTTTCTGGCTTTTTTTTTAACTTAAATTCCCATCTGCGAGATTAATCCATGTTGCTCCATGTAGCAATAGGCTTTCTTTTCACCATTGCAAAAACGTGCTACAATGTATTTATTCATCCTATTGTTGATGGCCTATTGGATAGCTTCCATTTTTTGGCCAGGACAAATAGTGCTGCTATAACATTCTTGTGGGATTTTTTTTTTTTTTTGATGAACGTATATACACATTTCTATTGGATATATACCCAGAACCAGGTGTTTGACCTCTTCTCTAGCCACACCTAATTTCTAGGCAACCTCTCATCTCATGGCTTTGCACACTCATTTTCTGATGATGACCTGCAATGTTATAAAACTCTAGTTCTGAATTGCAAACTGCTATACGCAACTGCCCCACTGGATCTTCTACCTGAGGTCATCTCAACTGAAGATGCAGTCAAGCCTTGAATCACCACCTTCTGTATCCTATCTCCCCTGACCAGTCCTCCAGCACATCCTGTTGGCTTTATCTTTGTTCCTGTTCTTATGGCTCCTTAACAGCTACCCCCTGGCCATGTATTACTTTAAAAGGAGAAGCATTCTGATACACTCACAGATTCTGTGGGTCAGGAGTCAGGACAGAGCACAGTGGGGACAGCTTATGTCTGCTCTGTGCTGTCTGGGACCTCAGCTGGGTGACTTTCGGGCTGGAGGATGGAGTCATCTAAAGATGTCTTCACTCACACGTCTGGTGTCTGGTTAGGATGACACAAAGGTTAGACCGCTGACCAGAGCCCACGTGTGGCCTTTCCATGTGGCTCAGCTTCCTTATAGCCCAGTGGCCTTGGAGCGGTCAGACTTCTTACACGGCCACATGAAGCTCCAAGTGCAGTGCTGCAGTGAACAAGGGAGTAGATACATCGATTTTTAGGACCCAGCCAAGTGATGTACACCATCACTTTTGCTCTACTCTAGTAGACAGAGCAGTCAAGAACCCACCCACATTCAAGGGGAATTAGCCTCTGGCTCTTGATGGAGGGTGGGTGGCAAAAGCATGTTGTGGAACAGTGGGAGGCATATATTGGTGTGGGTGGCTGACTTTGGAAAATACAATCTGCCACCCACCATCTTCCAAATATATCCAGAATGTTACTGCTTTGTCCAGCCACATAGCTTTCTCCCTGGCTCCAGGCATCATGCTCTCTCACCTGTATTATGGGTGATATGGCTGATGCTGGCTATGCTGACATTGATGGGGATCACAATTGTAGCAGTGTGAATTAGTACCTGTTGGGCACTTAGAACCATCACAACACACACAGAGCATTGGAGGCAGTATTCCATATTACGGGCGAACATTTGGAGTGCAAGGGAACCCAGCTACCTGGCTAAGTGCCCCCAGCTCCAAAGTAGCAGTGGCTTACCTCCCAAGCAGCATGACCTGCTGCCTGCTGACTGTGGTTTTCTGATCAGGGATGTTTTGATCCACTCGAACCAGCTCCAGTTACAGGGAATTTAAGTGATCAGTCTCCAGTGTTCGTATGCATTATGGTGCAGTAACAAACAGCTCCAAACTAGGGACCTGACACAACAAAAGTCTGTGTAGACTCACACACAATCTGCTGGGAGTCCAAATGACTGTTCAAATCCATCGTCTGTGGCTTGCGTCAGGACACGGTCTGATGGAAGCTTCACTATAGTGGCAGAGGGAATGAACACATCCAGAGGGTTTCCTCCCAGCAGTTAAGTGCTCTGTCCAGCAGGGACATGGATGCCCATTACCCATTGGCCAGACTAGTAACATGTCCCCACCTAACTGCGGGGGCGGGGGAGTGTGTAATCCCAACATGTAACCTAAGTAGGAGATCAGGCTGAAAGTGTGTGAGGATAGAGTCTCTCTATACCACTGTTTTAAAATATAGGTTTTATTATTATTTAGGTATGGCAAGGAGGAATCCCACCTGCCTTGCAGGGCCACACAGGGAAGCACCAGGGTCGGTCAGGAAGCAGAAAGGAGAAGGAAAATGTGTTTTCCATGGGAAGGAACAGATGGGAGTAAGCAGGTTTAGGGTTGGCTCATCTGAATAATTTCAGTGGGCTCCAGGGCATCCCTAGTTGTCTGGTACCTGCCCTGAGATGATTAGAGCAGGTGGGTAGTAACCTGGAGTTGACAGCTAGAGGAAGCCACTGGGTGTGGGCTCTGGACTGGCTGGTTGGCATTTGGAAAGCACGTCCTCACAGGTGAGCTGTTCAGCGTCTTTGGGAATTGGCCAGACCTGAGAGGGGCAGGCCCTCCAGGGTCAGCAGGGCTCCAAGATGTCAGAGCACCAGAATATGGAAAATGAAAGGAGTAGTTAATAGAGCCATGCCTGGGAATGGAAGAGGAAAGCCCCCAGGAGCCACAGAAACTACAGACTCCTGGTCTCTGACTCCGTTTATTCTCTATTCTCTGTTGTCCTCAGCTCCCTGCTGGCCCAGTCCCAGGCATCTGCCTGATGGTCCACCTCCACTGTCCACTTCTAACTGGCCAGACTTACAGTGCCCCAGTTCCAAAGTCTCAGGAGAGGATGCTGGCTGGCCCAGCTCACCCCCAACCCCCAGGTCGTTGGTCACTCTGACCTGTGTATGGAATGTCCTGATCCATTTGGGTCTGGCTGGGGGATGAAGGGTCCCCGGGGTGGCAGAGACAGAGACCAGTCCCCTCAGGAAAAGCTCTGGCAACAGGTCCCAGGGACTCATGTTTGAATGGATCCCACATCCCCCCAACGCCCAGCCATTCTCCAGGGAAGCCAAGCTGGTGGGGAGCAGAGGATGGATCGCTTTCTTTAAAAAAGCACCAGTAGCCACACGTGGCAGGATTCACCAGACATGGGCTCAGAGCCAGCTGGGACCGGGAGCGGCCTGGTGTCCTCCGGGCCTGCAGGAGGTGGTCATTAGCTCTGGGCAGACTCCCCAGGCCTATGATGCTACACCACAGAAGGTTACAGGGTGCCAGTGGCTGCATCGTGTGTGTCTCTCCCAGACTGATTATCTCATTTTGCTGGGCCCCACGCTGCCAGAACAGAGTGCTGTTTACGGCCCCATGCCCAATCAATCACTTATTCATACAGTTTGAAGATTATAGATGCTCATTTGCTACTTCCAGTCTAACTTGTCATGGCGCGGCTCGGGGGAGACATCCGCACAGCTGTATTAAAGCCATCCAACTTCTTCTCCATGGCAACAAACTGGGGAGGCTGGAAATCCCACCAGCCTCCGCTCTTGAGCTGGATGTAAACCCCCACCCGAGCCCACCCACCGCGCAGGAGCGCCAGGCACGGGGAGTCTTCATTAGTGCCTTCCTGCCTTGCAGCCAAAGCTCACCCTTTTGGGGTGATGAGATTCAATCTATGGGCTGTTTATTGGGAGCCTGTTAGCGTTGACCGCGGGGTCTACTCGCGAGTTTTATTAATCAGGCTGTTGTTCCCAGCCAATTCCAGCTCACAGGGGAAGATGGATAATGTCAGGGAGGCCAGCTGCCCAGGAGGAAGCTCGCGCCCCTCCACCCTCCTCCTCAGAGAACTGCAGTGCACTTGCTGGGAGGGGACCCTGCTCACGGGTGGGAGGGGGTCTCTAAACGCTGATGCCGCCCATTGGCTGATGCTGCTGCAAATCTGCAGGGAGGCGTGCCGGGAGCTTTCATTCATAGGCTCTGCCATCTCAAGGGAGCACCTTGTAGCTCTGTGGATAAACAGATTCTTTGCCCAGATGCATGTGAACCACCAATACTTTCTTATTGGTTACCGTCAGAACTCGCCTTCAAATCAAGACAACATGGTGTTGGTTAGGGTCTCAAGTATACACCGGGAAAAGAGGCACCATGGACTCAGCTGACGCAAGATGCGATGTGTGTAGGGGCAGAGCCTCACGCCTTCCCCGTCGCTCTGCAGCTCCGCCCAGCCCTGGAGGAAGATAAATCTCTGGTGTCTGGCATCTCCTCTGCGGGTCTCAGGGAGCCCCCGCCTGTGCCAAGCCCCGTGAATGTCTCCTGGCTCGAAACCCCATTAGCGAGTCAGTGTTTAAGTCCTCTGGCTCTTTTTTGAGTGGAAACACTGTTTGTGGTATTCACTTCATTCTATTCAGAAAACTTCATTCTTCTGGCAAAGGCTTCCTGACGCCGTGAAGTTCATGTTCTATTCTGACTCAACCTTAGTGCAGGGACTGCTGGGGAGGCAGCTCTGTGACAAACGCAACATCCGATCCATTATTAATCACTGTAAATCTGGAATAATCTCTACAAACATATTTTGTTCCCTACAAATATGTTTGTGCCAACTTTCTCTAATAAATCTTATGTCAGACTGGCTATTGTCTCTCTTCACACAGCATTCCCAGCTGAAATATTTAAGCAATATATGAGCAATCATAAAAATTGCTTGCTACAGTCACTTTTGTTTTAGGAAAACAGACGACAACAACAGGCAGCAGATTTATTACTAACAGAGGACTCCATTTGGGGCTGTATTTTTCCCCCCCTGGTGGATTATTTTCTAGCTTTCAAAATCATTGAAGAACTCTATGTTTGTCCCTGACTTTATGCAAAAAGGGCAAGACATTACTCTTTCTAATGAGAAGGGATATAAAGCAACCTAAGAAAGGAAACAAGAAGCCCCTTCTGAGCTGTCCCGCCGTTTCCTCCCCCTCCCATCTTCTGGTAAAGGAAACCTAGTGTCCTCACCAGCTTCTTTCAGACTTCTCACCTAATGGAGTTGCCTTCCTTGTGAAATCTATGGTCGCTTTCATCCCAATTTCCTTCCATCTCTCATGGGCCAAGTGGGGCTGGGAGAACAGTACTTTGAAGAATGGGTACTTTGACAATATGTTTGAGACAAAGAGGATGATTAAGAACATTTCCCTTGAGTTCTTTTGTCTGGGAAATCAAAATACACAACTAAGATCTTCCCTGGAATATCTTCTCTGATTTGCCCAAACCCTACGGCACTAGATTGTATCCCATCTCCAGGAAGTGGGTTCCCATGGAGATTGATGAGTAAATAAGTGGTTGGGAAACTGGCACCACCCCTGATGGCAGGAAATGGAGAGGATAAGTCGAAATCTGGGACCCCGACCACATCACATCTGGGATGAGAGATGGGAGAAGCATATAGATGAACCACAGCCTACGATCTGCTGTGCATTCCATAGCAGGTAGTCATGTTGCTGTTTTGTGAAACACTTATCAGTCATTAATGGTCATTAACATGTTCATCGACAGGAGAAATCCCGCCTGGTGGAGAAGGAAGAAGCTTGGCTGTTTTCTTGTGTAGTGTGAGCATCGTACAGCTGAAGCATATGGTAAGGTTGGATGCTCTTCTCCCTTCCATATATTCCCGTATAGGTGACAATGTCTGAGCAGCCCAAACCAGCAACTACTATAAATCACACACTTGGGCATTTTTAAAAAATCAGCCGCAGGAAGTTTTGGAATGCACTACAAGCCTCTCATTAGGACATTGGGTTTATATAGAAGAACCAGGAGAAGGGCATAAAGGTGTCCTCAGTTGGCATCCAAAGGGTCAGCCACTGTACCTTAGAAGGGAGGAAGAAGAAGCAAGTCAATGCACCCCAGCCAAACCTATAGAGGCAGTGTCTGAACGTGGATGTTCAGCCCAGGTGGGGTGGTGTCTGCTGACAAAGCCAGGTGAGAGGCTCAGAAAAGACTGGGCTGGTCAGGTCGGAGATCTCGGGGTCCAGTAGAGGCAGCAAGCTAAGCAGGTTCTCCTAAGAAGAGCTGGAGGCAAAGTCACAGAGACTCTAGCCAGGGCCCAAGGAAGGCTCAGCTCCCTCCATCTGACAGAGGGTGTAGATGAATGGGTTCAGAACCAAGAGAATGGGACCTAAGGGCACCCCTGCAACACTGATGTGCAGCTAAGGACAATGCTGGATGACAGAGGGACTGGGGTCCCCCAGCAGAAGAGAAGCCCCAAGGACTGGTGCTACAGGCCTTCCACTGCCACCAGCCACCAGAGAAATGAGGCTGAGGAGTGCTGCTCATCATCACTACATCATGATGCTAAGGTCTCCCAGGAAAGCCACCAGAAAGACCTGTCTCATTTGTCCGCTGCAGCCATGCACTGGAGGGAGGGCTTGCCATGGAATGACTGCAACAAGTGCACTGGAATTTGGGGGTCTGGGGCTGGCTCACCTATATTGGCATCTGGGGCCAGGTCTCCACCCGAGGCCTTGCCCTACTGCCTCCCCTTTTACTCCCGAAGTGTCTGGAGCTCTCAGGGTCGGGGTGGGGGTGGGGATGGAAGGGGCCAGGACCCTCATGGAGGCAGAGACTCAGAGGGCTGTTAGGGAGACCAGCTAAGGGGTGCATTCCTGTCTGCAGGAGCATGGTGCCAAGTGGGAGGGACAGGGGGAGAGGTCTGACCTGGAGCAGGCAATAAGACTGGGCGTTGCCTATAGAGAATTGAAGAACAATAAAGAAACCAACTGAAAAGTCCTTCCTTTTCCTTATTATCATGTGTAGACAACGCTGTCCAGCGTCAGTAATAAGATATGCTGCTGTGCTGGGGGTGGGGGCCTCCTTCTGTCCCTGGCATTGTCACCTGAGTGCAGGGAGATCACATTCAGGGCACATGTGCCCTTCACTTGCCCGCCATCACCCATGACAGGAGGTGCAGCTGAACATGGCCTCACCACTAAGCATGCCAAGGACCTGCTTTCACAGGGAGCCATTCCTGCCCTTGGCAATAAAGCCAGTCCCCCTGGAGGCCACCAAGATTCTGGGCCCCCTGTGATCCCGCCCGGACACCGCATGGGCCCCGTCTCGGGCTCTCAGCATTTCCAGCAATGTTCTCTGTGCACAAGTGTTCCCGCCTCGGGCATCTCTAAGGAGCGCGTCCACTGGCAGCCTGTGTGGGGTGGGCTCCGATGCAGATTAATGGCTTGCGGTTGCCCGCATGATTATTTCTAATAGGCTGATCTGAGAAATAAGCTATTAATCGCTGTCACATACTGAGCTCAATTCATCTCAGTGCGGCAGGGAACCCTGCATCTGCTCTTTGGCGTGCTCTGGAATGTTCCTGGGGAAAGGCTGGAAATGGGCTGCATCCTCTGCAGTCTCTGGATGCATGAGGTCCCTGGGTTTGCCCTGCCTTTTGCAACTCCCTCTCTCTTTTCAGCATTTTCCTGTTTATTTTCCTCCGAATCATTCTGGCGCCACAGTGAGGGTTCTGTGAAGGGTTTAGGGTCAGAGAGACTGAGTTCTGGCTAGACACCCTTGTTAGCACCGGGGTCTTCCACGTGGTACCACTGCCTCAGTTTCCCATTGGGAAATGGGTTAATATCCCCTCTTTTTCAGGAGTTGTTGCAGGATACTTGTGGGACACACTGCAGGCGCTTCATAAATAGGTCTTGCCCCAGGCATTCTCCCCTCCATCATTCCCAAACATCTCAGGGCGGCGTGTTGCCTCCTCCCCTGCCCCCACTCGGTTGTGTAGCTTGTCTCCCTGACCGTGAGCTCACCAGAGCGAATGGTGGCCTCTTGTTCACTCCTTTCTTCTTCCTTGTCCTCATCACTAAGGTGCCTGTCCAGCACTTCTTCATCCTTAGAAAAATGTGCCTAAGTTCCAGGCACACAGGGATGTAATTGTGGGGTTCTGAAATCTAAGACTCTGCCTGCCATAACTATGGGGTCACTGGACAGGGCTGGCTACCCATAAGGGCCAATGTCAAGTGTTCAACTGAGCAGGAGAGCCAGAGAGATGCTCTTGTTCAATAGTAGAGAAGCAAGGGTAAGAGTTCAGGGATGTGGCTGAAGTGCTGGGGTAGGGGAAGACAGGCTAATCTGGGGACCTGACAGGCCTATGAACTCTAAGCATCAATTACAGAGGCCCTCTGATTCCATAGTGAAACCACTCATTCTGTCTCTCCTCTGTTCCCTACTGCCTTCCAGAAGAGCTAATGATGCTAGAATTAGTCCTTCTATCCATCTATTCTCTCAGCCTCCATCCATCCATCCAACCATCCATCCATCCATCCATCCACCCATCCTTTTTTGTAGCCCCACTCTGTGCCAAACACTAAGCATTGTGGGGATGCAGAGGTGAAAACAGCATACTCCATTCCTCATCATCCAGAAGGAAGTACAAAATCCAACAACCAACAGTGGTAAGTGCTATGAGCTCACAAAGGAGGGAATAATTTACTCCTCCTGGAGGAACTGTGGGCAACCTCCTGTGCTGAGCCTAGGACCTGCACAGGGCTTATCCAGAAGAGGAATGAGGGTGAGAAATGTGGACAGAGAAAAGCAAGTAGCCTGATGCCGGGCAGTGGACAGCACAGCTGGAGTTTATAGGGAGGAGCCCTGCACTGAGTCAGGAGGATAGCCGCAGATGAGGAAGGGTGTGGAGCGGGGACAGCTATGGACCACTGAAGCTTCTGAGCAAGGGAAGCAACAAGGTCCACCCCGATTGTCAGACAGTGAGTCCTCTCCAGCTATTCTTTGGAAATCCATATTCCTTTTGGCTGCCTATCCATTTAATCAATATCCATCCATCATATGTCTATCCATCCACCTGTGACTATTCTACGTCTATCTGTTTTTCCTATCCTTCCTATTGTATTTATCCATGCTACAGCTTTTCTGACCATCCTGTCAGTATCCAACCATCCCATGACCATCCCTCCATTGTCTCTACATGGTGGATGAGAGGTAGAGGCAGATGTCAGGATGACCTTGATGGCACCTTGAGGTTGGTGCTCCACGAGGTAGACTATGAGAAAACAGGTACACATGAATGAATCCACACATTTGACTTGGTACCCACAGGCCTCAGACCTTGTTCATGAAGGATCCATGCCCTGAGAGACTGCTTTGGTCATGCTGGGGTTGGTAGCAGGCCCCAGCATCTCACATGAGGCTGATTGTGTTGTTTCAGCAGTCCAAACCACACTGACTCAGGAAGCAGCCCCTTCTGTTGAAGACTGTAGGAAAGGCCTGAATGTTGCCCACCAAGGCCTTAAAGGTGCTTATGTCTCATGGGTCAGATCCAACAGGCACCTTTAGGGAGAGCCAGCAGAGCGGTAATGACAGCTAATGTTTACTGAGGTATCTTAGCGCTTCACATAGGTGTGTGGGAGATGTCCACAAAGCAGTCACTATTCTCACCCCCACTTTACAGATGAGAACATGAAACACAGAGTGGTTAAGTAAACTTCCCAAGGTCACACAGCTGGCAAGGGACACAATGGGAACCTAGGGGGCCAGATCCAGAAACTGCATCTACTCACTATGTTATTCAATCCCCTCTAAATAACACACATCACCCTCAGCTCCAGACTTGCACCTTTGCTGAGGTCTCCAGCATGACCAACCCATGTGCCCTTGACAAACGTGGTCTTGCTTCTTCCTTCATCTCTACCTCTTAGACACACACACATGCCCCCTCTAAGCTGAAAACACAATTTACGTGGATCCCAGGCTCTAAAGCAGATTTTCTGGCTTATCAGAGCAGCCGAGTAACAGAAGGAGAAACTGAGAGTGAATGCTAGTGGCCAGCCCGGCGTGGCAAAATGGTGGGGCTTTGGACTTGGGCATAGCAGCCTTCTGCTGGAGCCCAGGTGCCTCTACCTTCCTCACGCTGTGGGCTCACGCAGTGACAGGGACTTGTTATTGATTCTAATCGGCCATTTGTTATGGAAAAGTGAAGGTGCTGGCATTTGGCGAGATGCACGCTGTGTGTTTATTCAATTTGGAACCTACACAAAGACATTCTTGGTCTGGGAAGGCTGCAGGCTGAATTTCTCCTTGTGGTTCTCTCCTCCCTGACCAGGTGTCACTGCTAAAGAAGCTCATAGTCCCTGGATGCCCCCGGCTGAGGCTGAGTTATGCTTACCTCAGAGGCTGAGGTCCATGTGAGGGGCCCAGGAATTGTCATGGGAGGAGATGGACGGCTCCCAGTAAGTGGGTCCCCTTCCTAAATGCCACTGATGTCAAGGGTGTGGTGGGAAGAGTTTCCTAGATGTTTCCAGGATGACTGAAGAAAGGAAATGAGTGGTATATGATATGTGTCCTTGACATTTCCCAGCCCCAGAGCTAATGATAGTCATTGTGGCAATGGAACTCCCTCCTAGTTCCCCATTAGCAAACTCCTTCAACTTTCACTTCGTCCATCTGGCACATATTGGCAGCGTGTTGAGTTGTCAACAAGCTCTGGCCACTCTTTCTCTGTCCTACAGTCCTTTAATGCCCCTGGTCAACTACCCTCCCATGCTCTTGTCGACCATTCAACCTGCTCTGCATGCATTGGACTCCAACCTGCCGGCCCCACCCACTCTTATCCCAAAGAAGTTGACTTTACCTTCATTTACAGAAAACAAAAACAAAAACAAAACAAAACAAAAAAACAATTGAGATCATCAGGCTGGAGCAGGTGTCCATCAGTAGAGACCAAGTGTGGTGGGCAGAACTCTAAGATGGGCTCCAAGACTCCCATCCCTGGTGTACATATTATCCCCAGGACTGTGAATATGATGGGTATATTATATGCACAGTTGGCTTTAAAGGGACGTTACTCGGGTGGGCCTGACATAATCAGGTGAGCCCTTAAAGGGGATGAGGCTATTCTAGGCATGAGAGGGAGACGATGAAAGAGTCTCCATTGCTGTCTGGTATGATAGAGGGGCCGCATGGCAGGGGACTGTGGGACTGTGGGTGGGCTCCAGGAAGTGGCTGATAGTCAGCAAGGAGACAGGTCCCCAGTCTTCCATCCATGAGGAGTTGATCCTGCCAACAACTTGAATGAGTCTGGAAGTGGATTCTTCCCCAGAGCCTCATCTGGAAGCACAACTGAACAACACCGTGAATGTGAGACTGAGCAGAAAACCCAGCCATGCCCTTGGTGCCTGGACTTCTGACCTACACAACTGCGAGCTGATAAATGGATGTTGTTTTAAGCAGCTGAGTTGGGGCAATATGTGACACAGCACAGATGACTGATACATCGGGGGGGTGCCAGGACACTTAAAGTGAGACCCTGCTGGCCCCAGGTAGTCTTGATGCACCCAAAAAAGTAGAAAAAAGTAGAGGGTATTTCCGGATGAGATTAGCTAGCATCTGAATCAGTGGACTCAGTAAAGAATGTGACCCTCCTCATTGCAGGAGGGCAATCTGTTGAGGGCCCGAGGGGAACAAGAGGTAGAGGAAGAAGGAATTTACTCCTCCTGCCTGATTGCTTGAGCTGAGACATTGGTCTCCTGCTCTTGGACTGAGACTTACATCATCAATCCCCTAGTTCTCAGGCTCTCAGCCTTGGAATGCACTCCATCGCTGGCTCTCTGGGGTCTCCAGCCAGCATATGGCAGACTGTGGGACTCGTCAGCCTCCACAAGCACCTGAGCCAGTCCTCATAATGAATCTATCTGTCTATCTGTCTATCTATCTATCTATCTATCTATCTATCTATCTATCTACCATCTATCATCATTTATCTATCTACATATCCACCTACCCATCTATCATCTCTTTATCTGTCTGCCTGTCGGTCTGTCATCTACCATCTCTTTCTTTCTTTATGTATGTATGTATGTGTGTGTGTATGTATGTATGTATGTATGTATGTATGTATCCATCTATGTAGCTATCTCCTACTGATTCTGTTTCTGGTCAATAATCACCTACATGGTACTAAACCCAATGCTTAGTTTTCAGTCTCTATCTTTCCCAATTTATCATCAAGCAGAGTTCGACAGTAACCATTCTCTTCTAGAAAGCATGTTCTTCATTTGGTTTTCAGAACAAAACTTCTCCTGGGTGTTGTCCCTTCTATGGTTCTCCCCCTCTTCCCTTTTAGGATGGACCCCCTCCTGACTATCGCCCACCTTTTCTGGCCTTGCCTCTGTGACCTCCTTTGCTGGGCCCCTCTTGATCGACATGACCTCTTACTACTGGGGTACTCCAACACTCAGACATGGGCGCTCTCCTCCTGTCTGTGTGTACACACTCTTGTAATGGTTTTGTTGGCTTGAAATAGCATCTACATGCTGATGACTTCCAAAGCCATGTCTCCAGCTGGACTTCTCAGAGCCATCTGTCTAACTCCTGACTCATCAAGTCCACTTGGATGTCCATCTCAAACCTGACACATCTTAAGATGAGCCCCTGATCCCCACCTCTGTCTCTATGGGCCCTTTCCCTTTGCACTACCACTCACCTCTGCCCTCCCACGCTCTCAGGCCAACGGGCCTTCCCCAGGCACAGCACCCTGTTGGACATGCCCTCCTATGAAAGAGGTCTGGCTGTGTCTTTTACGACTCTGTGCTCCCCTTCCCTGTCTTCTTTGAAGGCTCATTCCTCCCTTCCAAGAATTCATATGGGAGTCCCTCAGGGTTTGTTTGCTCTTTCTTCACCCTATACTTTCCCCCTTGACAATCTCACCATACTCCTACACTCAGCCCATATAACATCCCAAGCCTTCTCTGGACCTCAGACTTGTCTAAGCGACTGCTTCCTTGAATCACCTCCTTGGGTATTTGCAAGTTACCTCAAGATGTCCCACCTAACTTGGTTCCCTCCAGCCCTCACCTCTTGCAGGTTTCCTTCCCTTGGAAATGGCACCACAAGGACTCTTGGGGGACATTCTTGAGAACTTCCACCCCAGTTCAACTCTTGGACCAATGCTCAAGCCCTATTGGCTCTACCTTCTAAATACCTCCAGAATCTCTCCTTCCTCTATGCCTCCACCAGTGCCCGCATTACCTCATACTGGCCCCTGCATGGACACCTACCTGGGGGTCACCCTCCCATCCATGTTTCTGTCCAGCTGAAACCAGCAGCATCTCTTCAAAATCCAGCTCTGATCTCATGAGCCCCAGCCTACATCTCTTCAATGACATGTTATGGTGAAGGCGGAGTCCTGTACTGTGCCCAACCCCAGTGCCTCGGCAACCCCAGCTCCTCCCACCCCATCCCCCATGCCGGACACACACGCGCGCACACACACACACACACACACAGATGCACACACACACCACACAGACACAGACACACACATAGATAGACACACACACACAGACACACACGCACACACACATACACAGACACACACATAGACACACACACAGACACACACACATACAGACACACAGATGCACACTCACACGCACACACACAGATGCAAACACACAGACGCACACACACAGACGCACACACACAGACACATACACACAGAGACGTGCACACACAGACACACACACAGATGTGCACACACAGACACACGCACACAGACATGCACACACAGATGCACACACACAGACACACACACAGACATGCACACACAGACACGCACACAGACGCACACACACACAGACACACACACACACAGAGGCCCTGTGCCCACACTCTCACCTCCTTGGACCGTCCTGCGTGCCTTTCTTCAGGCTGTATCTGTTGCTTCCCTCCTCCACCTAAGTCATGCTTCCCGCGCCCCTTCCCCTAGGAGCTGTATTCGTCTCTGAGGCTGCTGTAGAAAAGCTCCACATCTGGGCTCTTAAACAACAGAGGTCTACGGTCTCCCAGCCCTGGAGGCTGCAAGTTTGAGATCAGGTGTTGTAGGCAGGTTCCTCCTGGGGCCTGTGAAGAGCCTGCTCCAGGCCTGCACCAGCTCCGGTGGTTCACAGTGTGGCGTCCCGTGGCTTTAAAGGGGCACCGCCAGATCTCTGCCTTCATGTTCTCAAGGTGCTCTGGGTGTGTCTGTGTGCAAATGTCCCCCTTTTATGAGGACTCCAGTAATAGTGGATGAGGCCCAGCCTGCTCCAGTATGACCACTTCTTCCTTTCCTAACCGAATCTGCAACAACCCTATTTCCAAATAAGGTTACGTTCAGAGATCCCGGGGGTCAGGACTCCAACACATGGGGCTGGAGGGGCAGGAGGACACAGTTCACCCCATGCCGGGAGCTGACCCCTAACCTCTCTGTTGGGGCTGATGCCCCGTGGGCGGCGCTGCCCGCACTGTTTCCCAGCCTGAGGGCATGCAGCTTCACGTTGTTGTCATGACACACGTTGGTTTGTGTGGCTCATTGTTTCATCTTTCTCTCCATTTTGTCTCCTTTCCAACCAGAGCTGTGTCTATTTTTGCTGGCTATTATATCCCTGTCACATCATAATAGCTCACTGAAGTTTCTTTTTTTTTAAATAAAATAGTCATCTGCAGCCAGAATTCAATACCCTCTACGCTCATCCCTTGAAGTGTATGCATCCCTGGGTATTGAGCCACGTGTCAGTGGTTTGGATTTGGGATAGAAGAATGCTGTGCATTTCCTAAATAGTTTTAGAGCAGGACAGGGCTCCAACCCAAGACCAGCAACTAATAATATAACAAAAACAACAACTCCTGCAGAAAACACAAGATCAAGAAGCTCTTCTCCTTCTCAAACCTCCTAATGGGTCCCCCTGAGCTGCGTGGAATTTGTAGAAATCAAAGGGGCATGAGCAGCAGGTGTGTGCTTCTCCCTCACAGGGAGACTCCCCTTCCCCCCAAGGCTGGTTCCTTTAGGAATGGCCACCTGCACGGCGGGCAAGACCCGTGCACAGCTGGTGGCCAACCCTCAGATGTGGATCTGTGGCCACCCACCTGGCCACTCCCATCCATCACGAAGGAAGCAAACAAAAAACTCTAGTGAGAAAGTTAGTAGCAAGGTGGGTTGAGTTGTTGAGTGCTTCCATCGTATGCTGTGTCTCTGTTCCCAATAACACCCCTAGGATGCAGGTATATGAATGTCACACTTCCAAAGATGAGGAACTGAGGCACGGTTAAGCTGAGCCCGTGGTGGAGCGGGAACTTGAACCTGGGTCGTGTTCTCAGTAGATTGTGCTCTAGTCTAGGATGTGGCCTCTCTCACCATCGAGTTTGTCTCTGAGATTCAGTCTGGCTTGCTCAGTGAGCCACCCAGCATCATCTCTGACGCACGGTAAGCTCAACAACCCACAGAACCGTGATAGCTCCTGCTATCACTAAGCACCATTTTGGCGGCTGGAAAACAACCATTAGCAAATCCACATCCCCATTTTCAAGGAGTGACTTTACAGCAGAATTTGGGCAAATGTTCAATAAAAACAACAAAGTCGTATCATACAGGGCTTTAGCTGGTGATGTGTGCCATGGGAGAAAGTGAAACTGGGTGGGGATTGGAAGAGGTTTGGGGGAAATGGGGTCAATTTTAGGCAGGGTGATGGGGGAAGGTCTCATTGAGCAGACCGGCAGGAGGTGAAGGCGAGCATGTGGTTATGGGTGGACTAGGGTTCTTGCAGAGGGAACATCAGTGCAGAGGTCCTGCACTGGGAATGTGCCCCCGATTTTGTAGTAGGAGAAGGTGGAGGAACGGGGGCAGGACAAGCTGATCATTTAGGACTTCGGCTTTGGCTGAGAGAGATGAGAAGCTTCTGGATAGCTTTGGGCAGAGAGGCAGCATGCCCGTCCTCACGTTCGCCCGCCTCTGACCTGCTGAGGACTGTGCCTGGGTCTCTCTTCCAGCACTTACCACTTACCACCTGTGAATTATTTATGCTTGTCTAATAGCTCCCCTTAGAGTATCCAGGCTCCAGGAGGAGAGATTTATGTCTAATTCATTTTGTGTACCAACCATGCCCAGGGGTGTATTGTGATACGGCAGCGGCTCAAGCAGGGCTGAGGAGTGTGGAGTTATGACAGCATCGAGGTAGGACCTTCCAGAGCCCCTTTCATCCTCCGGTTGTTCTGTCTGATTGCATTCTGGGGCGGCCAGAGGATGAGTCTTTCTGTGATTTTGGAGGACTGGAGGTTAAGGAACACATCGATGACATCATGCCACGGTCCCTAAGAAGGCTGGCTTTTTTTTTTTTTTTTCTCGAAAGAGAACGTGCCTGCCCTCAGCCCATTCAAGACAGAATGTGGAACAACGTGTTCCCAGCTGCCTCGTGGAGATCTGCAGCCTGGGGTGAGAGACTGCTCGCTGCCCCTTACGGTTGTGTTCAGTTTGGGAGGGCTTCTGACCTGGCTGGATTCAAAGCTGCGGGGTTGTGCGGTCAGGCACTGAACACTGGCTGTGTTCTTAAGAAACGTTCAGGTCTATGATCATGAGCAAATCATCCAACCATCACACACACACACACACACACACACACACACACACACAGATGCACACAACTTCCACGGAGACATGATGCTAGCGAAGGAAAAGAGAGAGAAGAACAGAAAGCCTGACCACAGGGAATGCTCCTTGAGGATTTTCCAGAACAAAGGTGAAGGGGCTCGAGGCTTCCTCACAGGTTGGTAGAAGCTGAGCATGACTGAGTGCATCTTTGAGCCTTTCTTCTAAAGCTGGTTAAAACATAAACTGGTTGTCTCTTCTTGCAGAGTCTTCTGGATACTCAGTGCTCGAGTGAGGAAAATTAGGCCCTTCAGTTTGTGTTTGAATTAATCTCTTAATTGTATACGCTTGACAATACTCTGGTTCTTCTGCTGGAACACTTTGTGGGTGAGGAGCCAGACAAGGCCCGCAGACCTGCTGTGGACAGAGGCAGGACAGGGATGGTGGCCCTGGGGCCACGGGGGAAGCTTACAGGACTGCAGGAGAGGTGGGAGTCTGGCAAGCATGCACCCTGGCAAGAATGAGGTGCAACCCAGTGGTTCCCCAGGGTCAGAAGGGAAGCCAGGATTTCTTGAAAGGGATGTTTTCATAGAACCAGGCTGGGTCTTAGTTTGGGAAGCTGGGAACTCCTGTTCTGCCCAGCAGGAGCCCAGGAACACTGGCACTTGGTTCCCGGGAGGGGCACAGCAGAGAGGGAGAAGCTCGAAGCAACAGTGCTCTGGGCAGTGCTCCCTGCGTTCTCCGAGTTGCTGGGAGGACCCCAGGTCCTGGTCAGGGGACAGGGAGGGGGTAGCCAGGTCCTTCACAGTGGGGCAGAAGTGTTGGCAGGAAGAGGGCACGCACTTGGGGTTCGAAGGACACACCCTCAGCCTGGTTCTTGTCGGTGCAAAGCGACATTATGTGGGTCATCCATCATCCGCAGGATTGACACACTCAGCAGGGATCGTGGGTATTGATGTAACGTTCCGATTCTTCTTGCTCCTTTTCTGCCACCAGAAGTCTGTCCAAAAATGTTTGCTTTGTATTTCCCCTTTTGCATCATAAATAAGTTCAGAGTAAGTCAGAGAACCCCTTGCAAAGCTGCAGACACCCTTCAAACACTCTTGAGTTAGAGTCAGCAGCTGGAGGAATGGTGGTACCATTCCCAAGGAAACCAAATGCCCACCCCCAGGGCACGGCCTCAGATCTCTGGGCTCTTAGAAGCTGCAGTGGCTGCCCTTGCCTGGGGTCCTTGCTTTGATGTGCCTAGAACCCCAGGGACTCTGAGCCCAGCCCTTGTTAAGCCCTGGTGTCCATCCTCAGGCTCTGTCCTCCCCTGGATGAAGGTGGGACACCATTGCTGGTGCCCATCCTCCCCCCCGTCTGTGTCCACCTTGTCGGGGGGTGTCCTCACCTCTCCCGCATTGCTGTAATTTCCTGGACGAAGCCCCTTCCACACATCCCGTTAGCTGCCGTTTGTCTCTTAGAATGGCTCCCACAGGCTTCCTTCCCTCGCTCTACAAGTTTCTCTAGAGCCCCTGCTATGTGCTGGCTGCTATTCTAGGACCGAGGACACAGCAATGAACGAGACGGACAAAACTTCTCTCACGCAGCACGCTCTCTCCTGGGGCGATGGAGGGATTAAATAGCTGAATACTAAGATAGGTGAGTAGAGGGAAATTGTGCAGGATATACCTCACATGAAAAACTAAACAGAGAGTCCAGAGGGTGCTTATGTATTCTGTAAATTACATAAATAACTACATACAGCATCAATAATTTAACATTATGTGTGCATATACTTATGCACACATAAGTACATTATATGTAATATAACATTGTATAGATTATATGACTCGGCAACTATGGGGTGTACTAGAGGTGGTTATGGAGTGTGGGACGTGGTTACAACTTTTCATTAGGTGATGAGCCATATACAGTGTTACCTGTCCTCTCGCTTTGTTTGAATAGTTTTTAAATAATGTGGTCGTTTGGGCCAAGACGCGGGGACGAGGGTCCTGGTGTTCCCACCCTGGTCCTGACACGTGGACAAGTGACTCAGCTGTGTCCCCGTTTCCCCGTCTGTAAAATGGGCGCACGGTTCCCGTAGGGAAGGGTGGGCCTGCCTCAAGCAGGTGTGGAGGCAGCCAGGGAGTACTCCATGTGCGTCTCCCTCCCGCTTCCCCTGTCTTTGCTCCCTGAGACCCCCACGCCCTGCCGGCTTGTCCAGGACTCTTCCCTAGCGTGGGCACCAAATCCTTCCCCGCTCATCATTGTCAAGTGAGCAGACACAGTGCCTTCCTGGGCTGAGCAGGGGTGATGGGAGGCTGGCTGGTAGAAGCCCGTGGATGGCTCATGCGAACAACGCCGTGTGTTGCTGGCAAGCAGGGAAACAAAAAAATGGTAAGATCCAATTAAGGTGGGGTCCCCGACACCCACTCTGGTGAGGACACAGATGTATTTCCCAGGGAAGCATGGAGATCAGAGGAGAGCACTGAACCCCCAGGACCACCTGCTACGAGCTGGCCGGAACCTTGCCGACAGCCTAATGCCCTCAAGGGGCCCTCCCTGGCTCTGCCAAGAAGCAGTCGCCGGCAGAGACGGAGTCCCGTGTCCGCTGGCGGCAGAGGCTGGTGGGCTCTCGGTGCCTCAGGGGTGTCAGCCAGGGGGCAGGCAGCGGGATGACACCCACGAAAGAGCTGCCTGAGACATGCCCCCATTTTGGTCTGCAAGGCGATGAGGACGGGTCTACCCCCAATATGGGTGTCCAGGGTGGGCGTTTCTGCACCAGGCCTGAGGAGGGGGCACCAGGTCATTGGGACAAAACCTGTCAGCCCGTGTTGGGGATCCCACAGGGGCTGTGTGGCTGAGCCGCCAGGGCTCAGGACCCCTTGGGATTGCAAAACCAAGTAAACTTCCCGGGGGGAAAGCGCAGGTACAGGGCGGCCTTGAGTGTGAGATGGACAGACAGCCCAGCTCACTGTAGATGCTCCCCAGGCCGAGGGACCTGGCAAGTTAGCTCCGTCGATGGGGTCTCTGCTGCCCTGTTAATGCAGTGGACACGGGGTGACCAGGCTCCTATTCCTGCTATGCTCTAGGGGCAACCACCTGCTGCACCTCCTCCTGGGGGGGGGGCGCTCAGTAAAGGCTTACAGCTTGTTTATACAGGAGGCCGTGGTGAGGCAGATGCTGAGGGAACCCTAACGTGCCTGCAGGAAATCCCAGATGTCTGACTGCTCCTGGCGTCTGGGTGCACAAGAAGACGAGAGAGGTGCCCACACCTGGGAAAGGCAGGTGGGGTGTGAGTCAGTCAGGGCTCTCTGAAGCTAGTAAGGTGTGCGGGGGGGAGAGAGAAAGAGAGAGAAAGAGGGAGATTTAAGGATTGGCTCACATGATTGCAGGATTGGCGAGTCCAGAATCCTGAAATCTTCAGGGCAGGCCGTCCAGGCAGAGATCAGGGCGGATGCTGCCGCTCCAATCTGAAAGCCGACTGCAGGCAGAACACCGTCTTCTCGGGGGACCTCAGTTTTTCTCTTAAGGCCTGGAACAGACTGAGGAAGGCCCACACACAGTATGCAGGGAGATCCCTTTCACTTGGCCTCTACCGATTCCAAATGTTAATTGAGTCAAAAAAAAAAAAACAATCTTCACAGTGACATCTGGACTGACGTTTGATCCAAACTGGGTACAGTGGCCTGGCCAAGTTGACATATGAAATGTACTGTCATCTCAGTGGGCAGTGCTGGCCTAGAAGCCCAGCCGCCCACAGAAATGAGCAGAGAGAGACAGTCCGTGGACAATCCCCCCTCAGAGGCCAGGAGGTGAGAGCCCTGCGTGCGTTTCCTAGGACCTGGCCAGCGCCCCGGCCCCGGAGGGAGGTCTGTTAGTTTCGACTGCAGGGAGAGGCTTGGACACAGGATGAGCTGGTGGCCTGTGGGCAGTCCAGGCCTGGGGGGAGTGGGCAGTGGGACCCCACCTCACTTGACACGACCATGCTAATCCCGGTCACCAGGGCACTGTCTGTCCTTAGTGGCAAAAGCGGGTCTATGGAGAGAGAGGGGGCTCGGGGGCTGAGTGAGAGCAGAGATAACTGGGCACTTCACACCTTGGAAACCACCCCACCCCCACCCTGCACACCACCCACCCTCCTCCCAGAATTGTCTGCAGGTCTTGGCTTGCCCAGAGAGGACCTGAAGTCAGATGCCCAGGTGGAGAGCTCTGTGGCTGGCTTACTTGACAACCTGGGGCCATAGCAGCATTCTCCGGGGAGACCCCACGGGGTTGCTGGATGCAGAGGGCACCCCGGATGCCCCAGTGTGGGCCAACAGCCGGGCCGTGGACCCCGGGGGGTCTCCAAAAAGGAGCCCCAGGCAAGGCTACCAAGAACAGGGCTCTGTTGATCTGGACAATCTTCTCTTGAATCTAATATTTTATTATGCTCCTTTTTGTACAACTCCGGCTTGTGCATGTGACTGGGACCCTCTAACCAGGACCCTCTAACACGCCCCAGGTCCCCTCACCTGCATCCTGCATTGCTTACTCTCGGGGCTGCTTTCTCTGTGTCGTGCTGCTCGGGGGCAACAGCTGCCATGTCCCTCCTGTCCTCGGGACTCTCTGCTCCTCGGGGAGCGCTTGGTCCCCTCCTCTCCTGATCCCAGTGGATACTGCCCAGCGCTCCCTACCTTGAACCAAGAAGGACAGTCCTGCCTGTCATGGACCAGCTGCCCCTCCTCCATGTGCCCATGGGGGCGTCCCTGAGACCCATCAAGCACTCTTCTTCCCAGTAGGTCCTGCATCTAAGACAAACTTCACATGTTGAGCAGTGGGTGTCCTCATGCCTCAAATCTGTGAGCCGCACCCCTGGGGTACCAGCTGCACCTTCGCTGTCCACCCCCGACACTTAAAAAGCATCAGGGACACACAGCAAGTCCTCAGTACTTGTTTGGGTGAAGGCGATCTGGAGGCATGGGCTGACTTGAGAGCCTGGCCCTGGAGGTCCTGTCACTCATGCCGTTTTCCCCTCTGTGAACCAAAAGAGAAGGTAACGGTGCTCATGTGGAGTCTGATCGCAGGACAGGTCCGATAGGAGACGCTGAACTGACTTGGAACACAAGCCCCCTGTAGTTGGCAGCCAGGAAACAAGGGGAACAATGAGTCCAGGAGCTGTGTCCCTTGTGTCTACCAACACTCTCTGCTACCATCCGGCCCTCTCGGGGTCGCTGGCCCAGTTCCCCCCACCCTTGCCAGGCACCCCGTGGCATTGGGAAGCCCCCGTGGGCTTCTCACTGTCATCACAGACGTCCTTCATCTTGCATTCTGGTACTCTCCCCAGTTCCCACCTGGCCATTCCTTCATTAAATTACATATCCCCCACATCCCTCCGATGCAATTATCTACCACTTCATAGCTCCCTGGCTTTGGATCCATTTGCACGGAAAAAATATAGTTAAGGGTATGCTGCCTTAATTAATTTCTCTTGGCTGGGTTTCCTTTCTCATTTCATCCTTAGAAATACAAACCTGAAATGGAGCCCAATGCATCTGCTGGGCTCCCTGCTCGGGGCACCAATTTTTCCCTGAGCTGATTGCATGTCACCTCTGGATGGAGGCACTGTGTCTGCTGATAGGCTGATGCCTGTTCCTTGATCCCTGGCATTGGCCCTTGCCTTGGCCTGTGATCCCTGAGCCTGGCCTCGGTGGACCATAAGGACATGACTCCTTTGCCAGCATTCTGCCGTTGAACACGGACGGCGTGGCCCTCTTCTCTTCTTCCACCAGCTCGTGCTCTGGAGCCCTGGGGACTCTTTGAACCCCTGTGTGCTTGGTGGTGCTCGGAGGTGCTCGGAGCTGCGGCGGATCTCTTGTCCGACTGACAGGAGCCCAGTAGTGACAGAACGGTCACAGCTGCCTGTCTCAGCTGTATTGCAACAAAAGGATGCTTGAACCCAGCTTTCACCTGTGGGGAGAAGGAATGGGGCTGGCAACATGGGAATGGAAACGTAACTGAGCAGTTGGAGAGTGAGGGACCAGGCCACCTCCCACGTGGAGGGCAAGGTGGAGATGCAGCCGGGGAAGCTAATGGCCAGAGTCTCAGGGGCAGAGCGGGCCATGGCCCCTGTGCTCAGGGGTCCTTGTGGGTCAGCTCTGATGTGTCTCCTGCAGGGTTGACTCCTGGAGTCTTCCCCGTAGCCCAGGAGGGAGCAGCATCCACCCCCTTCCACAGAAGCAAGAACTCTGGGTTTGATGAACTTGTGGCAGGGGGTGAAAGAAATTAGATTTGATCCCAGCACCGCTGACCCTGAGCCCAAGCAGGAACGACCTAGCCTGGGCATCAAACTTGTTGGAAATGCCAAGTCCCCAACCCTCTCCGACCCAACTGAGTGTGTGGACAAAGAGAGGAGAACAGGTGTTAAGGTGCGGGAGGTGCTCACGCACTCGGTCTCGGGGGCAGCTCTGTCTGTGCAAACCCACGGATGCCCACTGCCCGCGGGCGAGGGACTGGAGGAGCTCTGGCCGCCGAGCCCCGAGTGTGCTGAGTGGACAACGGGAGCTCAGTTCCATCTGTAAGAGCTGGAGGAGGCTGCTATGGAGAAAATCAGTGACTCTGTAACAAAATCATCATTCTCTCCTAGTTGGTTTCGTCAATTGGTATTCTTCTCTGCTAGGATTCCAAAAGATGCTCCCCTGCACACAGGTGCCCGCCCGTCCTGTTCCTCCAAGCTGTCCCTCCCACCTTTATGTCCTTCCAGGCTGGGGCTGGGCACTCGCACCCGGGTTTCCCCTGAGTCAGGTTTTTGCAAAGTGAGGGAATATGCAACCTCTTTCCCAAGAGCGTATGCTCCAGTACAACCTGAAGATACAAAACAGATTAAAAATTGGTTCCTGATCTCAGGGAGCATGCCATATAGCTTTGAGGGAAGAAAAAGAAATAACACGTATAAAACTGCATGGGTGTGAGTCGTGGGGAACGCGCACACATGCGCGCAGAGTGTGGGACAAGCAGACTCTCTGGAGTCCAACAGGCTGCAGAGGTCAGGGGAGCCACCTCCCACCTGCATTTAAGGTCAGCAAGGTGTGAAGGGGAGTATGGAACCGGGGAGAGAGGAAACAGTGTCTCTTCCCAGGCGTGGGGAGGAAGAAATCTCGTGTTGATGGTTCTTAAAAATTATCACCTAAAAAGTCAAACATGAGATGTACTCAAAACCCTGAGAGCCCCACGGGTAGGTTCAAGGACCACTGTGGTTTCTCTTCAAGAATGCTCTCTCGGTAAAAGTTTAGGGAGCTCCCCACCACCCCCGCCACAGCCCCACCCCCATGCCGGGACCTGTAAGTGAGTCCATGTGTATTATTATTCACTCACGTTGATAAATAGGCAATAAAAATGCACAGAGAACTCAGCAGTATCAATTTGTTTCCATTCTCTTGACACAGTCGTGGTAGTGGCTATGGCTGAGGCGACCAAGCTATTTCCACAGTGAGAAGTGGTAAGATGTCGGGTGTAAATTACCCTTAAATGTCACATGATAATGAGGCTGCATCTTCCATGATTTATCTCTTCCTTTCTTACCTCGCAAACACTCCAAACTGGCTATCAAGCCAGGCAGTGATCATGACACAACCTTTACGGTATGAGAAATGGGCCCAGAAATTTACGGGAGAGGCTGATGCCTTCATGAAAGCTCTATATTTACAGAACTTACTTCTTGAGATTTCAAATCGAAAATGGCAGAACTCCCGAGAGTAAAAGTGAGGGTGGGTCTTGGAGCTCACAGAGGAGCCCCAGGACCCATGGGGCACTGCCACGGGGCACTCCCTGCTCACTGCATTTTCGGTCCTTTTGATGCTGGGTCTTCTGTTGCTGGTGAGTGTGTCTACCTTGCTTTTCCAGAGGGGAGCATGGCCGGTCGGGCAGCAGCTTCAAATTTGCTGCCTGCCTCAGTCACCTGTCTACGGGAAAGCAGCTGTGGTCCAGCTAAAGAGCATCAGCCGCTAGACTCCAATCCAGAGATGGAGGCACACAAGCTGGCAGGTGCAGCTCTGGGTCCTTGGGGTCCCCCTCCTTTACCTCCGTGATGGCCACTGGGGTCAGCTGCATGGGGGTGAAGCCAGACAGTCCACCCCCTCCAGGCTTCTTGAGGCGGCCTTCCTCAGGTGCACCTGCTAGTACCTTCAGTGAGCACGTGGGACTGCAAGCAATGCACAGCCTCGTTTTAAACTCTTCCGTCTTCTGGCTCACAGCAGCTCAACCATTCCCACCCCCATCTGGAGTTCCTATCTCCAGCTAATCCTCCAATATTGCCCTTCATTTCGTGTTATAAGCAGAACCCCTTGGGTTTGATTTTGGTGGGTCCCCCAAACTGCTCTTTTCACATCACAGCAACACCAGGCTCCCCAGTAATGCAACGGGACTCACAGCATCTCTCATGAGATTTGCTTCCCCAAAGCACACAGCCCGTGTCATGCCCTTCCCAGAGAGGGCACATTCCAAAAGCTTCTGTCCCCCTCTAGAGACCGCAGGACTTTGGTGGAGGAAACAGTTCCCACCACTGAGGACTGCCTCAGACTTGCCATCTCTCCTGAACGGGGGCATTAATCCGAACACAAATTAAAATTGCTGTTCAGTCTCTTGGTGGGAATTCAACAAGCAGGGGGCTGTCTGAAAGTGAGTTCTCTGTCCACTGAGAGATCAAAACCTCAGGCCTTGCAAAGTGAGAGAAACGGTTTGACCTTTGGAGGACAATTTTCCTCTTTATTCTTCTAGGGTTTCTCCCTCCCTAGCCAAGGTCTGATTGCTGAGCGCTATTCTCCTCCTAGCTCGCTCCTCGCTATGTTAATGGGAATTCCCAGAGCTCCCCTGTCTGTCTCAGGTCTGAGATGTCTTCATCTCAGAAAAAAGTTCCTTTCGCTTCTCTTATCTCTCCACACACTTTGCCTCTGCTCGTTCCTACCAGGGCTGCATCAATAGGGTGTGGGGCTCTTTTTCATCATGGGTCAGGCTGGAGAGCATGAAGGGCCATCTGAGAGGAGGAGCCCTCCTCCTCAAATCTCCTTTATAGTTGCTTCTTGTCCATACCGCAGTCCAGTTCAGGCAAGAATCCTATGGGCTTGCCATTCATTCATTCATTCATTCAGTCATCCATGTATTCAACACAAATCTGTTGAGTACCTACTATGCGCCATGCCCTGGCTTGGGTATTAGGTTTATAATTGTGAACACAACAGACAGAACACTGGCCCCACAGACTTTGCAGGATAGTGTGTGCCCTGAGCCAGGAGCAAGCCAACAAAAGCATCACTGCAGATGCTTGGACACAGAGTACCAGTGTTCAGGGAAGCAATGGATTGAATCTCTGAGCAAGGGGACACCTTCCTCCCATCTGACCCCTGGGAGCTACATATGTGGCTCTGGAAGATGAGGCTCACCTCAAAAGGCATCATTCCGAAAATCTTGCTGAGATTGGCAATTGATGGTTCTTGTCCATCGTGCATCGTGATGATAGCTAGCATCTGCTGGGTGAACACTTTTTACCAGTTGGACGCTGTTCTGAGCGCTTTATTTATTTAATTTTTTAAATTTTTATTG
>NW_027397080.1:33643364-33697949 GCF_003265705.2 Callorhinus ursinus
ACCATAGAGTTGAGGGTCCATTTCTGGGCTCTCGATTCTGTTCCATTGATCTATGTGTCTGTTTTTGTGCCAGTATCATACTGTCTTGATGATGACAGCTTTGTAATAGAGCTGGAAGTCCGGAATTCTGATGCTGCCAACTTTGCTTTTCTTTTTCAACATTCCTCTGGCTATTCGGGGTCTTTTCTGGTTACATACAAATTTTAGGATTATATGTTCCATTTCTTTGAAAAAAGTGGATGGTATTTTGATGGGGATTGCATTGAAAGTGTAGATTGCTCTAGGTAGCATTGACATCTTCACAATGTTCGTTCTTCCAATCCATGAGCATGGAACGTTTTTCCATTTCTTTGTGTCTTCTTCAATTTCTTTCATGAGTATTTTATAGTTTTCTGAGTATAGATCCTTTGCCTCTTTGGTTAAATTTATTCCTAGGTATCTTATGGTTTTGGGTGCAATTGTGAATGGGATCAACTCCTTGATTTGTCTCTCTTCTGTCTTGTTGTTGGTGTATAGGAATGCCACTGATTTCTGTGCATTGATTTTATAGCCTGCTACTTTACTAAATTCCTGTATGAGTTCTAGGAGTTTTGGGGTGGAGTCTTTTGGGTTTTCCACATAAAGTATCATATCATCTGCAAAGAGTGAGAGTTTGACTTCCTCTTTGCCGATTTGGATGCCTTTGATTTCTTTTTGTTGTCTGATTGCTGTGGCTAGGACTTCTAATACTATGTTGAATAGCAGTGGTGATAGTGGACATCCCTGCTGCCTTCCCGACCTTAGGGGAAAAGCTCTCAGCTTTTCCCCATTGAGAATGATATTCGCTGTAGGTTTTTCATAGATGGTTTTTATGATATTGAGGTATCAACCCTCTATTCCTATACTCGGAAGAGTTTTGATCAAGAAAGGATGCTGTACTTTGTCAAATGCTTTTTCTGCATCTATTGAGAGGATCATATGATTCTTGTTCTTTCTTTTGTTAATGTATTGTATCACGTTGATTACTTTGTGGATGTTGAACCAACCTTGCAGCCCAGGGATAAATCCCACTTGGTCGTGGTGAATAATCCTTTTAATGTACTGGTGGATCCTGTTGGCTAGTATTTTGGTGAGAATTTTTGCATCCATGTTCATCAAGGATATTGGTCTGTAATTCTCCTTTTTGATGGGGTCTTTGTCTGGTTTTGGGATCAAGGTAATGGTGGCCTCATAAAATGAGTTTGGAAGTTTTCCATCCATTTCTATTTTTTGGAACAGATTCAGGAGAATAGGCATTAATTCTTTTTAAATGTCTGATAGAATTCCCCTGGGAAACCATCTGGCCCCGGGCTTTTGTTTCTTGGGAGATTTTTGATGACTGCTTCAATTTCCTTAGTGGTTATAGGTCTGTTCAGGTTTTCTATTTCTTCCTGGTTCAATTTTAGTAATTGATACGTCTCTAGGAATGCACCCATTTCTTCCAGGTTATCTAATTTGCTGGCATAGAGTTGCTCATAATATGTTCTTACAATCGTTTGTATTTCTTAGGTGTTGGTTGTGATCTCTCCTCTTTCATTCATGATTTTGTTGATTTGGGTCATTTCTCTTTTCTTTTTGATAAGTCTGGCCAGGGGTTTATCAATCTTGTTAATTCTTTCAAAGAACCAGTTCCTAGTTTCGTTGATCTGCTCTACTGTTCTTTTGGTTTCTATTTCATTGATTTCTGCTCTGATCTTTATTATTTCTCTTCTCCTGCTGGGTTTAGGTTTTACTTGCTGTTCTTTCTCCAGCTCTTTTAGGTGTAGGGTTAGGTTGTGTATTTGAGACCTTTCCTGTTTCTTGAGAAAGGCTTGTTTGCTATATACTTTCCTCTCAGGACTGCCTTTGCTGTATCCCAAAGATTTTGAACAGTTGTGTTTTCATTTTCATTGGTTTCCATGAATTTTTAAAAATTTTTCTTTAAAATCCTGGTTGACCCATTCATTCTTTATTAGGATGCTCTTTAGCCTCCATGTATTTGAATTCTTTCCGACTTTCCTCTTGTGATTGAGTTCTAGTTTCAAAGCATTGTGGTCTGAAAATATGCAGGGAATAATCCCAATCTTTTGGTACCAGTTGAGACCTGATTTGTGACCTAGGATGTGATCAATTCTGGAGAATGTTCCATGGGCACTAGAGAAGAATGTGTATTCCGTTGTTTTGGGGTGGAATGTTCTGAATATGTCTGTGAAGTCCATTTGGTCCAGTGTGTCATTTAAAGTCTTTATTTTCTTGTTGATCTTTTGCTTAGATGATCTGTCCATTTCAATCAGGGAGCTGTTAAAGTCCACCACTATTATTGTATTGTTGTCAATGTGTTTCTTTGCTTTTGTTATTAATTGCCTTATATAATCGGCTGCTCTCATGTTAGGGGCATAGATATTTACAATTGCTAGATCTTCTTGTTGGATAGACACTTTAAGTAGGATTTAGTGTCCTTCTTCATCTCTTCTTACAGTCTTTATTTTAAAATCTAATTTGTCTGATATAAGGATTGCCACCCCAGGTTTCTTTTGGTGTCCATTAGCATAGTAAATGGTTTTCCACCCCGTCACTTTCAATGTGGGGGTGTCTTTGGGTCTAAAATGAGTCTCTTGCAGACAGCTTATCGATGGGTGTTGTTTTTTAATCCAATCTGATAGCCCGTGTCTTTTGATTGGGACATTTAGCCCATTTACATTCAGGGTAATTATTGAAAGATATGAATTTAGTGCCATTGTATTGCCTGTAAGGTGACTGTTACTGTATATTGTCTGTGTTCCTTTCTGATCTATGCTGCTTTTAGGCTCTCTCTTTGCTTAGAGGACCCCTTTCAATATTTCCTGGAGGGCTGGTTTCGTGTTTGCAAATTCCTTTAGTTTTTGTTTGTCCTCAAAGCTTTTTATCTCTCCTTGTATTTTCAATGAGAGCCTAGCTGGATATAGTATTCTTGGCTGCATATTTTTCTCGTTTAGTGCTCTGAAGATCTCATGCCAGTCCTTTCTGGCCTGCCAGGTCTCTGTGGATAGGTCTCTTGCCAATCTAATGTTTCTACCATTGTAGGTTACGGATCTCTTCTCCCGAGCTGCTTTTAGGATTTTCTCTTTGTCTCTGAGACTTGTAAGTTTTACTATTAGATGTCGGGGTGTTGACCTATTTTTATTGATTTTGAGAGGGGTTCTCTGTGCCTCCTGGATTTTGATGCCTGTTTCCTTCCTCACATTAGGGAAGTTCTCTGCTATAATTTGCTCCAGTATACCTTCTGCCCCTCTCTCTCTCTCTCCTTCTTCTGGTATCCCAGTTATTCTAATATTGTTTCATCTTACCGTATTGCTTCTCTCTCGAATTCTGCCCTCGTGATCCTGTAGTTGTTTATCTCTCCTTTTCTCAGCCTCTTTATTTTCCATCATTTGGTCTCCTATATCACTGATTCTCTCTTCTGCCTCATTTATCCTAGCAGTTAGTGCCCCCATTTTTTATTGCACCTCATTAATAGCTTTTTTGATTTTGACTTGATTAGATTTTAGTTCTTTTATTTCTCCAGAAAGGGTTTCTCTAATAACTTCCATGCTTTTTTCAAGCCCAGCTAGTATCTTTAAAGTCATGATTCTGAACTCTAGGTCTGACATCGTACTAATGTCCATATTGAGTAGGTCCCTGGCAGACGGTACTACCTCTTGTTCTTTTTGCTGAGTTGATTTTTTTCGTCTTGTCATTTTGTCCAGAGGAGTATAGATGAATGAGAGAACAAAATGCTAACAGGTTAACAATGTCCCCAGGAAATATACTCTATACAAATCAGAAAAGACCTGGAACCAGGGGAAAGAAAGAAAAAAGAAAGCGAAAAAAAAAAAACAAAAACAAAAAGAAAAAGATAAAAACAAAAACAGAACAATATAAAAAAACAGAATATGATCAAATATGATCAGGCTAGTCCATAGATCAGTGTCACACACTAGATTTTGGGCGTATTTTGATCTGTTAGAAAAATGTGCCTCCTAAAATTTTAAAGGAAGAAAGACTTATATATGTACAAAATAAGGGTTGATACAATGAAGGGATGGAAGATGATTGTAAAGATGAAAATTATAAAAGATTTTTTTAAAGGAATTGAGAAGATAAGAATTGTTTGAAAAACGAAAGAAGATTTAAAAAAAAAGATGAAAAAAGAAAAGGGAGAGAATGTGATCAGGCAGGAGACTAGAACAAAGCCATACACTAACGATTTAGGGTATATTTTGATCTGTTAGGAGAAACTGTATCTCAAAATTTTAAAGAGAGAACAACTTATATATATATGCCAAAAATAAGGGTAACTTCTATGAAGGGATAAAATATGGCTCTAAAAATGAAAAATAAAAAATATTTTTTTTAAAAAGGGATTAATAAGATGTTGGTTGAAAAAGGGAAAAAGAAAAATTAAAAAAAAACAGTTAAAAAATTAACTTTGAAAAACTAATGAATCATGGTAAAAAAAGCCGTGAATTCTATGTGCTGTATTCCCCTAGCGCTGGAGTTCTCCTGTTCTCCTTGATTGGTAAACTTGGTCTTGGCTTGCTGGGTGTTCGTGCTGATCTTCTGGGGGAGGGGCCTGTTGCCGTGGTTCCCAAATGTCTTTGCTGGAGGCGGAGTTGCCCCGCACTTGTCGGTCCGGGCTAAGCAAGCTGCTTCGTTTTGCTCTCAGGAGCTTTTTTTCCCTGCAAGCTCTCGGTACAGTTTTGGAGGACCAAGGTGAAAATGGTGGCCTCCCAATCTCCACCCGGAGGAGGGGAGAACTTGGGGCCCCACTCCTCAGTGCGCCCCCAGAGAAAAGCAATCACTCCCATCTCCCTGGTCTCCGGCCACAGTCCGTGCTCACCCGGCCTGTGACGGAGCATTTCTCTCTGGCTCCCGACCCCGTGTGGAGTCTCCAAACCCAGCAGATTGTTGCGGTGCGCTCCTGTGTTGCTCCTCCCCGGGGAGGAAGGGGAGTCTCCCCGGATCTGCCGCTTGTTGGGTCCCTGCTGGAGGAGCAGTGGCCCGACTGTGCTGCGGATCACAGTTTATGTCAACCCCGAGCTGAGAGCCCGCGCCTCAGCTCCGTCTCTGCAGCCGGCTTCCCCGCTCCGATACCTGGGAGCTCTGCCGCACTTAGGCACCCCCGGTCTTTCTGTGACCCCGAGCGTCCTGAGACCACACTGTCCCGTCAGGGTTCCACCCCCCGCTTAGCCACTGGAGTGACGTCCCTCAGCGGAGCCGACTTCTAAAAGTTCCGATTTTGTGCTCTGCGGCTCTAGCACTTGCCAGAAGCGGCCGACGGAGGCCCCCTCCCCCGCCGTCTATCCTCCCGAATATCGCCTCGGATTCACTTCTCCGCACGTCCTACCTTCCAGAAAGTGGTCGCTTTTCTGTTCAGAGAGTTGTTGCTATTCTTCTCTTCGATCTCCTGTTGAGTTCGTAGGTGTTCAGAATGGTTTGATCCCTATTCAGCTGAATTCCTGAGACCAGACAAAACCCAGGTCTCCTACTCCTCTGCCATCTTGCTCCGCCCTGTTCTGAGCACTTTATAGCCATGGCTTCGAGGGAGGAATTGTCACCACCTCCACTTCCCAGTGAAGCTTAATCCACCTGCACTTGGCCATGGGGCCAGTGAGGAGCAAGCTGGGCTCACACCTGCTAGGCCCCCTCTGGGCGTTCAGGCTTGGGGTACTCGGTTCTTATGGCTGCTGCAAGAACGGAATGCACATTTCGTGGCTTAAAACAACCCACACGTATTAGCTTGCAGTTCTGGAGGTCAGCAGTCTGAAATGGGTCCCCCAGGGCTAAAATCAAGTGTAGGTACACTGGTCCCTTCCGGAGGCTCTGGAGGGAGAACCTGCTTCTTGCTTCTTCTGGCTTCTAGAGGCTGCCTGTATCCCTTGGCTTGTGGCCCCATCCTCCATCTCAAAGCCATCATAGCACACCTATGTCTCTCAGACTGACCTCCTGCCTCCTTCTCATGAGGACCCTCGTGGTGACAAGCCAGGATGATATCCCACCTCAAGATCCACGACTTCGTCATGCCTGGAAAGTGCTCTTTGCCGTGCAAGGTGGCACGTTTGCAGGTCTGAGGATGAGGACCGGGGCCCTTGGGGGCCCCCTCTTGGGGGCTGTTTTTCTGCCCACCACACTCAGTACCATCTGGGGTCTCCACCTGCTCCTGCATCCACATCACTCCTTCCACATCATGACTGGCAGGGCCCATGGAGTCATTCCATGGAGACATTCAACCCAAGGTTGGTCACTTGTCTCCATCAGCCGTGGTTCCCCCACCTGCGTCCTGGCCATGACCACAGCTGCTTTGATGGTCAGTCCACCAAGGTGGTGCTGCTGAGGCAGGATGTGGCCTCCGGTAGCCCCCCACCCACTTTGGTGCTTTTGTTACAATGGCTAGTGATGTAGGAAAGACGTTAGGGAAGAAGAATTCTTGAGAGGTCTCTGGTTGGAAAAGGTGGTTTTGTTAAAGCCCAGAGACAGGATCCGTGGGCAGAGAGAGTGGCACTGGGGTCGTGAGAAGGGGCCCATTATATACTTTCAAGTTGGGAGGGGATTGGGGATACTTTAAGTCTACCAGGTATTTTGGAAATAAGGCTTCCAGGATCCTGAGGGGGCTAGCTTTTGTTAGGAAATGTCATTTATTACTGTTTAGTAAACAGTCAAGATGTATAAAAGTCAAGATGTAAAAAGTTCAGACGTATATCAGAAGGTCATATTGAGTAAGGGACAGGCGGGGCGAGGTAGGGAGAGATAGATACGGAGCTCCCTGAACAGGCTCACAAAAATCCCCAAACTGTGGAGGTGTAGGGAAACCAGTGATAAGGAAACAAATCAGACCCTCCGGTCCCAGGTATCGGAGGTGGGGTCTTGTTTTAACAGCGACTTGTGACCAACAAAATTTCCAGACCCTGAAAGGGAAGTAAGCCATTAAAGATGTTATCGCTAATCCTTGCTCAATAGTGATATCAATAGAGATGTTAAAAGGATTTGAATTCCCTGGTTAGCTTCCTATAAAAGACCAACCCTAAAAGCCCTCAGGGGCAACCCTGTTGGCATGCCTCTCACTCCTGAGAGCTTTCTGTTTCCTCACTTAATAAAACTCTATTGCTTTACTCCCTCTTCTTTGTCCGCAAGATTCATTCTTCGACTCTGTGAGACAAGAACCTCCCTCTCCCACTTCAGTATGCTTGGAGGATGATTGCCAACATGTATCTTGGGGTGTAGAGATACAGGAAGTTTCCAAAGGAATTTTTCTATGTTAAAGTAGACTTACAGGGTCCTGGGGGTCGGGCTAAGATTGCCTTTTGCCTTTAGCGAAGTATTAACACTGAGGCAGCTGAGTCCCTAGAGGAAGGTCACTGTGCCTGTTTCAAGGACTTGTCAATGGGCTGTAGGTAGTAAGGAAATTTAATAATTTTTCTTCTGCCTTTGTTTCCCACGTCAGGCGGTACTGAGTTCTGGACCCCAGGGTGAAAGCAGTTAAGTCCGCACGCTGATGAACATAACACGGGACATTTCCTGAAGTACTGTTCTGGCACATTCCAGGTAGGGACTCACTGAATCTCTCAGGACACGATCTTATTTGCTCTACACAAGCGTTTTACTGGGGGAAGGAAGGCAGGTGCTGCTCCCATTTCACCGCTGATGGAGCCAAGGCCCAGAGAGCATGAGGACTTGGTTGGGGTCACTGAGCCCCCAGGCATCAGGAGGAGGACTCAGGCCTCTGCTCAGAGGCTGCCCTGGGATGGGGTTCAGGATCCTGAGGCAGGAAATCCTGTTAGCAAGGCAAAGCCTTCTTTCTATAATGAGGATGCTCCCTTTAAACTGAATGTCAATATGCACATGAAATCAGAGGAGCTCTGACCTTGAAAGTGGGCTGATGAGGTTTAAGCACCAGGAAAACAGAAGGAATTTATGGGTGGGATGCTGGCGCAGAGCTGGGGGCCCCTGCCTCCGCCTCTCCCAGGCGGGAGGGAAGGCCATCCCTGCAGACTCCTGGCCTCAGGGTAGAGCTCACCCTCCCCAGTTTTCTGATGCAGCTTTGGACAAAGGAGTAGGGATTTTGCAGGACAAGGCAGAGGGAGAGAGGAAGAGCAGAGGGAAGGAGAGTCTCCTCTGGTCTCTGTCCATCCCGGTTTACTGGGATAAGCTACCACTTCGTGAGCCAACTCTATTCAAGGTTCCTGGTTCTTAGTTACCACACCACAGAAACTACCTCTGGCTACTTAAGCAGAGAGGATTTTACTGGGATGGTCCTGGATAGCTCCCAGAATCAACAGGCAGCCCAGACAGGATAGGGTGAGCAAGCAGGCAGAAGCCAAGGGCGGCTGGCTGGATGTAGCTGCCACTGGACACTGTCCCCAGCTGCCCGCTGCCCACCTTGACTCCAGCCCTGGATGTCCGGATCACTCACATGAGTGTCCAAGTTTGGGGTAGAACCACAGTCGGGTGCAGGCCATGTTCCTTAGCTCTGGCTGATTCCAGGGGTCACAGGATGGACAGGGCCTCCCTCCACTGAGCTGGGGAGGGAGTGTGTATCCCGAGCCCCATACTGGAGGAATCCCAGGGCAGGTCCAGGATGGACAGCTAAACATGCAACAAGCAAATAAGAAATGAGAGAAAGGGGGAAAACCAAAAGGAGACTCAAGAGCTAAGTTGGAATTAAAATACATGTATAATCCCAATACAATAAAAGAAATAAAAGAAAAACAACCATCACTTAGCAGCCAAGAGCTGTGTGCTGTCTGTTACCTTCTCACATTTAGTTCCGACAGCAGCTGTGTGGAGAGTACACTGTTGTCCTCCCTTTTTACAGGGGGGAAACTGAGGCAGAGAGGTTGAACACCTGCCCAGAGTCACACAACCACGAAGGGGTAGGGTCCAGGCCCATGTTCCACAACACAGGCGATTTCAAGTTTTGAAAAGTGCACCGGAAATGAGTGTTGGGGGCCAACGTGAAGTGGTGATCCATGCCAGGGCGTGGCCCTGCAGCCCTCCCTCTTGGTGCCCCATGCATGTGCACGCCCATCCTGGCAAATGACTTTCTCCCTCTCCCTTAGGAACGTCAAGGGCTCACTCTAACTTGAAAGGCAATGCTTTGGCCTTTGCACTGATGGCACTTCCTGACGCATCCTGCTTCCCGTCTGGGCTCTGTAAATCAGGTGCCTGGCGCTGCTGTAGACAGGCCTCCAGGAGCAGGGAGGCAGGTGACAGCGTGTCTGTTCCCAAGCCTCCACATTCCCGTGTCTGTCTACTCAAGACCAAGGGCTCCCAACCTCTGCTTGGCAATTTGGCTTTCTTCCTAGAAACAGACAGACTGTTTAGGTTATTTGAGGGTTTCTAAGGTGAGTGACAAAGCCAAGGAACTGTTACATGGGGTTATGTCCCTATCTTTCTCAGAAGATCCCCTCTGGACTTACTTCTGCTCAGACTCACTGGCATCCTCTGCCCCGGTGGGCTGGGACTTCTCTAGAACTTTGCCCCACCGCAGTCCCTCCGTTTCCCATACTGTCTAATTCAAGGAGACCTTGGGGTCCCTGCCCAGTGCCCCATAGCCCTCGCTCAGTCCCTATACTTCCGTCTTTCCATTCATCATACCATACTCCAGTTTCCTGCTCACTTGTCCATCATTCCTTCCAGCCACTTGAGGTCCCTTTGTCCCTGCAGGGGACCCACAGAGGGATGCTTGCACTAAGAACATGCTCAGTTGCATCCTGTTGAATGAACCACTGTCCACATAGGGTCAGAGCCAGCCTGTCTGCAATGCCAAGGAGGAGGCTGGGACCTGGGAGCTCTCTACCCAGGTATCTACACAAGCTTGCTGAGAACCTTCATATTTGTCAGATGCTCTGTGTGTTTTGCAAAGAGACCTTGATACCATGGTGAGGAGCACTGGTTGGGAAGGGGCTGGGGTGTGAGCCCTTCCTGTTGGAGTCACCCTACAGACACATTGGGAGCATGACAGAGTGTGGGGTGTTGAGGTCTTTCCTACTATTTGGCACCAGGAGTTGACCTCCAATGCCTTCATTGCAGAAAATGTCTCAGAGGAAAGGAACCCCAACAAAGGAGGTGGGCGTGACATGAAATGAGCTGTCATAGTCAGGTCTGCTGGAGATGTGACGGGGACCAAGCGTTGACAGGCGCTAGCCCGTGTGCTTCTGGGGGCACCCTCAGGGGACTAGATGAAATCTGCATTCTTCACTGTCCTTGCATCAGTCGCTACATGGGTGAGCGTTTCTTCCACAAGGCTCCTGGAGCCTGGCTTTGGGGGATGTGTTTTCCCTTGACAGTATCAGCAACAAGAAGACAAATTGTGTGACTGATGGGGACGGGCCACAAGTCTGAATGCAGAGAGGCAGCAACTCTGCTCAAGAAGAAGGGTAAAGCAAGTTTCATTCAACGCCCTGGCTTATCTACGGCAGAACCCACCACACCTGGAACGGTGGTGCAGGTATTGAAGTTGCTTTGATCTGAGCGAGTCCGCCTGGGTCAGGGGAATCGAGCTGGGGCTCTTGGCGCCCCCACCCGACTGGGCTTATGGGGACAATGTCGCATGGGTCATACACCCTAAACGTGAACGACCACGGAAGTCTGTGTCTATCCGCCTGTGTTTAAATTTGGTGAGCTCCAAAACACGAACACTTGGCTCTGTTCCTGCTACACGGCTCTGCCCCCAACTTACCTTGCTCTGCGTGTGCTTTACAAATACACTGTAGGGACTTTCTGTCAGCTTCATTGCCCTGTGCTTTCTTGAGGCTTCTAGTGAGATGGTTTTGTTTTCTATCATCTGTGAGTTTGATTTGCTAGACTCAATAGACGGACGGAAATCTACGTTGATCAATTGAGAAATGCACGAATCAAATCGATGGGCTCCGCCAGTGTTGAGACTGACAGCCACGGTGTGTGCTTTCTGACCACTGGCCCCTGGCTGCGATCTTCCAGCTACCTATGTTTCATGTCAGACTTGATCCTGGCATGCTCATAAAGCTCTGTGCCTGTATAGATAGGCTCCTTGACGAGATCTGTGGAAGAGTTGTTCTTTATTTCCAGTTCAGACCCACACCTCCCCAGCGTTGGGCTCAAAGGCGCAGGACTGAGTTCTCAGGGAGGCATCTCAAGACAATTTCTTAGGAACCATCTGCTGCCTTGGGGGATGATTCTCCAGGCAAAATAATGACAACAGTGATAACAATAAAAGTCATAACCGTAACAGCAAATGTTTAAAGGGAAATTGGAAAACATGTCAGGGTGCTCAGACTCTAATAATGATGTGAGATTAGTTGTAATAAGGACCTTTCCCCAGTGGTTCTCATCCATGGCATGGCAGTCTTTTATAGACGGTTGTAAACGTCGGATCATCCAAGTCGTTTTGTTTTGCTCCTCTACTTTGGTTTTATTGTCCATTCATTAAGAAAGCCAAAATCATTACCTAAATGACATGCAAAAAAGTCTGAACAGACCCCAAAGATCACACTGCTGCTGAGAAATCTTGCATGTGCTAATCCTGGTTTAATTGGGTGCTAACCAACTTCATCGGTGTAAGTGTGTCCACATACATACACACACATGAATGCACACACGTGTGTACACACATGCATGCATACATATGAGCATATGCACACACATGCACACGTGTGCACACACAGGATTGGGTTCTGCTCCAGAAGGACCTCAGAAACTCTGCTTGTGGAGGTCAAACTTAAGCACTGAGGGGTGAACTGGCTACTGGCAGTCACCAGCTGGTCAGGTGCAGAGTCTCCTAACCTTTAGAACAGTGTGGGCTGGGGCACCTGGGTGGCTCAGTCAGGTAAGCGTCCAGCTCTTGGTTTCAGCTCTTTGGTCATGATCGCAGGGTCTGGCGTTGGAGCCCCACATTGAGCTCTGTGCTCAGCGCAGAGTCTACTTGAGATTCTCTCTCTCCCTCTCCCTCTGCCCCTCCCCTCCATGCGCTCTCTCTGTCTCCCAAATAAAAAATCTTTTTTAAAAAGAGAGGAAAAGAGAACAGTGTGGGCTGACTTTTTATCAGCATGTTATTTTTGCAGGAGCATCTAATTCTGAGAGGGAATGGTAGAGAGGGCAAAGTTCTCTGGAAGCAAGATTTTATTATTTTTAATCCACATTCTTAGATTTGCAGTCTAAAAAAGGGCAAATTCTAGATAAATACCATTTCATTTTGAATTAAGGAGTATCAAGAGGGAGGCCTCAGGCAGACCCTGGCATATTAAAAATGGCAAGACTTTTCCAATTTCCCTGAGTGACTTCAATGCGTCTAAAAAGCTGTATTACACTTCATAACAGTGTGTGTGTGCATTTCACCTTCTGATTTGTATTTTAACCACTGAAACTAATGACACAAAATTACTTTGTCAGCAAGAAGGGAAGACTTCACTAGTTCAGATCTATTTAGTGGATACTTTATGAAGGCACTTGCAAGAAGTCAATTAAACCCTTCCAATGGACGACAGATAATGATTTAAAAGCCGTAAGAGTCTCTGAAAATACAACTTTTAACACATCTAAATGGCTGGGAATTTCTGACAATATAATTGTCGTTCATGGATATGAATGCTCACTATGAAGAAATCAATTACAACCCTGCAACAAAGCGCATTGCCTGAGGATCCTGATCAAGGAGCTCCGGAAGTCCTCTGCAGTCCCAGCGCAGGCCACATGGGGCAGCCCCGATGGAGGAGGGCTCAGGCTTGTCCGCAGCGACGCACCGCAGACTATGGGTAATCAGAGCGGGCTCATCCTGTCCCCTTCTTGCATCCAATTCAACAGACACTCATGAAGGACCTACCGTGTGCTTGGACGGTGGCAAAATTTAGTGGTCCAGAGAGCCAAAATTGACATACAACATAGTGTTAAGTTTAAGGTGTGCAGTGTGATGATTCACACACTGTATCTTATGAAATGATGACCACATTAAAGTTAGTTGATATATCCATCATTCCATTTACTTATCACTTTTGTGATCACACATGGTGATAACATTTAAGATCTACCGTCTTAACACCTCTCGAGTATGTAACACGGTATTGTTAACTATGGTCAGTATGCTGTAGAGTAGATCCCCAGAACATGTCCACCTCAAGCCTGGACGTTTGTAGCTTTTGACAAATATCTCCCTATTTCCCCACCCCCAGCCCCTGCTGACCGCCACTGTACTGTTTCTGAGTTCAGCTTTTTAAGATTCCACACCTAAGTGAGACCATGCAGTCTTTGTCTTTCTTCGCTGATTCATCTCAGCCTAATGCCTCAAGGTTCATCCATGTTGTTGTCAACAGCAGGATTTCCTCTTTATTATGGCAGAATAATACTGCATCATATACATACCACATTTTCTTCATCCATCTATCTGCCAGTGGACACGGACGTTGCTCCCAGGTCCTGGCTATGGTGCATACAATGCTGCCATGAACATGGGCATGCAGAGATCCCTTTCAGATGGTGATTTGATTTCCTTCACATATAGACCCAGACGTGGGACTGCTGGATCCTATGATCAAAAATCGAGGTTCCTCCATACTGTGTTCCGTAGTGTCTAAACAGTGGGTTTCACAGCTCTTTGACCCTGGGTGACATACATACTCTTACTCAGCCTCAGTATCTTCATCTGTGAAATGGGTTAATAATGGAACTTGACGGGCTACCAACTAGCTCGAAATCCCAGGACAAGCAGGCCCCCGAGGAGGTTTAGGACGTAGGGACTGCCTTAGCCATGGTGGAGGGTGGGAGAAAGAAGTTAGTAAGAGGTCAGCTGGAATTTGAATGAGCCACTGAAGGCCAGGTGGGCCAGCTTCACAGTATTGAACCCTGGGAGCTGCAGACACAAGGAAAGCTCTTTCTTTCCCTCCACAGGGTGCTCACGGGAAAGATTCGTGGCACAACCACTTTGGAAAACTAGTTCCTAAATCGTTAAGCATGTACCTGTCATATGATCCAGCCATCACACTCCTAGGTATTTACCCAAGAGAAGTAAAAGGCTTGTTCGCAAATGTTCATAACAGCTTTATTTGCAACCACTAAAAACTAGAAGTGGCCCAAATGCTCATCAGTAGGCAAATGCGTAAATGAACTGCTTAATCCACACAGTGGACTAAGACTCAGCAAGAAACATGAGTGCACACAACTTGGAACAATCCCAAAATAACTACGCTGAGTGAAAAAGACAAAAAGCCAGACAGAAAAGCAGTCCATACTGCACAATGCCATGAGCTCCTAAGATTCTAGAAGATGAAAGTTGATCGACATCAGCAAGCCTGTCAGTGGTTGGCCTGGGGAATGGGGTGTGGCTGGGGGGGGCAAAGAGGAGGGGTCACCAGGGAATGAGGAAACTTCTGGAGGTCACAGATGTGTTCATCACCTTCACTGGCTCCACAGACACGTGTTTGTGTGTCTAGGTACATCTATATACATAGATACACACACCTCTATATGTCAAAACATCAAGGTGTGCACATTAGTTATGTGCAGTTCACTTTACACCAATTATACTTCAATAAAGCTTTATTTATTTTTTTAAAGAATTCACTTATTTATTTGACAGAGAGAGACACACAGCGAGAGCGGGAACACAAGCAGGGGGAGTGGGGGAGGGAGAAGCAAACTCCCTGCGGAGAAGAGAGCCCGATGCGGGGCTCGATCCCAGGACCCCGGGATCATGCCCTGAGCCGAAGGCAGACGCTTAACGACTGAGCCACCCAGGCGCCCCTTCGATAAAGCTTTAAACAAGAGTATTCTAAAAAGACAAAAGGCTCTCCGTTCGGGGTTGTCCAGGATCGTCTTGTCAGGACTCTGGTTAAGCTTACCAGTGACTTAATCCGGAGGTTGGTTGACCCAGTGGTTTAATTCTTAGCACCCTCCCGGCCAGAGGACCCCACGGATCTTGTTCCTGGTTTCCCACTGCCCTCATCCTGCAGGAGAGCCCTGGGCTTAGCAGACGGGCCTCTTCCTGAATTTCTCTACCCCACACTCCAGGCCTGTGGTTTTAGTTCCAGCTGATGAGCTGATGACCCCAACATTCATCTCAGTAGCGCGAGCTGTTCATCTCGGAACTCCAGACGCCTGAGCGCCCCTGTCTTGTCTGCTTGCAAGTCAGTGAACATCTCAAGCTTGAGAGCCCAGATGGCTCCTTCCCCAGCCACCTCCATTTTCCCGTGGAGTGCTGCCTGACTTTGTTCCTCACCCAAGCCGCCACCAAATCCCATCAGCTCTGCCGTCCCAGTATCCTCTCCTGCCACCCCCGTGGGCCTGCCACCGTCTTGCTTGCCGTGACAGCCTTCGGAGGGCTCCTCCTGCACCTGTTCTCGGTGAGCCTACCATCTCATCTCGGCACAGCACGAGGTCCTACTCGGTCACCAGTTAGATCCCCCGCGCCCCTCCCGAAGCCCCACAGCCCCGCCTGCGTCAGGGCCCTGTCCTCGCCATGGTGGGCCCTCCACGCTCTGCTTCCCACCCTCAGGCCACATCAGCACCACGACCCCTCGGCCTTCCTGCCTTGTGCCTCCTCAAGCCCGTGGGCTGCTTCCTGGGGTCTCTCCCCATCCTGTTCCCTGTGCTGGAACATCCTTCTTCTGGAGAGTCTCAGGGTCACCGTGGCTGTCCTTCAGTCACCTCTCATCTCAGTATCTGAAGCCACACCTCTGCTCCTGCCTTGGCCACCCCTGGTCTCCCTCCTTCCTCCATGTCACAGCTCCCTCCCTGACACAGCTTCCTTACCTGCTCTTTCATCGCCCTCCCCCTCCAAGACATCAACCACAAGAGGACGGGAAGCTGTCTATTTCCTTCACCCACGTACCTGGGGCCTGGAAGAGATCCAGCACCTTGGAGATGCGATCACAGAATGTCTAAAGGAATGAAGGCAAGCATGTTAGGTGCGCAGAAGTGGCTGCAGTCAGTGACTCCCAGACTGATGAGCCTGTGGACCGGCCAGCAATATGGGCATCCCAGCTCCCAGGGAAGCAGACAGGGGGGCAATAAGTGTGAGTGAATGAGCAAAGGGCAAGACCCTGAATTATGGACGGCTTCTGGGGTATTGGAGGGGGCACCAGGCTGGAAGCAGGGGGTCCGACTGAGGAAGGCCATCTGCCCCTCTGGACAAGCTGGGTTCTGCAGACCCGGGCAGCCCTCCTGTCGGCTCCTCAGTGCGTAGGATGGAGCAGGATGTTCTAGCCAGATCCCAGAGAGGAAAACACAAACACAAACATATTGGCGAGCCGTCTGTGGCGTTTTCCCGGGTGTGCAGGCTGCTCCTGTCAGAACTGGAGACAGAACCATGCTGACCAGACTTTTGGTGGGGGATGTTGGTGGGAACTGCCCCACATCTGTGGCACGTGGGTGTCTAATGGGATGCGGTTCACTGGGGTTTGTGTGAATGTGGCCAGATCTGACAGGCAGAGCTCTCTTGCAGGATTGCATTTTTTTTTTTTTTTTCCTGGAGAAAAAGATTTCATGGAAGCACTAAATTCTTCTCAAACTCCCAGTGAGAAGCAACAAGCCACACGGGGCATCTCCCAGTTAGGTGGGGGTGTGCACACCACCAGACACATCATGAATAGCTGTAAGAGTGATCTACCTCCATCAGCTGCAACGGGTCTCATTGAGCGTCGGCTCCCATCTATTCCCACCCGGGAATAGACCTGGCTCCTGGCTCAGCCTCTTTCTCCGTCCATTTTCTCACAGGGCAGGACCTTCTACCTTTCCAGGATCTCGTGTGCAATCAAAGGTCCAATTAGAACTTGGCCTCGGTGGGCAATCACGGCCCTATAAAGGGTACCAGCAATCCATCCATCAGGGTATTCCTATATGGTGTGTGAAGAGCAGTGACAGAGGGTCTTGGGTGATGATTTGGGTGATCTTCTTGGCTCGGTGCAGTGCATTTGGAGTCTTGGTGTCAAGGAGTTGTTACACTAATGTTGGCCATTTGCAATGAATCGGCCGCAGGGGTGGGTGTGGCCAGCCTGCATCTGGCCTCGATGGGAGCCACCTGGAGCACCAGAAACCTGCCGTCGGCCCTTAGTGGCACGGAGAACCTCGGCCACGTTAACTACTCACAAGAGCATGTGCGAGAGGTCTGAGCGGCCATTCTACAGCAAAAATGTCTGGCCTGAGCAGGGGTGGGACTCCAGTTGAGATTCTGGTGGGCAAGAGAGAGAGATTCCCAACGATGGTGCATGATAAGGGGCTGCCAAGTCCTAAAGCCTAGGATTCTGAGCAGGCTTTGGGTGGGGACCCAAAACAGTGCCTTTTGTTTGTTTGTTTGTTTAGGATTGTTCTCCCCCCTGGAAACTTTGAAAAGAGGTCAGGACATTGTTGGTTTAATAATTAGTGAGTCTTCATTTTTTTTCCTCCTTTGCATTACAGAACTGTATTAAGAAATCAAATTCTCTAACCGAGCTGAAGCCAGCAAAACAGCCCTCCGGGAAGGTAGCTGTTGTCAGAGACGCGAGGTGGGCTCTTGAAACATCTTCTGCTTTTCTGCAATACAGACCCTGGGCAGAGCTTTTTTATTAAATTAAATTACCCCTTAAGGGAAGTCTTTATCCAACACAGTTTTTGCAGTAAAATTATAATTATTATACAGACACAGAAATAAAAGCCCAGGGTAACCCATGTAATCTGGAACAATTCTACTATAAGACCGTTATCAGCACTTTTTCCTTTCCTGCAATCCATGACTTCAACCAGGGCATATTTCTCCCTCTGGTTTCCCAGTTTGTGTGTAAGACCCAGAATGCAGTACAATAAAACTCCTGATCTGTGATATTAAATAGGTCATAAAAATGTCAGCAAGAATAACTTATTTTTCAAACTGTCATTAAAAATGATATACAATTAAGGCAGACTATAAAAGATGATTAAAATTGCAGCCGTCTATAAATTCAAGAGGGCTTGCGTTTTTTGCTATTGTGTGCAAAATGGTAATGGCCAGACGTACATGCCAGGGGGAATGGGTTCGGGAAGGACAAGCCAGAAGCATCCTTGGAGGTTTTGCATAAACCGTATTTATCTTTAACAAGATAATAAAGAGCACGTGGAGATGTTGGGAGGAGTTGCACCCAGCGTCTGGCTGTTGGCTCTCGGACAGGTTGGAGCCCACGCCTCACGCCCCTGGATGATATTCCTCCCCAACCCACTTGCATATTACATAAGTCTGGTGGTCAGGGACTGTTGGGGCTGCAGGAAGGGATGCGGTGCAGGCTGGGAATGTGCCTTCTTGCGGGAGAAGACCTCGGTCAGCCCCCAGGCTCTGCCCCTTCTCAGCTAGCGGCTGGCGGGTGGCTGCCTTCTGCTGACCACTTTCCCGTCATGACTGAGGGCTGGGTCTGCGGGGATAGTCTCACTTTCCCAAATGACAGAACTGAGTCACTGTGGTGATAGTTTACTTGGACCTATGTGATGAGCGGGGGCCTATCTGCCCATGGACGCGGCCTCTGCAGGCCATGTTTGTGAGGCTCCCAGTCTCTGGCTTCTAGCAGGGTGTGATCGATCAAGCTGCTTGAGGACACTGGGCTGCAGCGGTGAGGGGAGAAGCCGGATATTTCTCCCCAATCTCTGTCTCTCTGTCTCGGACAGCCGCCGAGCCACCTCCCTGCCCAGTGCCCTCAGGATGGGCCCCCGTGTTTCCAGCTTCCATCAGGTGACCCCTGAGCTCCGGGACATGGCCTTTTCCCAGTGAGCCTCCTGAACAAGAGGGGCTTCTGGGCTTTTCCTTCGCCTGGATAATCGGTTCCCTATGTTAAATCTTTCCAGTTTCGGTCCCCACATGACTCTGTTTGTTGATGAAGCCCTGATTGATACAAGCCCGTGCTGATCCATGTTATAGCGTGTTACAGCGTGGATGTTACAACATGCAGACCAGAAACGTGTATGGGGACAGAAGCAGATGGTGGATTGTCGGGAGCTGGGAGGGGTACTGAGCAACAATTGGAGAGCAGCGTGGTTGATAGAAATGTTTGGGGGTGGGGGGCCCTCGTTTGTGCCAAAGGTGTTTGAGGAGGAGTCTGAATGATAGGGAGCGTCGGAGGACAGGGACCCAGGTGGGGGAGGTCTGTCACCCTGAATGATCCCGTACAAAGCCCATGGTTCCCCAGAGGCTGTCTCCAGCTCGTGCCCTGAGGAACCTGTGAGGACTCGGCGAACAGGTCTGCGTCTGTGGAGCAAGTTACAGGCAAGAGTGCACTCCAGGGCACTCAGGGAGTAAGCAATGCCACAGTTTAGTCTACACCACAAAAAATGTGATTTAGCCCCTCCCCTGAGACCCAGGAGGGAATGGAATCCCTGTCACTCTTTAGGCCCCGTTCAAGAGCAGACTCCACAAGGACGCCCAGCTGCCCAGTCCCCCACATCCTGCCCAAGCTGTGGTGCCCAAGGCCGCCAGGCCACTGCCCCCACTGGAGAGCCCCTGGCTTAGGGTGACCCGTGCAGGCCACCACCCACACCTGCTCAGCCTCTGGGAGGGCAGCCCCACCCCACTGCACACAGCTTTGTGCCCTCCCAAACGACTCAGCTCTCAACCTTCAACACTTCCCGGAACAAGGACATGTAAACTCTCTGGGGAAGTTCCTGGGCTATCACCCCGAGGCCCACTGTCTTCTGGAAAGGAAACAGCTCCCTTTCGTGATATGTTCACAGGTGATGGTCACAGGTAATCTTGCAACACAATGACTTTCCTATCATTTACTCTGCATGTCCTCCTGCAGCATAGAGATTTGCAAAGGAGAGGGGTAATCACTGAGGTCTTCCTGGAGGTGGGGCCCTTTGAGGGGGATTTGGAGGCTGAGTAGAAAGTACAGCTGGTGGGGTGGTGGAAGGGAAGGACTCCAGGTCTCAGGGTCAGGCATCTGGAACAACTTGTCACGGCCAGATATGGAAGCAGGGTTGATAGAACAGGGGGCGTTCAGGGACTGTGACCAGGCCAGGGGCATGAGCCCAGAAGCATCGGAAGGATGACGACTATGGAGGGGACAGTCTTCCAGACCACAGTTCAAACAGGAGGGGCCCATCCCCTGTGAGCTCAGTAGCAACACAGAGCCTCTGGCCCCCCTTGCCCGTGAACAGAATCTGCATTTTGTGCTCAAAGTATGTCTCCCGAGAATCCCAGATCGGCAGCTCCCAGAGGGAAGCTCCACTGCAGCGGGTGGACAAGTTGACTCTCACCTAGGGGCTCCCGGAGGTGGGCTTCGCCACAGAGCCGCCCACACAGTGGGTGCTCAGTAAGTATCTGTGGTCAGGAGAAACCAAGTCCTTGGAAAAGAAAAATGACAGTCTTTTGCCCTCCCTCACTGGACCTCACTGTGTGCAGGAATGTGTCCATGAAGGAGCGGGGTTTTTCAGAGCGCGTAGAAAGAATGGCATGGGAGTTATTTATAGATGGAGAAATGAGATGTGCCGTCAGCAGCCGGGTGGTTTTGTGGGTGGGACTCTTTAATACGTGCATCCACATCCAGCTCTGAAAAGCCTCCAGTGTCTGAGCCTGGCTCTCATTCCCGTGAACCCTGAGCACTCCCAGTTCCCAGCTCGGGCATGCAGGAGGCTGGGCCTCCCTCACCTGGGGCAGAGCTCCAGGGAGTTGGGGGTCCAACACGGGAAGCGTTTGCTCAGAGGGCCCGGGAAGGTGCCTCTTCCCTCAACACCAGCCTTGCAGTGGGCTGCCCCTCAGCCTCGTCTCCTGGGATCTGGGAAGGTGACAGGAAGAGGGAGGGGTCCTGGGGTTTGCAAGCATTTGGGAGGCCAGCATGAGGTTACAGGCAGTTCCGAGCTCCTCTGAATCCAGACATCTCAAGAGGCTTATAAAACTAATGAAAAACGGCAGTGCAGACCCGAGGAGCTGGTCTTGGAAAGGAAGGCAGGTGGCACCCTTTGATACCTGGGTGATAACTTTAGGTCGAAAGTCAAGTAAGGCAGGATGAGTGACAAAGGCAATCTTTAAATAAATAATACTTAGAACTGGGATGATGAATTGGCATATACAAGCATAATCCAGAAAATGACATCCCGGGGAAGGATGTGAATATAGGCATCCAGGCAGACAGGGAGGGGCCAGAAGCTGCCGGGTGGGGGGATAGAAGCATCCAGGGAGGGCAGACAGGGGACCCTGCCCCGAGCGCAGGGAGCCGGAGCAGCTGGGCTTGGGTGGGGCTGAGAGAGAGAAGTGGCTGGGGCAGGGGAGAAGCAAAGTCAGCCTTTCAACACATGATGGGAGCTGGGAGCAGAGCTGCACCGCACAGGCTCTGGGTATCTGGGGAAGGAGTGAAAGCCTGATGCGTGGGCAGCGCCAAGCATAGAGGCCAGCAGGTGGTTGTAGAGGCCTGAGCCTGCGCCGGACAGAGCACCATGGCCTGATGGGTCCCTGTGTTCCCCTCCTTCGAGAAGCCCATTCCTCAGTGCCCACCAACCCCATGAGACCCTGGGTGATGGACGAGAGGCAGCTCATCCTCCGCTAGCATTTACTCTGGGCCGGGTGGTCCCGACTAACACAAGAGCAATGAGCTGAAGGTGACCAGTTGTCGTCCCTGTTTTTACAGTGCCGGAAGCGAGGGTCTCCTTGCTGGATGGCAGGTCGGATTCGCTCCCCAGCCCTCACTCTGGGCATCCAGCTCTGTCTCCTGACCATATTCCGGCTTTTGCATGCACTGGTCTCTTGGCCTCTGTGCTCCACGAAAATGGGGTGTCACCTTTGGAATGTGGCCACTCGGGTAAGTCAGCCAGCTTGCCTAAATGTCAACTGCTGAGCCCTGGATGCCCAAAGCTCCTGGCAGAACATTATAGGGGTAATCCCCAAGTACTGCTTTTAGGAAGATCAGCAAAGCCCAGCACCAGGCCAGATGGTCATAAGTCCAGGAGCAGAGGTGGGAGGGACTCCCTGTCTAAGGAACCTCGAGAAGCAGGACAGGTAAGGATGCCACTGGCCCTTGAGGTGGGGACCCGGCAGTGACGATAAGGACACAACCTTCCAGGGCCGGGAACAGCGGAAAGTGGGAGCCCCTAGCAGAGGGAAGGGGGCGGGGTGGGGGGCATCCATGGCTGACCGGCTCTGCTGCAGATTCTCTGGTCTTTCCTGAGGGCTTACCTTCAGACCGGCTCTCTGTACTCCGAGATGCTACTTCTTAGGTGCACACAGCATGGAGATGGGGGTGTGAGGCTGCTGTGCTGGACGCCTCAGGTGTGCCCAAGCTCCCCCTGAAGTCTGACACGTGAACATCCCTGGCTGGCGCCATGGGGGCAGAGGGACATCGGGCTGTGCCTAAACAACCAACAGCACCACAAGAAACGATCAGGGGTTATTGTCTTGAGTCTCTCCGTTTTTGGCCAGTTTGTTATGCAGTACTCGGTGACAATGCCAGAAGAAAGGAGGGAAGACGTTGACAGTGGGGATGGGGTGTGATCTGGGGTTGAAGCCCCTCTGAGCTGCATCCAGACCACAGGGAGACAACTGCATACAAGGATTCCTCCCAGAGAAGTATTGAGTCCCCTTCCTTTCTCAACTGCTAACAACTCCAACAGTGAGTTGCATGGGAGTTACATAAGCCCTTTTGTATAGAACAGAAATAACCCTCATGCGAAGTGGCCAATTGGGTTATTTATGGCATTTTAACAGCTAGTTTGCATAGCTCTGCAGTCAACCCAGCTGATTATTCCTCAATCAGCTGCTAACAGGCAAGGAAAAAATAAAATACAATCAAGGCTGTGCAGCACATCAGTAGCTGCAAATAGATGCAGCCAGGCTGAACCCAAAGTGGACCCCACATGACTGCCGACACCCAGCAAGGATGCTCAGGTCTGGACCCATCTCCTCACTCACCCATGTTGATGACCGGGCTTTTCGTGCTGATGTTTCTATGAACAAAGAGGCACTGGTGAATAAAAACAGTCAAGGCTTCATCTTTTCCAATTTATTCAAAAGACAAATGAATAGGCACTCTTTTTTCCTTTTTCCTGACTGTGGACCTCAGGTGCACACAGTTGGGCAATTATATGCTTCAGTTCACGGTGCACTGTCATTATTGTCCCTTGCAAGTCACCTCTCCTGGTTACTTTATGTTGTTTTATTTGAGTATTGCCTCTTCTCATTCACCCTGAGTCCCATATCCACCTCTGTAGGCACAGACTCTAATGGGTTTTATGTCTGTCCTCAGATATGCATCCATCTGGGAGCATACAGTGTTCTTTCATTCACTTACCCTGCAGAGCCCTCACCTGGCTAACCCCTATACCCCAGCTACCCCACATCTGCACCTGGGAAACAGGGACAGTAACACTGTGTTACTGGTCTTGGTACAGTTACTGGTACTGGTACAATGTTCCCAGTCTTGCTGTACACAGACAACTAACATCCTCAGTGGGACCAGGACACACCAGTATAAATCCCTGGTCCTTCTACCTCCCATCTTCCCGAAGGACTGCCTCACCCCTTCTCCTCTGATCTCAAACCTCTAAGCCCTCCCCTGAAATTCCCCCTCACTGGTGGAAGTTCATGGATAAGCCAGAAACATAGGGAGCAAGTCTCACCCCCACATTACCTGCATCTGTGCTCAGAGACTACCTCCCTCACCTTGCACCAGCTCCCAGCCCCTCTCACTGCTCTAGGACATCACCTGACAATTGCCACATCTCCACTCTCTTCTGGGTCATGTATGTGGATGTAGAAACACACAATGACATCACCCACCATTTGTCAGGAAATGTCTTTATTCCACACACATGTAAGCACCCCGAAGCTTTGAATGGCAATAGCAGGATGAGCACGATCTGAGGGTATCATCCCACTGTTGTCTGGTTTCTTATTTTTTCTGTAGTAAAACCTACAATTGATGTGATTTATCTTTTTTTTTTGTAAACTTCTCACTGGTTGATTTTTAGATTTTCATGTTTTTTGGTTTCAACACAATGTCTTTAGGTGAGGATTTCCCTTAATACTGCTTGGGACTCATTGTGATTTCTGAGTCCAAGAATTAATATTTTAAATATACTCTGTACAATGTTTAGCCATCCTCACTTTGAATATCTTTTCCTTTACTTATTAAAAAATTCTTTTCACTCCTCTGGAACTCCTCTTAAATTTTTCTTAGACCTTTCCATTCTATCCTCTGTGTTTTGATCTTTGAATCTCATTCATGATTTCTGTTTCTCTCTGTATTACATTCTGGATAATTCTTCAGACCCATTTTCCAGTTCACAAAATCTCTTTAGCTATGAGTAATTTTTTTTTAAATCAGTACATTGTATTTTTAATTTCAGGTATTTTAATCTTAATATCCATCTATTTAGTTCTTTTTCAAACACAAACATTTTGATAATTTATTTGTTCATGTCTTCCAATGCTTTACATCATTTTAAACACATATACTTCCTATTCTACATGGGATAATTCTAATTTGTGAAGTCTTTGTTGGTCTAATTATGCTGAAGGTTGTTTCTTCTGAGTCTAAGGGATGGTGCCTTGTTCTTCTAGGTGTTTTGTAGTTTCCAATTGTGAGCTCATGTTTAATTGATTTTAAGCTGTGGGAACCCTTATGGGCCTGGAATGAGATGTATTTATCCAGAGAGGATTTGTGTTTACTCCTCCTTACACCTGGAGGCACTAAAACCTGGGACCTTGCTCAGCGTTCCCCCAATAAAAAAATGTATTAGTACTTCCTACATGGCAGACACTGTACTATTTATATCCTTCTCTCAGAAATGAGAAAATAAGATAAAAGGAGATTACTTAATTTGAACAAAATCACACACATCATTTATGGTGGAATTGGGATTTGAACCCGGGAAGCCTTGATGCTATGCTCTCAACCACTCTGCTGCGATATATCTTTCCACCACAGCAGGTATACATTCAAACCACAAACCCACATGGGAGCTGGCCTATGGCCACATATTCTCAGCTGGTTTTCCTTCTTGTTTCCTGCCTGAGTCCATATGGGATGCTAGAACAGAATTCCGGAGTGGTATTAGACAGCAGACATTGATTTCTCAGTCTGGAGGCTAGAAGCCCAAGTCAAGGTGCTGGTAGATTCAGGGTCTGGGGAGGGCCATCTTCCTGGTTCAGAGATGGTGTCTTCTGGCTGTGTCTTCACGTGGAAGAAGGAGCAAGAGAGCTCTTTGCAGTCCCTTTTCTAAGGGCACTAACTCCATTCATGAGGGTTCCACCCTCAAGACCTAATCATCTCCTAAAGGCTCACCTCCTATTGCCATGACATTGGGGGTTAGGATTCAATGTAAGAATCTGGGAGCAGACACAACTATTAGTCTCTAACAACTCTCAGTTGCCAACAGGCAGATTTTTGCCCCTAGCCTATGCTGTGTTCTCCTTGGAGGGCCTGGCTTTATGGAGGGTCTCTAAAGGACCGAGGTCTTGCCTTGTGCCCCCATGCACTTGTTAAAACCTATAACTCTATGTTCCTGGTGCTGGTGATCACCCTACTTCAGCCCCACGTACTGCTCTGGTTTGACCCCCTTTTCTTTTTGTTCCCCGACCCCTAACAATTTCCTTTATTATTCTGTGAGCTCAGTTTTCCATTTAAAGTTATGTTGGTTGCAATTTACCCAACATTTCCGGGTGATTTTTAGTGAGACAGCTTTTTAAGAATTTCCAAATTGCTCTATGCCAGAAACAGAACTTTTTGTTTCTCCTTTAAAAAAAAAAAGTTTTATTCCTACATTAAAGTCCGAGGGTCTCTGGCTTTGATTGGTGAGTACCAGCACTTGGTCTCTGTGGGGCAAAAGTTCTGAAAGTTTTGTATTCAGCCTATGTTTAAGTGACAAACTGTCTGCATGCAAAACTCTACAATAGTAATTCTTTTTCCCTCCATGTTTGGACACCCTGTGTCTCAACAGCAGATTGGAAGCACCTGAGCAATATTTTTAATCTTACTCTTCTATCTTTGCAGGTTATCTGCTTTATTCCTTTGAAAGTGTTTTAGAATCTTCTCTTTCTTTGATGATCTTAGATTTTACTTTAATGGGTCCAGGTGAAGTTTATTTTTTATTTTGTTCTATATTTTTTAATCTGTCCAACTGGGGCCTCTGTAAGTCCTTTCCAGCTGAGAACATCTTTTCCTAAGCCCATGAAATTCTTGGTCTTTTCTTGTTTTTCAGAAAAATATCCTTTTCAGTTTTCTACCTTTCTCTGTGCTGGCAGGGCTCCTATTATGTGAATGTCTAGACCTTGTTCCTCCACATCCACTGTCTCCCAGTGCTCTCGCCTTCCCTGTGCCTTCTTCATGAGCTGCTCACCTGACCCCCACTGCCTCCTGGTGTCCTGGTGCTCTGGCAGCCCACCCACCTATTGAGGTCACCCCTGAAAATATTATCATTTCAGACTCACTTCTCTGATTCTTTTTCAGAAAGGCTTCAGCCTTCTTCATGTATTTAATTTCCTCAGTTACTACTCTGAGAACATTTTTTAAATTTTTATTTTATATTCTTGCTCTGTCTGATTCATTAATTCTGTTTTGTCTGGCATAGGCTGTTTTTCATAAAATAGCATGTGTGCATCTCAAATGTCTCCCCACCCTTCCTTTAGAACGCTCAGCTGCTTTGGCTGATAGGTGCATCTGCCAGATGGGGTACAATCGTCAGCCCCAGCTCGGGCTTCTCCAGGGGAGGGCTTTGTGTTTTTCCAATAGTGGTAGAGGTGATTTAGAGGAGAGACCCTCTCAGGTTGCACTCTGGGCTCACCCACCCCCTCTCTCCTGCCCTGCTCCACATGGCTTGTCTTTAAATGTCTCAGTCCCTCTACCCACACACTGTTTTATTGGCAAGTGGCCCCTGGATTTGCAGTTGCCCATCTAGGAGGGTAGAAAGAGGGTAAGGAGAAACAGGAAGGCCTGGGAAGCCACCCAATGGGCTGCAGGTGCCCCTCTTAGCTGGGCTCCAACATTGCCCTAGGATCACCAGGTTGCCTCTCTCAGAGATGGCTGGGCTGGAGAGGGCCTTGTAGCTTTCCCAGGGTAAGCAAAGGTGGGGGAGCAGAGCACAGAGGCCTCCACTGGGGATGTGAGCTGCATGCCATCAGCAGACCTGCTGAGGGCTGGGACCCTGGAGAAAGGGATGGAGATGGCTGGCAGCTCCCTTAGCCTTCAGGCATGGCAGATATGTGTCACCATCACATGGAAGGATGCAGGAATTGGGATGGATGCCATTTAGGTCAGGAGAGATGTTTCAGCACTCAGCTCAGGGATGTCCAATCGGCACGGGCTTGTGTGCCAGCTGTGATGGACGGGCATGACTCTGTACACCAGTGCTTCTTAAACTTTACCTGCAAACCAGTGACTAAAGGATCTGGCCACAATGCAGACCGAGACTCAGTAGGTATGGGTGGAATTGAGGTTCTGCATTTCTAGCGATCTCCTATATGATGACCATGCTGCTGGCCAGGGTCTATGGATCACACTTTGAGTAGCAACGTTCTAGAACCCTGTGTGGGGTCCAGCAGGAAGACTGGATGACCAAGGCAGTGGGGAAGGATGTGCCAGCATGCAGCAACTTTCATCTCTGATCAAGTCATTTGCTCTTTTTAACACTTAGATGTGACTTGGAAAGCCTCTTTTTTATTCTGTAAATGTTCTCTGTGGTATGAGACCATCTTCCATCTACTTCACAGTGCAACCAATCTATTCATTTATTGATAATCATTTGTTAGTAATTAGTAATTCATTCATAATTGTATTAATGCAATCAATCTTTATTCATTCTTTTACCTGACAAACCTTTATTTAGTGCCTCCTCTGTGTAAGGCATTGCTCCCATGCAGAGAACACAGCAGGAAACAAAGCAGACACAGTCCCTGCCCCATTTTTGTAGGAAGGAAGAGACAATAAATGAATGATTAGATGTAGGAATGAATAAACTCCTGTGTGAAATACGTAGGAAATACATAGGAAATGTGCAGATGAAAAAGGAGGAGTAACTATGTCAGGAGGAGGGAGAGGTGGGCGTGCTGGGGGAGAGTAGGAAGGGCTGTCTTTGTCAGGCTTAAGTTGAAAGAGACCCAGGTGGAGGGAAGAGCAGGCACAAGGCCCTGGTGCAGGGCTCAAGCCTATTTTGGCCACACCAGTGGACCCATGTGGCAGAAGCACAAGGATGGAAGGAGAAAGCAACAAGAGAAGAGGTCAGAGCAAGAGTGCAGGGAGATGATGTGGGCCCTTGAGGACATGCAAGGACTTTGGCTTTTGCTCTGAGAAATGGGCTAAGATTGTGTGGCTTTGGGCAGAGCAAGCCCATGATATCACTCATATTTTAAAGCAATCACCCAGGCTACTTTGTGAAGAGTCTGGAGAGGGGGCAGGAAAGGAGACTGGAAACCTGCAGATCAGTTAAAGATGTTAATTCTGGTACAAGATAGTGGTGTGGGTGGAACTTGTGTTGTAGACAAAGGCCTACAGTACATTCTAAGGATTGGATGTGGAGTGTGCAAGGAAAGGGGACAGGTTCCAAGGATGACTCCAAGGCATTTCTATTTACTAAGATAGCAGAATAGGGCTTGCAATTGGGATATCTGTTAGACACACGTGTGGAGTCTTGAGAGGGCAGTTGGGTCTACACATCTGGAGTTCAGCATAGACGTACCAGGTATGATCTGTAATTGGGAGTTAAAAGTGTAGACATGATATTAAAGTTACAGGACTGGGTGAGGCTGCCTGGGGAATAGTGTAGCTTGAGAAAAGAAGAAGTTCAAGAAAGATCCTGGAACACTTAGCTGTATATGGAGAATAAAGAAAAGATGGAGAAGAAAAGAACATCAGCCAAATATAAATGTGTTTTGGCAACTTGACACATGTCCTTCCATGTCCTAGAAGGCTAAGCCTTTTGGGTGCATGTTTGTAATGTCTAATAGGGCTGGGCTGCAGTGTCATGCCTCCACCTGTAGGTGGTACAATTTGGCAAGACAATATACTCAAGAGGCACGTATTCTAGACTTAAAAGCATGGGGTCCTGAACTACAAGTGAGGATTCAGCCTCAGCGATTTTGTAAATTTTAGATTTTGTATATTTAGTTTACTTAAAATAACACACACACAATTAACTTAAAATGGGTCAACCTCATGTTAAAATCCTTAAGATATATGTACACATATGTAGGAAATAGAAATAGTGCTGACATTGTTTTGTCACAACAAATATTCCGAATCTGAAATTAAACTTTACCACATCTCAGGGTTTGGATCAAAATCTTGAGATGATTTCTTTGCTCTATTTCCAACTCACTTCATTGCCATGTCTCTGTAATTGGCATCACAGATTCTTTTTTGCAAGGTGCAAATCTGTGCAAAAATCCCCCCAAATTCTTTTACATCTCAAACCCAAACTTTGGAAGGATGGTATATAAGTGACTTGGCAGGGGCAGTCTAGAGTAGCTAAAACCCCAGCGCTGAAATTCTACTCATTAACAAGTTGTTAAATAATTAATAGGTTTGTGTTTAATTGCTTCTGTGTATATAATCTTGCTTTTTCTGAAAACCATCATTAATTTTCAGTTAGTTCCACTCGAAGTAACAAGGCCTAATGCTTCCAGTTGGAAAAAATGAATATTTATGAACACTTGCTCTATCTGAAGCTAGAGGAAAAATAGAATTATTCAGCTCCTTAATGTTTACAAATGGGGAGGGGGAGAAAAAACTTGTCCGTTTTAGTGTCTCACAATTTGTTTATTTGGCAAGTTTAGATCTCTGACCTTGGCTAATTTCTGTAGAGAGTTTGTTAAATTTTATCTTAACTGGAAATTCTGTCCTCAAAAATTTTGGATCTCTGACCTTGGCTAATTTCTCTAGAGAGTTTGTTAAATTTTATCTTAACTGGAAATTCTGGCCTCAAAAATTTTGGTTTCCAGAAGACTGCACCTAAGACAATGTCACACTTCCACACAAATGGAACCATACAATGATGGTTCTGGTATGGATGCCAGTTGGGCAGCATCTGTCACCTGGGCACAAGCGAATGGCTCTAAGACCAGTTTAGTTGCATCCCACAATAGATGAGAGCTCCTGGTGCCCAGGGCCCTGCAGCTCAAACTGACAAATGCATCCTGCAATGCAATTCCCGAGCGGAAATCCATCCTCTATCTCTGCACCCATATAGTTGGCAGACATTGTTGGGATCGGATTGATATCAGTCTTTAGAACAGAAAGTCCCTATTCAGGGATTTTTTTTTCTTTTGAAGATGTAGGATCTAGGGCAATTTTACTTTCTTCCATTTAGCTCTTGTGTTTTCCAAATTATTTATCATTATCAAGTAACATAATAATATAGAAATATCCATTCACTGTGGCTCTCAGGAAAAAGATGCTCAAAAAAGTACTCAGATTATTTGGTAACAGGGTTTGCTTGATGGTTTCACTGACTTTCTTTTGTGGCTGGAAGGAAAGCAAGATCATTCCATATATGCATACCTAACCAGCGTGCTGTTTAGTTTTACATGTTTCCGCTTATTATAAAGATGGTAACTTGTTGTATGTGGCCTTCTGGGACTTGTATTTTCATGCAACATTATGTTCCCAAGATTCATCATTTGTGTGTATATCATAGTTCATTCCTTCTTAATGGTACATCTCACAATGTGATACTGTCAGGTTCATTCATGTCTAATGGTGCATAATATTCTACCTCAAGAATACTATAATTTTTTTTTATCCACTGGCCTGTTGACAAAACTTTGGGTTGTTTCCAGTTTTGCTTTGTTTTTCCTAATCTGAACTGTGCTGATCCCTGATGTGCCTGTGCAAGAATTTAAGGTCCTTAGGACTATATTGCCAGGTTCTCACATTACCTTTACAAGGAAATACCACGTTGTTTCCAAGGTGGCTGTAATTATACCACCACTGTTTTCATGAGCATATTGGTTGCTGCCTGTCCCATGGGGTCAAGTGGCCTATCATAGTTGGCATTTGCCTGGTTTCTAATGAGGCCAATTATCTCCCTTGTTTTTTGGATGTGTGTGTTTCTATTTCTGTGAACCAGCAGTTCGTGTCTATTGCACATTTTACTGTTGGTTCATTTCTTTTTTTCTTATTGATTTAAATACTGTTTAATCAATTCTAAATACTAAGACCTTTCTGTTTTCAGTTGCCTGTGTTGAACATATCTTCTCTCAGTTTCTAGATTTTTTTATTGTATGTTTTGATAAACATGTTTTTAATTGCAATGTAGCCAGAACTATCAATCCTTTAAAAGTATTTAATTTTTCAGTCTGTTTAAGAGATCCTTCTGTTTCAAGATCAGAAAAGTATTCTTCCATATTTTCTTTTAAACATTTTGGAGATATGCTTTTTAAATTTTAAATTTATTTGAAATTATTTTTTGTATAGAATGAGTTGGATACCCTAGTTCATTTTTTATTTTTATTTATTGTTTATTTCTTAAAAGATTTATTTATTTTTGAGAGAGAAAGAGAGTGGGGGGAGAGGCAGAGGGAAAGGGAGAGAGAAGATCCTCAAGCAGACTCCCCACTGAGTGTGGAGTCAGATGTGGCGATCGATCTATCTCAGGACACTGAGATCATGACCTGAGAGGAAATCAAGAGTCAGCCACTTAACCTTGATGGAGCCACCCAGGTGCCCCGCCTAGTTCACTTTTTTAAACTATAGATAACCAATTGCATCAGCACTATTCATTGAAAAATTCCTTTCTACCTATTACTCCACACTGTCATCTGTGTGTGTGTGTGTCTCTCTCTTTATGTGTGGGTCTAATTTTGAGCTTGCTATGCTTTATATCTGGCCAATTTGTCAAATGCCTGAGCAATGTCACATTGTCTTACTCCAAGATGCTTTATGGCAAGTGCTGATAGCTGGTGGTGTAGGTCTTCTGTTCTTGTCCTTATTCTTACTGGTGTTCTTGATCTTTTGCACTTCCACAAACATTTTAGAATCCATTTGTCAGGTTCTGTAGACTCTCTGTTAGAATTTGAATTGAAAATACACTGCATCTATAAATCTGTTGAGGCAGAATTGATTTCTTTTTGACATTGGGTTTTCCTACTATAAACATGGACATATTATTGTACCCCCAAACAAGAAGCTATTATGAAGTAAGAGTGAAAATAGCAAAGAGCTTTAAACAAGATTTATAAAAGGAATATTTTATAGACAGCTGCAGGGGCAGAATAAAAGTAGCTCAGAGCCGAGTCACTGATTTGGAAGATAGGATGAAGCAGTCTGCTATCATACAGAAAGGAAATAATAAAAAGAAATAGTAAGGGAAAAATTAAGAGACATGGATGATTGATTCAAGAAATAAAATAATTACCTAATAATGTGCAATCCAGAAATTGATGAGGGAGAAAAGAATAGGGAAAAAAATGATTAAAAGACAATAGAAGAGGGGTACCTGGGTGGCTCAGTGGGTTGAGTGCCTGACTCTTGATTTCAGCTCAGGTCATGATCTCAAGGTCATGAGGTTAAGCCCCTCGTCTGGCTCTGTGCTCAGTGGGATGTCTGCTTGAGATTCTCTCTCTCTCCTCTGACTTTCCCCCACTTGCATGCGCTCTCTCTCCAAAATAAACAAATCTTTAAAAAAAGACAATAGAAGAAAATAGCTTAATTTTAAGAAAGATTTGAGTCTAAAGAAACCATTGAATACAAGCAAAAGCAATGACAATGTACACAGTCCTCAATACAGCTAAAATCTCTGAAGTCAAAGTTAAAACTGAGCCAATCCTAAAAATGTATGGAAGAAAGGTGGGCTGTTTTCAAAACAGCAAGGATTAGACTGGCATCCGATTTATCATTTTTGAGTAAAATTCTTTTATTATTATTATTATTTATTTGTCAGAGAGAGAGTGCGTACAAGATGGGGGAGTGGCAGGCCAAGGGAGAGGGAGAAGCAGACTCCCCGCTGAGCAGGTAACCCCATGGGTGACTCGATGGGATCCTGACCTGAGCCGAAGGCAGACATGCAACCAACGGAGCCACTCAGGCATCCCTTTAAGTAAAATTCTTAAAGACAATGGGGTTTATTTTTTTTCTGGTGTTGAGTTGTAAAAGTTCTTTATTAGTTTGGTTATTAACCCCGTAATCAGATATGTCATTTAGAAGAACAAACAAAAAAACAGACTCTTTTTTTTCTTTTTTTAAACCAGACTCAAATACAAGAACAAACTGATGGTTACCAGAAGGGAGGTGGTTGGGGGGATGGGCGATATAGGTGTTGGGGATTAAAGAGTCCACTTGTCGTGATGAGCAGTGAGAAATGTATAGAATTGTCGAATCACTATATTGTACACCTGAAACTAATATAACACTGTATGTTAACTATACTGGAATAATAACAAAGAAAAGACTATGGGGACAATATCTCCAAAGTTCTAAGGGAAAAGAATTTCAAGTTAAAGTATGTTTTAAGCCCCAAATAGTTAAGAAAGTGAACAAAACAATTCCCGCAAACATGCAGATTTTTAAAAAATTATATTACTTGCAAATTGTTCCTGAAAGAAGGTCCTCTAGTACACACACCAGCCGAGAAAAAGTTGGACCCCAGGACAAGGGAGGCACAGAACATAAGAAAAAGTGGAAGGTGACAAAGACAGAAAGCTTGCTGTCTTTATTTTGAGTAAAACACAGGATTAAAAAGAGTCATAATAGGGAAAACATTGACACAATCTGGAGCTAAAACCTGGCAGAGCTTAAATTATTTACCAGGAGAGGGCATGTAGAAAGAATTGTGCTAAAAGTCTTGTCTTTATGGTAAAGAGGTTATAGAATTAATTTTGGAAATTTACAGGAAAAAGAAAAGCATATATAATTATGTTTGGCAAAAAGTTTAAAGGCAATTACTCTTTTACCAGAAATAGAGTGTAGCTATTCTAAACCTCTCAAATAAAAACGTGAAATACAAGAAATGAACCAGAGACAGCAGATTCCAAGAGGGAGCTAGAAATGGGGGAAAATGTCATTTCAGTAACTGTGAAGGAGTTAAAGTCTGGCTTAGAGCAAAAGCAAGAAATCTGCTTGATTTAAAAGTTGATTTCTGGAAACATACCTAAAACTACAGAAAAGGAAAATGAGCAAATGGACAGCCGTTTCAGAAAATAAAGTACCGTGTTGTACACGATTATCAGAGATTCAAGAACGGATAAGTAAGGTGAAAGGCATGGACTGTCCGCTTGTCTTGACGAGGCCAGCCACCTACTGCTCACTGCACACTGGCATCTGGTGAGTGCCTTGCACCAATATCATCAGTAAGTATTCACAAGAAATCCGTGGGCTCATTGACTTCATAGCTATTTCACAGGTGAAAATATGGGGGTTCGGAGAAGGTAAACAGTTTGCCAAGGATCGTGAAGCCAGGATGTGGCAGAGCTGGAACGGAAGGGCTGGGGTTCAAAGAGACAGCCTCCCGTAAACAGAGTACCAGCAATAAAATCATGCCAGCAGAGCGGTGTTTCCTCCCTATCTGGTCATCCTGTTCCTAAGAGAGCGAAAGTATCCTCTGCCCTGCAGACTCCTGCTCCAGGGAGAGATGCGGTTCCATGTTCTCTCTGTCCGCATCTCCCTCCTTGTACAGCTCTGCTCTGAAATTGGAGCCTCTCCTTGGTCGTCCTAGAGATTGCACCAGGGCCATGTGGCTATTCTGGAGAGAAAAGTCTAGTTCTCAAGCTCAGGGACTAGTGAGAGCTCCAACTTGGTCAGAATGGACTTTCCTATGGGAAACTGCGGTTGCATAAAAGCAGAATCTTTGTTTCCAAAGACGTCTGCATCTCCTGCCCAGAGTCATCTCAAAAAGTGTGATAAATACCCATCTGCTTGACAGGGGCTGTGCAGCCAGGGTGAGGCCCATTGTCCGGGCCTCTTTCCCATGTATTCAGAGGCTGGTTGCTGATCCAGGCCCACTGTGGGGCGCAGACAATGCCACGCTCTGTGTCCTGCCACAGGGCGTGAGGAAAGAAAGAAATCCAGGGGGCGGGTTGCAGGTATCAAAACATGCCTGTTTCATTTAACCCACAGACAGGTAGACAAAGGGTGAAGCATAATGAGCTATTATTTGCAAATGTAGGAAGGTTTCCACAGTGAGGTTCCTGCACAGCATTGTGGTTATTTTAAGACACACAAGTCTGTGCTAAGAGAAGAAAATGCGCCCAGGGTCCAGCGCTTCCCCAGGACTCCGTAGCGGCTCAGCTTGCGTTCTCTCATCCTGCACGATCCTTCTTTCCAGCTGAAATTTCTGCAGACCAGAGTCTGGATCCTGTGAACAAGGCCTCCAGGGTGCTGTGGGGCCATTGCAGTGTGGTCTAGACCCCAAGGACAGGTACTGACCGTCCTAGGATGTGGCCCCAACCGACCAGCCCGGCTCATCTACCTCCCCTACCTGCCCCATCCTTTCTTGCTCCAGACTTTTCTCGTCATTTTTCTCCGGCTGCATTGCCTTAACCTGCTCCCCATCCTTGCTGCTTTGGAAATCCTACCCAGGTGACAGGGAGATTGTGGAGAGCATACAGTCTGGAATGCAAATCAGAGTCCAGAGCTCAGTGCTGGCATTCACTAGCTGTGTGATCACCGACAGCTCATGGCACAGTCATGCACGACATTGTCGCCCTCGCCATGACAGCCGTGATAGCAACAACAGATAATAAAGAAGCGGCTTCACATCAACACTTAGAGTTAGATGCTATTATCTCTATTTCAGAAAATGAGTTAAATATGGGACTGAGAGTTCAAAGAAGACCCCATATTGTATGATTCCAGTTAACGGAAATGTCCCAAATTGGTAAATCCATAGAGACAGAAGGTAGATTAGTGGTTACTTAACAGCTGGGGAGGTCGGGGTGGGGGCGGTGATAGATAACCGGCACAGAATTTCCTTTTGGGGTGGTGAAAATATTTGGGAACCAGATGGTAATGGTCGCACAATACAATGGATTTAGTAAATACCACTGAATTTCTCACTTCAAGATAGTTAAAATGGTCAATTTTATGTTATGTGTATTTTACCACAATTTAAAAGAAGTTCACGGAACTTGTACATGTCTGAGTCCAAGGCATGCGGTTTAATCATTGGGCTCTGGGGCTACCTTACCTGACTTGGCTTTGCTTTCCCCAGCTGTGGAAATGGGAAAGTAAAATACCTCACAGGTATCATGTAACTTGTGAGGCCCCGTGCAAAATGGGATGCTTGTTAAAAATTTACTAAGAATTTCAAGACAATGACACACAGCGTTAGGCCAAGTGCTGGGGCCTTTTGAGCATGGGGCCCTGGGCAGCTGCATGAGGGCCCACGAAGCCGGCCCTATTCACAGGGCCATCCTGACGTCCATACATGATAACAGTGTACAGATGTTACACTCAGAACTGGAAACAGGAATGAACCTCATCACAGAACCCAAGGGCTGCTGGCTGGCCCTCTCCATCCTGGCCAAGCGGACCTTGCTAAAATTAGGAGGAGGGTTTGACGGCTCCACAAGCCTGACTAACAGTGCCCTGGATGGAACAATACGAGAAGGAGAACGGAGAAGAAAATATCCACCACTGATTGATGAACTGGCATAGTACCTGGTGTGGGACAAGAATTCAATCTCACTTAATCCTCAAGCAACCTGCACGACAGTTCTCTGTAGGAAGAGACAAGTTAAGTCACTGAGCTGGGACAGGATCTTGTTGTAGAATTCGTGCACTGATGTTTATCAAATGCTGCCCAGATGGGAGGCTCTGTGACAGGCACACACAAAGGCTGGTCCATGGAAGGGCTCTGGCATTGACGTCCAACATGTCTCAGCGGGAAACTGGAGAAACCCTTAGCCAGGTGTTGCATAAGAGAGTCTTTGCAGCGGACACACCTGGATCCAGTCTTGCTTTGTCAGGCCCGCCATCCTCCCACCCCTGCAGCGTCCACAACAGCTCGCCTCCCTCCTGCCTCTGCATCAGGTTTTGCCTTGCGGTCATTCACTGCAGCACAGAGCTTATCAACCTCCCTCTTGGCAGCTGTTGAGGTTTTGGCTTGAGTGTGAAGTTCATTCTCCGTCTTTACAGTGACTCTTGTTTTGGGGGAGGTGTCTTCCTTGAACGGCGAGCGCCGTCAGCAGTTTCTCTGAGAAGCCCGGGATTGGTGGAGGTAGCGTGGTAACAGCTTCTTGGAAAGGCAAGCTCACATGTGTTTGGGTGTCCCACCATCTGGAGCCAGGGTGAGAACTGTTAACAGCCGCTTGCATGGAAACAGGGTTTGCCTGTTTGTCTCGACCGGGGGGGGGGGGGACTGCCCTGAAGACAGTGTTCAAAGCCTGCCCCACCCGCAATTCCAGCCTCGGAAGGAGGCTCCTTCAGCACTGTGGAAACTGGTGGCGTTCACCGTGACCTGAGCCAGCGACCACGTGGCCCAGTCCACGCCTGATGTCTTCCCGCATGAAGTTCTCCGTAAAGAGTGGCTGCAAGCGTCAGAATGGGAGTGCTCCATGCCTCGCTGGATGAGCTGCGTGGAAGCTCAGAGCACTGCCATCAATCTGCTTTCTTGCACTCCCCCTGCTTGTCTTTCCTTCTCATCCAGCCTCTTGTGGGCGGGGAGGGCTGCTTTTGGGGGTGAGCCCTGTCGGACCCCTCCTCTGCTTGTCAGGGCTTTGTGCTGTCCCCTCCTGCCCATCCCTTGCAGTCGGACAACCTTGCCTGCCTCTCTCCCTCCTCTGGCCCTGCACAAGCCTGCCCGTCCTCCTTTCTCATCCGAATCCTCCAGAGCCGTGCATCCTGTGTGCTCCCAACATCTTCTTCTCTGCTAGTTTTGTCTGTTTCCAGCCTATCCCTCTTCGTGTTTCCACCTTGAGACATTGCATGTTCCCCCAGCAGGATGTTTTTCTTCCTGTGGGGAGGAACAGAGGCTCACTCCCTCCGTGTAAACAGGCTACAGTGCCTTGGAACCTTCCCTGCCGCAGTCACGGGCCTGTCTCACCTCCCCATCCTCCACGAGCCCATGTCCCTTCGGGCTCTCTTTGGCTCCTGGTCTTTCTGCCACAGCAAACCTTTCTCCATATTCCTGATGCTATTGTCAGACTTGTTGTTTCTGTAGAGCTCCAGAAACACTTGGAACACTGCGCCTGGCCTCCCTACTGCAGAGAAGCCCCCCTGCCCTGTGCACTGCTGTACCCCTCGGGTGGGAACTGTGCTGCGGGGAGCCGACCTCGCCTTTGGTTCTGTGTGGCTGCCTCCAGGTGGTGAAGGGAGGGACACATCTCCATGTGGTTCATATCATACCCTGTCCTGCTTTCTGGCCAGTGTCGCACGTGCATTCCCAAGACACCCTGGGATGTTGCCTGTCCGTGCTGGGCTCCAATGCCCCCCTTGAGAACCCTTAAACTGACAGGCACCATTTAATCCAGAGGAAAAAAAAGACATATTTAGGCAGGATTGTGCTTTTTAATGTGTGCGGCTGTTTCCTCAAGAACTTGAACATAGTATTAAGCATCTCATACTTAGGTGATTCTTTTCTCATTTTCAATCAAGAAACTATGGGAATAAATACGCTATCCCTAGAGACCAGGGCCCAAGAACCACCACGCACTTCACTGGTGGGTTAAGTGACCGGTGTGCTACCTGGTCTACTTCTAGGGATCATTAATAAAGGGTCTGTAACAATGATAACAGTCATCAAAATACTAATAACACCATGCTGGGTACACAGTAAGCATTTCTTAAAATAAGCATTTCCAAAATAAATATTTTCTAAGTGTTGAGGTATGGTAGGTATTTGTTGGAGAAAATCTGTGATTTATTAAAAAAGAATCTTGCAGTGAATTCTTGGCAAGCAGAAAGCTTGCTTGCAGTCTTGGAAAAGGGATGGTAAGAATGGTTTTGAGTGGTCAAGCAGTACGTATGGATATTCTTTTGATGCTCTTTAAAGTCTGCTCACTGTCAGGTGTTCTGAGTGAGCTTGAAAAGGTGGGAAGGCATTTTTTTTGGAATATTTAAGATCTGGTGTTTGGGGCTTTTTGCCAGTGCTCCTGGCAGATTTGAAATATCAAAGGATGAAACAAGGCCATTGGATTATAGGACCAGAGATACTGCAGGATAAAATTCAAAAGGCCCAGCCACAAGTTAATGAATCCTATCTCTCCACTGCATGCCCTGCACCATGTGTCAATAACATTTAGAAGTGTGCTAGCAAAGATTCTCAGATGTATTTTTTTTTAAGCCCTCTGGGACCCCATTAGAAATATGACTTCAGCCTCGGAAGCAGAGTGAGGTCGGAGGGGTCCTGGTAACCAGCACATGAAGCATTTGGTGCATATGAACTAAGTCCACCCTCGTAACAGCACTAGGCAAGGGGAATGTCATTCTTCCCATTATACAGATGACAACTGGGACCTGGTGAGGTCATACAACTTCTCCAAAGTCCCACACCAGAGTCACGGAGCTGGGGTCTGTGCCCAGTCCTGTCAGCTCCGAAGCCTAGGTTGTTTACCACCACCCTGGACGGCGTCCACAGGATGGCTCAGTCGATGGGCTGAGTCTGACCTTCCGAATCAGATCAGGGAAAATGGAGCCCCACCGTTAGTTAGGGTAGTGCATCCCATCCCAGAACAGCTTCTTGGAGTGTTTAACTTGTACCAAGTAAGTGGCTGCAAAGAGCTCAGTGCAATTTGTTTCTTGCTGGGACGTCACACCTGCACCCAGGAGTCCAGAAATAACACCATTCATCCCTGATCGCTGTTTTGCAGATACTCATGCTATACACTCAACAGATGTCTTTTGATTCTGCAATGTTTCCAACTGTCAGAGCTGAAAAAGCAATAAATAATAATGGTCCCACATTTACATAGCAATTGAACACACTGCATAGTAAAATAACTTTGTTCCTTTCCATTTCGATATTTTGTAATGTCTTTTAGTTCTCAGGACTTTTGCATATCATTCCCAGGATGCTCGTGGAGAGCAAATATTTAGACTACATGGACATTATTCAGTTTTAGAATGTATTTTTTTTTTCAGGAAAATAAATGTTACTTAAAGCAGATGGTGCTACGGTCTCTGATGCATAGCTTATAAGCCTCCTTAATTTATTTCTGCTTTCTTTGTATGGCATGGCACTATCTTTAAAACATCTCTGATGGCAACCACAGATGTGTGTGAGGTATTTCCCATCTTTCCTACTCCCTACTAAAGATTGTACGGAAGTAAGCTAATCCCAAACAAATCCCAAGTGCGTTATCCTTTAGTTAAAATTTTCTATTCCTGTAAGGCCATTTCCACAAAAGCTCAAGGGGCTGCATCAGTACTTTGTTGTGACAAACTTAACATTACACCACAGAGCGCTTGAAAGGAGCATGCATGGGTTCACATCTGGAAAAACTTGTTGTTATTCTGAATTTTTGATACAACGTTGGTTGTCACTCATGAGGTTTTTGTTATTTCAGACTTTGTCAGCATGAACTTAAGGTGAGGACTCCCCGCCAACAAGAGACATGGTACTTAGGGGACCAACCGTGGGTCAATTTCAGAATCCATGAGCTTTCTCCAGTGTGGTCAGAATTTGTGTACTGGGCAGAGAAACACAGATGTCCTGGCACCGTAAAGAACTTCAGCCTGAGCAACAAAGAGGCATCTAAGAACCTGCTTCCCTTAGTCGACACCCTTTGGTAAAACCAGGGTTAGCAGGATGCTGTGCTTAATAGCGAGGAGCTGCATTTCTCTTAATTTAGCTTCCCTGATTATTGAAAAATGGTTATGGGAAAATTAAGCTGTAAATGTAATGGCCTTAGCAAATAGCACAGGGAAACGGTGATTCATCAATCTGCAAGGCGCTGGGTGTCCCTACTCCACTTCTTTTGACTTTATTATTAATACTAATGAACAATCATAGCCCGGCTTTCTGGGTGGCTCTCATTGTGGAGTTCCAAGGGACCATATTAATACTAACCTGTTCACTTGCACAGCTTTGCAGTTCTGCAGTTCAAGGCACGTGAGTAGCCAAGGGAGGATGATGGCTCATGGGTGAATGTTATAACCGGGGTGAGATCTGCAGTCTCAGCTCTGTGGAGATGCCTCCCGGTGGAGCCCCAGAAAAAGGGGCAGTGGGGGTCTGTGCCTGGCTGGAAAGGCTCATGGGTTCTGGCTCTGTCACTTTCTAAGTGTCAGTTGACTCATCCATCTGTCGAATGGGGTAAGGGATAGAGGGAGATTAATACCTTGAGACTGTACAGGTTATGTTGGATAAGTTGTGTAAGTTACAGCATGTAGAAAGTGATCAATGACTTCAATCTCCACTTCTTACTTGCAAAATGGGTGACCCGGTCTTGTTCCTGCTCACATAGGTATCCTGAGGACCAAACGAGGACCATCAGCTTTATCAACCAGAACTTTACTCACTCTGAGAGATATCTGGTGCCGTGATGGAGCTGAGTCCACGAGTCCGGGGCGCAGCCCTTGGTGTCCACACGCAAGTTGGCAATAGAAGAAACACCTGGTAAAACACTCTGTATGATAAGGGAAGGGGTACAAAGAGTTCTATGGACCCAGAAGAAGGGAGAAAGGAAACCTTCCTGTGTTCCTTCATTCATTCATTTATTCATTCGAGAAATATAACTGAGCATCTACTATATGTCTGGTATTATTCTAGGTACTGGGATTAGAGAGTAAACAGGACACCTCCCTTGTGTTGACTTCCTTCCAGCAACTACAGTATGAATAGATTTGAAATGTCAGGTGCAGTGGCTGCTTGGAATGCTCCTTCCCCAGGCTCCTTACACTACAGGAAGCATGACTGAGCAGGGCCCACCGGCTGCGCCCTGAAATCCATCACTGCATCTGCTCCCAGGCCACATTGCCTGTGGACTGTTCCCTACCAAGGACCGAGTGTGTTGGGGTGCTAACACAGACCCTATCTGTTGCAGGGAGAAAAGGAACTCCTTCTTTGGCCCATTTTGGCTCACAGACTCTTCAGCATTTCTGCTGAAACTACCGGCGAACTCCAGGCTGGCTAGGACTTTGCCCACCTCCGCCCTGCTCCCCTCCACTTGGTCACACCTGCATGTGGATCTGCCACTCTCTTCCAGCCTTTTCGGGCTGCCCCCATTTCCTTCCACAGACATTTCTCCTAATAAAACCCTGCTTGCTCAATCCCCTCCTGGTGTCTGCTTCAGGGAGAACCCAGATCAATGAGTTGTTTTGCAGAATAAAGCAGGGAAAAGGTAAAGAGAGGGGTGGGGTGTAGGGAGTAAGCCATTTGAGCCACAGGAGTGCTCTCAGAAGAGAAAGCTTCAAGGCTGGCGCTCCCGAGAGGATCTTAGTGGGGGTGCTTGCGGCACAGGGAGGAGCCCGGTGTGCCCGGAGCAGTAAGTGAGGGATGAGGGTCAGGGAAGGGACCGAGACACACATGTAATGACACAAACCTATCAGCGTAGAATCACACATAAGAGTTTCACTGCCCTCAAAGTCCGCTGTCCTCCCCTCCTATTCATCCCTCCTTCCCCCAAACCCCAGCAACCTTGGATCTTTTTACTGTCTCTATAGTTTTGCCTTTTCCAGAATGTCACATAGTTAGAATCATGCAGCTGGTAACCTTCAGATTGGCTTCTTTCTCTTAGTGATATGTATTTAATGTCCCTCCATATCTTTTCATGGCTTGGAGCTCATTTCTTTTTACTACTGAATCATATTTCATTGTCTGGATGGACTACAGTTTATTTATCCATTTCGCCTACTGAAGCACATCTCGGTTGCTTCCAAGTTTGGGCAACTATGAATAAAGCTGCTTCAACATCCAAGTGTGAGTTTTTGTGTGGACACAAGTTTTCAACTCCTCTGCGTAAATACCAAGGGATGTGATTGCTGGATCATATGGTAAGTGCATGGTTAGCAGTGTAAGAAACCATCAACATGTCTTCCCAAATGGCTGTGCCATGTTGCATCCCCACCAGCAATGAGTGAGCATCTCAATGGCTCCACAGTCTCCCAGCATTTGGTGTTGCTGGTTGCTGGTGTTCTGGATTTGGCTGTTCTAATAGGTGAATAGTGGGTCTCACTGTTGTTTTAACTTTCAGTCCCCCGATGAGAGATGATGTGCAGTATCCTCTTACATGCTGACTTGCCATTATATATATCTTCTTTGGGGAGATGTCAGTGGGTCTTTGGCCCATTTTAAGTGAGTTGTTTGTTTTCTTATTGTTGAGTGTTAAGGGTTCTTTGCGAATCCGGGTAACAGTCCTTTATCAGATGTCCTTTCAAGTATTTTCTTCCAGTCTGTGGTTTGTCTTCTCATTCTCTCGACTTTCTTTTGCAGACATTTTTAACTTTAATGACATTTACTTCATCAATTCTTTCTTTCATGGATCCTGACTTTGGTGTGTAGCTAAAAGCTGTCACCACACCCAAGATCATCCTGGTTTCCTCCTGTGTGATCTTCCAGTTCTATCATTTTGTGTTTCATTTTTAGGCCTGTAATCCATTTTGAGTTAATTTTTTGTGAAGGGTGTATAGCCTGTGTCTAGATTCAGGGTTTTTTGTTGTTGGTGGTGGTTTGGTTTGTTTTTTTTGTATGAGGATGTCCAGTTGCTCCAGCACTATTGGTTTTAAAGACTTTGCTTCATTGTGCTGCCCTTGCTCAAAGATGTCACAGATGAGTTTGTCAAAGATGAGTTGACTACTTATGTGGGTCTATTTCTGGGCTCTCTCTTCTGTTCCATTGATCTATTTGTCTATTCTTTTGCCAATTCCACACTGTCTTGATCACTGTAGCTTCACAGTAAGTCTTGACTTTGGATCATGTCGGTCCTTCAACTTTGTTCTTCTTCAAAAATTGTGCTGATTTTAACTTCCTATGTTTTGACTGGCCTAGAACAAAAGAATGAAATGATAAAGTATTTGCTGTTTTGTGTAAGGCTTCTTTTATTTAGCTTACTTTTTGTTGAGATTCACCCATGTTGCAGTGTGTACCAGTACTCCACTCCTGTTGTACTTTTGAGTAGTAATCCATTGTATGGATATAGGAAAGTCTGGTTAGCTGTTTTCCTGGTAATGGACCCTAGGGTCTATTTCCAGTTTTTGACCATTTATTCATAATGTCAGAATAATCTCCTATTAGTTTTTTTTTCCAGCAACTTTGTAGTTTTAAGCTTTATGTTTTGGTCTGTTATGAAGCTCAGATGAAATTTTGTGTAGGGCATGAGGTTGAGATCAAGATTCATATTTTGCAGAGTGGCTATCTAGTTGTTTCAGAGCCATTGGTCAAAAAGGGTATTGTTTCTCCACTGAATTACCTTGACACCTTGGATGGATATCAGTAAATGAAATTTCATGATTCATGACCAAACATGTATGAGTGTAGTCTAGACTTTATATCCTGCTTCATTGATCTAATGTCTATTCTTATGCCAATATCACATGACCTTGGAATCAGGTATTCTAACTCCTCTAACTTTGTTCTTGTTGTTGTCAACATTCTAGGTCTTTTGCATTTTCATGTAAATTTCAGATTCAGTTCAAGAAATCTTACATAAATGCCCTCTGGGATTTAGATTGTGATTAAATTGAATCTTACAGATCGATTTTGAGAGAATTAATATCTTAACTATATTAAGTCATCCAGTTGGTGGACATCTCTATTTACTTAGATCTTCTTTCATTACTTTTAGTAATGTTTTGTAGTTTTCAGTGTGGAGCTTCTGCACATCTTTTATTAAATTTATGCTGGACTATCTTATAATTTCTGAAGCCATTATAAATTGAATTGATTTTTAAATTAAGTTTTCAATTGTTCATTTCTAGTTTATAAAACTATAACTGATTTGTGTGTGTGGAGCATTCCTCCAGTGACATTGATATATTTACTTACTGATTATGGAAGTTGCTTGTAGATTTCTTAGTATCTCCTATTTAAAAAGTCATGCCAACTGTGAGCAGAGATAGCTGTTCTCCTTCCTTCCTAACTTTTGTGCCTTTGTTTTTCTTGACTCATTGCAATGTCTTGGATCCTACTAATATGAAATAGAAAAGACAAAAGTGAACAACTTGTCCTGTTCTCATCTTGGGAGGGAAGCAGTGAATAATAAAGCATTGAGTATGGAGTTGGCTTTAGGTTTTTTCATTTTGTTTTGTTTGTATATGACCTTTTCAGATTGAGAAATTTTCAAATTCTAATTTAGTGAGTTTTAACATTAATTGGTGTTAAATTTTGTCATGTGTTTTTGTGAATTTGCTTAAATGGACATTTGATTTAATTGTATTAATATGGAATACTATTGATTGATTTTCATAAATTAAATCAACCTTGAATTCTTATTCTAACCTAATGTATTTTTATATATATTGCTGACTTTCATTTACTAAAAAAGTTTTTTTCTTTCTTTATTTTTTTAATGTTTTTTTCATGTCTTAGTATCTTAGTTATGATGTCCTCATAAAACAAATTCCTTACTTCTGTATGTTCTCGAAGGATTTATGGAGGATTGGTATGATTTTTACTTTGAATGCTTGATGCAATTCACCAACATCACCATCTGGGTCTGAAGCTCTACCTGTTAGAAGACTATTGAAAATGAAATCCACTTATTTAATAGATAACTGGGCTAATTGGGCTTTCTATTTCATTTTATATTAGTTTTGGTAAGTTGTATGTTTCAAGAAATGTGTCCATTTAACCTTAGTTGTTAAATTCATCAGCCAAAGTGTTCTTAGTATTCTCTTGCCATTTCTCTAATGTCTGTAGGGTTTGTAAAAATCTACCTCTTATGATCCTAATATTAATTTGTGTTGTATCAGTTTTTTCTTGATTTGCTAGCTTCAGATTTTCTTGATTTTTCAAAACCTTCATTATTTTTTTCTGTTTTATTGTCTTCTATTTTAATGATTTCTGATCTTCTTTCTTTTTATATACTTTCCTCTTCTTTCACTGGCATTTTTAGGTTGAATTTTATTTATTTCTTTTTTCTTTTTTCTTTTCAAGATTTTATTTATTTATTTGAGAGAGAGAGAATGAGAGATAGAGAGCATGAAAGGGAAGAGGGTCAGAGGGAGAAGCAGACTCCCCGCTGAGCAGGGAGCCCGATGCGGGACTCGATCCCGGGACTCTAGGACCATGACCTGAGCCGAAGGCAGTCGCTTAACCAACTGAGCCACCCAGGCGCCCTAGGTTGAATTTTAGACTACTGATTCTGGACCTTTTTCCTTTCTAGCATAAATATTTAGAGCTCGCATTTCCTTGTGTTTCTACTTTAGCAGCATCCCACAAATTTTGTCACATTATATTTTCATTATCACTCAATTTCTTTCTTTGTGGTGGACCATAGGTCAAATCTCTCCTCATTCCCCTTGGACTTAGCTGGTTGCTTGGAGCCTCACACACACGCATAGCTCAGGGGTCATCCAGAGATTTTGGCAGCATTTATATGCCAAATATTTTGCTTCTTTTTGTAGCTTTCTTCATTCTAGGATGTCTCCTCCTCCATTTTTCTAATTGATGATATTGCTTTGAACTCTTCCTCTGGCTTTTCAAGGCTGTTGGGTGTTGGTTCCTTTCTGGGTTTTACCCACCTGCTATCTCTGATGAGGTCCTGACATCAGGAAAAAGGAAAATTATCCAGTACCATTCCCTTCTTTCCAGTACTGACTCCCCTCCAGTCTCTGCGTGTTTGTGGCCACTCTCCCGTGTCTTCCAAAATCTATGGTTGTTATTGGTGGTAGGGTCTCTCTGATAGAAGCTGTTCTGTCATTACTGGAAGAAGAATATGGCTGGATTTATTTTTAGTGACTTTGAAAATAGCAAGTTTGGGAAAACAGAGGGGAGTCTGATTATTGGAAGTCAGAGAGTAAATGCTCGGTGAAGAAGTGGAGGGTGCAAGTGTAAGAGTGTTTTAAACAAGACAGGTGATACTTTGAGATTGTGTATCCTATGTAGATGAGGAGAATTCTTATCTTGTTCACCAGTGTACCCCAGTACAACCCATGCCTACCACCATATCTAGCCCATGCTCGGTGATTAATGTTTGTTGTATAACTTTTTGTTTGTTTGTTTGTTTGTTTGTTTGTTGTTGTTGTATAGCTTTGAATGCTCTATGCCTCTTTTATAACCAAATTCTATAGTTTATGTATAAGAACTGCCATAATTAGAATTTAAAATGGGCTACATGTAACAGGGATACAAAGTAACAACTTCAACAAAATAAAAGTAAAAGTTTATTTTGCTCTCATGTAGATTTCCAAGCTGATATGATCCTTGTCTTCTGCAAAGCCATCCAGGAGCTCAGGCTTTTTCTATCTTGATACTCTTCCCCGCCTTCAGTGTAGTCCTCTATTTTAAGGAAAAAGCACAGATGTTGCCCACTTGTCACTTCTGTTCATATTCTATTGACCACAGTTTAGTCAGATAGTCATATCAAACTGCAAAGGAGGTTGAGAAGAGTAGTCTTTCCTCTGGGCAGCTACTTAACCAGTAGAAAATCTATTATGGTGGAGAATAGATATTGAGGGACAAGTTCAGTCTCAACAGCAAAATATGAGGATAACAATGTACTAGGGCTTTTATATTCAATTTCATGTCGTTTTTGGAGTTTCATCTTTACTATTTGTAGAATTTGTTCTAGAATTGCAATGTGCTTCCTTAGCTTACTATAGACATACTTCATTTTTATTTCTCTTTACTTTATTGCACTTTGCCTGTATTGATTTCTTACACATTGAAGGTTGTGGCAAGCTTGCTTCGAGCAAGTCTATTGGCACCAGTTTCCAACATTTGGAAAGTGAGCGTTTGCTTACTTCATGTCTCTGTGACACATTTTGGTAATTATCACAGTGTTTCAAAGTTTTCCATTATTATTATTTCATATTATGGTGATCTGTGATCAGTTATTATGAATCAGTGAAATTTCAGGTGAGGCTTAGCATTTTTAGCAATAAAATATTTTAAATTAAGGTATGTAAATTGTTGTTTTAGACATAATGCTATTGTACACTTAGTAGATTACAATACCATGTACACACAGCTTTTATGTGCACTGGGAAACAAAAGATTCATTTGATGTGCTTTATTGTGATATTTGCTTTATTGTGATGGTCTGGACCCAAACCCAGAGCATCTCTGAGATGTGCCTGTACTTTCTACTTAGATACTGTATCATTTCACTCTTCAAAAATATAAGAACTTTACAAAAATATATTTTCCCACCTTACCCTTTGTGCTGTTGTTATAATAAATCTTACTTCTCTGTCATAATAATACTATTTTCCCTTTAAACAATAAATTGTCTTTTAAGGAAATTAATAGAATAAAGAAGCTCTATGTTTTAATTATGTGGTCACATATTTACCATCTTCTGTGTTTCCATCTGGCACCATTTTCCTTGAGCTTAAAATACTATATTTAGTATTTCTTATAGTGCAATACAGATGGTGATTAATTTCACCCTCATTTTTGAAAGATACTTTCACTAGACATAGAATGCTGTGTTGACAGTTGTTTTCCTTTAGTGCTTCGAAATTGCAATGCCATTGTTTTCTGGCCCTCGTTCTTTCTGATGAGAAGAAGCCATCATTCATATTGTTTAATATGCTGTGTGTAATATGCTGCTTTTAAATTTTTTTTCCTTTAACTTTGGTTTTCAGCATTTTGATCATGATGTATCTAGACAAGATTTTCTTTGTATTTATCCTACTTAGGGTTCGCTGCGCTTCTCGGATTTGTTAGTTAATTTTTTTCCCTACCAAATATGTAAACATTCTGATCATTATGTTTTAAAATATTTTTTTCTGTCCCATTTTCTGTTTCTTCTTTAATTTTAGGATCTATGTGAGATCACTTGAAATTATCTCACAGGTCAGTGAGTCTTACTTCAAATGTTCTAAACTCATTTTTATCTTCTTGCCCTCAGCTTGGATAAATTCCATTTCTTTTAAAATTCTGTGACCCCTTCCTTTTCTGTCTTCAATCTCTGTTGAGCTCATTCAGTATTTTTAAAAAAATTTTAGGTACTATAGTTTTTTCTTTCTTTTGAAAAAGATTTTATTTATTTATTTGACAGAGAGAGACAGAGCAAGAGAGGGAACACAAGCAGGACGAGTGGGAGAGGGAGAAGCAGGCTTCCCGCCAAGCAGGGAGTCCAACGTGGGGCTCGATCCCAGGACCCTGGGATCACAACCTGAGCTGAAGGCAGATGCTTAACGACTGAGCCACCCAGGCGCCCCTAGGTACTATAGTTTCTAATTCCAGAATTTCCATTTGGTTCTTTTTAATTATTACATTTTCTCTGATATTTATCATAGCTGCTTTCAATCTTTATCTGCTGAGTCCAACATTCTTGTCATCAAGGAGATGTTTCTATGGAATATTTTCTTTTTGATCATGAAAAAATTTTCCCGGTTTTACACATAGCTAGTAATGTTTTTAATGCTGGACACTGTGTGTGATACATTATAAGGAGTCTGTATTCCATTGTCATCCTTTAAAGAGTGCTGAGCCTTGTTTAGTCTGATGATTGATTTATAGGCTGTTCTCCTTAATCCTATCTGTTTGGTTGTAGGGTTTTTTCGGGAGGAAGAAAAGATATCGAGGGTAGCTCTTACTCTCGATCATGGTTCTGACTCTTAATGTATACCTTTTCAGGTGTCTTAACTGAAACTACAGTGGATTAATGAGGACTTTTCCATGTAATATGAAATTTCTAGTATTGCTATTCTTCTCTCAACCTCATAGAAGCCATTCTAGGGTAGGATTTGAGGAGTTTCACCCTTTGTGGATACACTCAGCCATTGGCCAACCACTCACAGGGAACCCCTTCTGTACCTCTGTTACAGCTCCTTCTTCTCCCGTATTCTCCTTCACAAATTCCTGCTGCTTCAGTGACACCAAACTCTAAACTCTACCTCTTCATCTCAGTGGGGCCACTGTGCTCTGCCTTGTCCCCAGGAAGAGAGCTGGAATGAATATCAGGTTCACATTTCCTACAGCATTTTTACAATGAATTCTTATTTATCTCTCTCTCCCCCCACCAATCTCTTTCTCTCTCTCTCTATCACAGAGATTTCATTCCTTCACTATTTTCCAGTCCTGGAAACATTTGCCTTATATATTTTATCCAGGTTTATCAATGTTTAAAGAAGGGAAAGTTTAGGACTACTTCTTTGTCCCAGAAGTAGAAATTTTAGACCTACTTTATCTCATGAAGAGTATCCTTAAAGCAAGCATGGCCATACTCTTTTCCTTTTCATGGCCCACTATTGAGACTGGTCCAACTAGGTACTTGTCATGTAGTTGACTCATTGTGTAGGATCCTGGTTGTAGCCCCAGAAATCACTGCCATTCCCTGACTTTCCCTTCTCCATTTTCCCCACAACATTATCTACCATTTAGAGGGGGGATTTCTTAGAACAAAATGTCCTTTTGACTGAGAAGTCCATCATACCCTGGGTCCCATTTTCTTTTCCAGTCATATTTTCAATATCTCCTCTTGAGGAACAGATACTAAACTTACCTACTCGCTATCCCTGTTTTTTCTCCACGTTTCTAACTGTAGGATGTTACAACCTTCCTTGATTACCCTAGACTGAAGCAATCATTCTCCACTCTGTCCTTTTGTTTTTACTGTCTGAACAATTCACTTAGCAATTAATCATGTCTTGTCTTAGGTTATCTCTTCTCTCATTGTCTAGAACTGACAGTTGATTCTCTTATTATATAATTCTTTGCAAAAATATCTTGCCTCCCCACTACAACGTAAGCTTCTTGATGGCAGGGCCCATGACCTATTGTTTATACCTCATCTAGCATAGCATTTTGCATATATATTTGATCATGGTCACATGCTTGTTAATGAGAATGTTGTCTCAGCCTGGGACACAGGCGATTATACTTGCAGAATAGTCAAATTGGATGCTAATGCATTAATTTCATTAAGCTTAGTTCATGTTTAGTCCCAAATTACTTGTCCTTTTAGATGAAGAAAGGAGGCTTGTTTATTGCCCTTACTCCTGAGACTTATGTTAGAGACAGAGGAACTCTTACGAATTCTGGACTCTATCCCCAGTGGAGGTACCACCAACCAGCTGAGCTGGTCCTGGTTTCCTTCTATACTTTTCTCATTAGATGTTTGGGTTTGACTCGTACACAGGGCACAACAAGCAGTAAAGAGCTGATTCTCTGCCTCTTCCTTGTCTATGAGCCTTTCAGTTGCCTCATAATGGAGGCCCCAGCTGATGGCACCAGGGCAAAAGGCAATGCAGGGAGGGGCAAGTGGGGAGGAGGGAGCCTGTTTTCCTGGGGAATAGCTGGTTAGCTGAAAGTTTCAGCAGCCAACAGGAAAATTCTTTGACTAAAATCATATTCTTTTGTTTTTTTTGCCATTGATTCTAATATGATCATTTCAGGGCAGTTAATGGCAAGTGCATGTAGGTCCCAAAAGTGTTCTCCAGATTCCTGAAGGCTTTGCTCAGCTGATTAAGAAATACTTTCTTTGAAACCTTAAAGACATTGTGAAAATGTAGGAGAGGTTGCCAGAATACAAGAACTAACCTAAGGTGGCCCTGTCGTATTGCCTCCAGCTCCAAAACCCACACCTGTTGAGCTGTGGACATATTGGTCCTTGTGGTGGAAGGAAAAATGTGTTTCCTCATATCCTAGCAAGTATTTGGGTTTCCTACAGCATTTTTACAATGAATTCTTATTTATCTCTCTCTCCCTTTCTCTCTACCCCCACCAATCTCTTTCTCTCTCTCTTTCTCTCTTTTCTGTCTTCCCTTCCCTCTCATATTCTATCACTTGAAAATTCCTGCAGCTGCAAGTCAACTGAGAGAGACTTAGGCCATGTGCACACTGGTCCCAGCTAATAAGAAGTCTGGCAGAAGTCAATTCCCGGATTAGGTCAGTGTTTGGCAAGGTCAGGGCTCTGGGCTGATGGTTTCTGTTAACTTTTGAACTTTGCCTTATAATTTCAAAATGGCAGCCCAGTTACAAGAATTAAACCTCATGCAATTATGTTCATCAAGGAGAAGGAGTAGGGAGAAAAAGAACAAGGGAAATTTCCCCCTCTTACTCCTCTCTCCTTTATCAGGAAGGATACTTTTCCAAATAGCCCCAAATAGACCTTCCTTTAAGTCACTGGACCCAGTGGGCAAAGAGAAGCTGGAGTCCCATGGTTGGCTTAGAGCAAGCATAATGTATCTTCAGGCCTGGGAAGAAGACTTACCTTTCATAAGTACATAAATATCTGTGCCCTAAGCTGAACAAATTTGGAGTTACCTCAGCAAAATTAGGTGAAAAATAGCTGTGGGGAAAGAGTTTAATGCTCTATGTCTCTCCCTCCTCCCCTGAGGAGGGCAGAAAATGAGACTAACACACAGACAATAACCCTGCCTGGTTTTTAGTGGACCCCTTACAACGGGTTGTTGCATGGGAGAAAACATGCAGTTTGGAATGAGAAGGGTTAAGTTCAAATCCTGGCTTTGCGACCCGTTAGCTGTTAAGATTTGAGCAGGTTACTTAACACACCCAGCCTCAGTTCCTTAATATATATATAGCAGAGTTAATGGGGTTGAGGAAGATGTGGACAAGCATAGTGACCATTGTGTGAGGGCTTCTGTGTGTGCCAGGCACTGTTTTAAGATGCCCTCTGTGGGAATGACACCATGTATGGTCCCTACCCAGGACTGTGGGTTGGACCTGTGAATATGATGGATGTCATTTCTAAGTGTTGTTATATGGCAGAGGAGAAAGGATTTAATTAAGGTCCTAATCAGTTGATTCTGAATTAAATAAAAGGGATATTATTCTGGGTGGACCTGATCCATTGGGTGAGCCTTTTAAAATATAGCTTAGGCATTCCTTGAAGTCAGAAGTTCCAAAAAACAAAGACTCTTTCTTTCTCTTGTTGGCTTTGAAGAAGCAAGCTGCCATGAGTTCTGCAACCTCTAGGAAATGCATTCTGTCAACCAGCCAAGAGAGCTTGAAAGTGGGCCCTTCCTCAGTCAAGCCTCCAGATGAGAACACAGTCTGCCAACACCTTGATTTCAGCCTGGTAAAAAACTCTGAGAAGAGAACCCAGCCACACCATGTCAAATTGCTGCTTACAGAAACCATAACGTAATAAAATGAGCATGGTTTTAAGCCCCTATGTTGGTGGTAACTTGTTATACAGCAGTAGAAACTTAACACAGGTGGTGTGCTAGACCTTTTATAAACCTTATCAGGTGAATACTTACCATATCTCAATAGGGTTGAGATTATCATCTCTTGAATCTCTGTTGAGGGACAAATTACAAGGAGTGTGATGTCAGTTGTGTAATGTGTGGATTATCCAGGCGCATATGCTCTCTTTTCCTCTTGTTACCTACCTTCAGGTATGTCTCTGTCTCCGAGCTCCCTTAACTTAGAGAAGGCAGTTGGAGGGAAGTAAGTGAAACCCCAAACTCATTGCATTTCTTGGTGACTGCATTGGCAAACAGAATGGCAGGTTACAAATACACTGGTCTGTCCCTTTATGTTGCAGGCTCCTTCAAGACTGAACCTGCAGAGAGAGGGGGCAAGATGGTGGAGGAGTAGGAGACCTGGATTTCGTCTGGTCTCAGGAATTCAGCTGAATAGGGATCAAACCATTCTGAACACCTACGAACTCAACAGGAGATCGAAGAGGAGAGTAGCAACAACTCTCTGAACAGAGAAGCGACCACTTACTGGAAGGTAGGATGTGCGGAGAAGTGAATCCGAGGCGATATTCAGGAGGATAGACAGCGAGGGAGGGGCCTCCGCCGGCCGCTTCTGGCAAGTGCTAGAGCCGCGGAGCACAAAATCAGAACTGTTAGAAGTCGGCTCCGCTGAGGGACGTCGCTGCAGTGGCTAAGCGGGGGGTGGAATCCTCCCGGGACAGTGTGGTCTCAGGACCCTCGGGGTCACAGAAAGACCGGGGGTGACTGAGTGCGGCAGAGCTCCCAGGTATCAGAGCGGGGAAGCCGGCTGCAGAGACGGAGCCGAGGCGCGAGCTCTCAGCTCGGGGTTGCCATAGACTGTGATCCATGGCCCAGTCGGGCCACTGCTCCTCCAGCAGGGACCCAACAAGCGGCAGAGCCAGGGAGACTCCCCTTCTTCCCTGGGGAGGAGTGGCGCAGGAGTGCACCGCAGGGATCTGCTGGGTTTGGAGACTCCACACAGGGTCAGGTGCCAGAGATAGAAACGCTCTGTCACAGGCCGGGTGAGCACGGAGTGCGGCTGGAGACCGGGGAGACGGGACTGACTGCTTTTCTCTGGGGGCGCACTGAGGAGCGGGGCCCCGAGTTCTCGGCTCCTCCGGGTGCAGATTGGGAGGCCACCATTTTCACCCTGGTCCTCCAAAGCTGTACCGAGAGCTTGCAGGGAACAAACCTCCTGAGATCAAACCCGAGCAGCTTGCTTAGCCTGGACCGACAAGGGCGGGGCAATTCCGCCTCCGGCAAAGACATTTGGGAACCACAGCAACAGGCCCCTCCCCCAGAAGATCAGCACGAACAGCCAGCAAGCCAAGACCAAGTTTACTGATCAAGGAGAACGGGAGAACTCCAGCGCTAGGGGAATACTGCACATAGAATTCATGGCTTTTTTTTACCATGATTCATTAGTTCATCAAAGTTAATTTTTGTTAACTGTTTTTTTTTCTTTTTCTTTTTCCCTTTTTCAACCAACATCTTATCAATCTCTTTTTAAAAAAAAAAA
>NW_027397080.1:33707949-33708504 GCF_003265705.2 Callorhinus ursinus
GATAAGTTCTTTATAGATTTTGGATACTAGCCCTTTATCTGATATGTCATTTACAAATATTTTCTCGCATTCTGTCGGTTGTCTTTTGGTTTTGTGGACTGTTTCTCTTGCTGAGGAAAAGCTTTTTATCTTGATGAAATCCCAATAGTTCACTTTGCCCTTGCTTCCCTTGCCTTTGACGATGTTTCTAGGAAGAAGTTGCTGTGGCTGAGGTCGAAGAGGTTGCTGCCTGTGTTCTCCTTTAGGATTTTGATGGACTTCTGTCTCACGTTTAGGTCTTTCAACCATTTGGAGTCTATTTTTGTGTGTGGTGTAAGGAAATGGTCCAGTTTCATTCTTCTGCATGTGGCTGTCCAATTTTCCCAACACCATTTGTTGAAGACTGTCTTTTTTCCATTGGACATTCTTTCCTGCTTTGTCAAAGATGAGTTGACCATAGAGTTGAGGGTCCATTTCTGGGCTCTCGATTCTGTTCCACTGATCTATGTGTCTGTTTTTGTGCCAGTACCATACTGTCTTGATGATGACAGCTTTGTAATAGAGCTGGAAGTCCGG
>NW_027397080.1:33708604-33777612 GCF_003265705.2 Callorhinus ursinus
ATGCCGCCAGCTTTGCTTTTCTTTTCAATATTCCTCTGGATATTCGGAGTCTCTTCTGGTTCCATACAAATTTTAGGATTATTTGTTCCATTTCTTTGAAAAAAGTGGATGGTATTTTGATGGGGATTACATTGAATGTGTAGATTGCTCTAGGTAGCATTGACATCTTCACAATATTTGTTCTTCCAATCCATGAGCATGGAACGTTTTTCCATTTCTTTGTGTCTTCCTCAATTTCTTTCCTGAGTATTTTATAGTTTTCTGAGTACAGATCCTTTGCCTCTTTGGTTGAATTTATTCCTAGGTATCTTATGGTTTTGGGTGCAATTGTAAATGGGATTGACTCCTTAATTTGTCTCTCTTCTGTCTTGTTGTTGGTGTATAGGAATGCCACTGATTTCTGTGCACTGATTTTATATCCTGCTACTTGACTGAATTCCTGTATGAGTTCTAGCAGTTTTGGAGTGGAGTCCTTTGGGTTTTCCACATACAGTATCATATCATCTGCAAAGAGTGAGAGTTTGACTTCCTCTTTGCTGATTTGGATGCTTTTGATTTCTTTTTGTTGTCTGATTGTTGTGGCTAGGACTTCTAATACTATATTGAATAGCAGTGGTGATAGTGGACATCCCTGGTGCGTTCCTGACCTTAGGGGAAAAGCTCTCAGCTTTTCCCCATTGAGAATGATATTCACTGTAGGTTTTTCATAGATGGCTTTTATTTATTTATTTTTTTGAATTTTTTATTGTTATGTTAATCACCATATATTACATTATTAGTTTTTGGTGCAGTGTTCCATGATTCATTGTTTGTTCATAACACCCAGTGCTCCATGCAGAACGTGCCCTCCTCAATACCTATCACCAGGCTAACCCATCCCCCTCCCCCCCTCCCCTCTAGAACCCTCAGTTTGTTTTTCAGAGTCCCATAGATGGCTTTTATGATATTGAGGTATATACCCTCTATCCCTATACTCGGAAGAGTTTTGATCAAGAAAGGATGCTGTCCTTTGTCAAATGCTTTTTCTGCATCTATTGAGAGGATCATATGATTCTTGTTCTTTCTTTTGTTAATGTATTGTATAACCTTGATTGATTTGTGGATGTTGAACCAGCCTTGCAGCCCAGGGATAAATCCCACTTGGTCGTGGTGAATAATCCTTTTAATGTACTGTTGGATCCTATTGGCTAGTATTTTGGTGAGAATTTTTGCATCCATGTTCATCAAGGATATTGGTCTGTAATTCTCCTTTTTGATGGGGCCTTTGTCTGGTTTTGGGATCAAGGTAATGGTGGCCTCATAAAATGAATTTGGAAGTTTTCCTTCCATTTCTATTTTTTGGAACAGTTTCAGGAGAATAGGTATTAATTCTTCTTTAAATGTCTGATAGAATTCCCCTGGGAAGCCATCTGGCCCCGGGATTTTGTTTGTTGGGAGATTTTTGATGACTGCTTCAATTTCCTTAGTGGTTATAGGTCTGTTCAGGTTTTCTATTTCTTCCTAGTTCAATTTTGGTAGTTGATACATCTCTAAGAATGCACCCATTTCTTCCAGGTTATCTAATTTTCTTTTTTTAAGTTAAATTCAATTAGCCAACCTATAGTATACCATTAGTTTCAGATGTAGAGTTCAATAATTCTTGTGTTGCCTATAACACCCAGTGCTCATCACATCCCATGTCCTCTTTAATGCCCATCACCTAATTACCCTATCCTTCCCCCCACCTCCCCTCCAGCAACCCTGTTTGTTTCCTATAGTTAAGAGTCTCTCATGGTTTGTCTCCCTCTCTGATTACTTCCCATTCAGTTTTCCCTCCCTTCCCCTATGGTCCTCTGTGCTGATTCTTATATTCCACATATGAGTGAAACCATATGATAATTGTCTTTCTTTGATTGACTTATTTCACTCAGCATAATACCCTCCAGTTCCAGCCACATCGATGTAAATGGTGAGCATATTTTTTCTTAATTCTTTGATTTTCTTTACATTTTAAAAATATTTAATATGAACTTGGTAAGAGTATTCTTTCTTGAGAATCAAATTGTTATTTATGGCATGTCTGGAAACAAGAGAGTGGTGTTAGATTGGGTTGTGAGTTAAGTAAGTAAATGACATTTGAAGGTGATGTGCTTGATTCCCAACCAAAGGTTCTCCATGGGCACTGGCCCATAGCAGCCAGGAACACAGCAATATTACCCAATTTCCATATAACCAGCCTATTAACATGCCAGTGGCCTCCGAGAGCCATGACTTGCAATGCTGGGGGAAAATAATGCTGAAATCAGTGGATAGAAAATGAGAGCTCTTTTGAGAATTGAACAGAGCCTGTGAGTGAGTGATCATGAAGGACATCTGCTGCCTGGGCTCAAGGGGGTCAGTGCCTTTCTGTGGATGAAGGTGATGCAGCATCAGCATGTGGCTCTTCCTTGCTCTCTCAAGTCCAGGCCCCTGAACTTCAAGTGTGGATTGTATGGTGGAGTGTGCGCTCTGGTTGGGTCACAGTGGAATCTGTCCCCATCAAGAAGGCAGCAGCTGGCCCATCAGGGGCTCCTTTGCTCTGCCATGGGCTGTGGTTTGGAGATGATGATAGGAACCAAGATCAAGTAACACAAAAAGAAGCAGAGCTTCTCACAGCAGGTGAGAAACGCCATGAAACTTTTCAATCCAAAGACTGCAAGGTTGACTAGCTCTTTGAACAGTTAGTGTAGGCAGAAGCGCAGATAAAATACTTCAGTAAGATTTTTTTTACTTAAAAATTTTTTTTAATTTTTACTTAGAAAGAGAGAGAGAGCACAAAAGGGGGTAGGGTTAGAGGGAGAAGCAGACTCCTTGCTGAGCAGGGAGCCCGATGCAGGACTCGATCCTGGGACTCCGGGATCATGACCTGAGCAGAAGGCAGTCACTTAACCACCTGAACCACCCAAGCACCCTTCAGTAAGATTTTAAAGGGACATGAGATGTTGGGTGGGTGAGTTTTAAGAAGCTCTGAGATCTCCTAGTGCCCCCGTAAACTCAACACCTTAGACTAGCTTGGAGCATGTGTGTAACTTGGAATAGTTCTTCTTATGTGGGTTCACCCATTTTTCTCGTTTAAAGCTACTCTTCAAAAAGATATCTTACAGACATTGTGGTTCTAGCACTCTGGACTTATTTAGCAGCCCTCTCCCTCGCCCCCTGTGGAAAAACCACTTCAGCCCATAAATATGCATCAGGTGTCTAGGGTTTGCACTCCAGTGTATGGCACATGAACAGGGATGAGGGAGCAGGCAGCAAGTGTATGTGCTAGAGGTAGGAGGAGGTGATACCCAGCCTTTCTGGGCAGTGGTGATGGGGCAAACTCTCACTAAGGAAACAGGAAACAAGTAGTCAAGTGAATGAATCTGAGACATGAGCTACTGATGCTGTGATTGATTTCCAAACACATCGTTCAGACAAGTGCATTGAGTTAGAGGCAGTGAAGCTGCGGCAAGGTGGGTGCTGCAGGTTGAGGAGTTCTGGACCAGGTTTATGGACAAGGTGGGGTTTCACATCTTGAACAAAGGATGGAATTCAGTGGGAGAAGGACAATATGTGCAAAAGCATGGAGTAAACCAGCCTTGAACTCAGTGGAAAGTGATCCAAGATCTACCTTCTGTGATGTGGGAGTGCCATTTCATTCTTGTGAGGTATGTACTCCAGGCTCAAAATCCCAGGATGTAGTGAGGACTCCCAAACCTGCTATTTTTCCGAACAAGGGTGCACTGACCCAGTTTCCCTCCCTCTGGGTTTGGCCAGTGGGAGGTACTTGCAGGAGGACAAAGGTGAGAGATCAGATATATTTTCCACCTCTAGCTCCTGCTTCACCACCACTGTAATTCTGGAAATGGCTGGGACGTCCACCAGGTGACCCCTTTCCCTTCATGGGGTTCCGGTAAACACAAGCCTGTGGTTGGTAAAGCCTTACACTCTTGCTAGTCCTTAAGCAGCTTGCAGGATCTCATTGGTTCCTTTACCTTAATCTGTCCCCTTTTATTTCCTGCTAGAACCTGACTGATAAACCCTCCTTTCCCACCTTCTTGAACACCTTATCAGGCAAGATTTTTCCATGAGAGTGACAGATACCCATTTTGAAATGTCTTAATTGGAGTGAATTTATTGGCACACAAAGCTGAAAAGTCAGGGTATCTAGATTCAGGCACAGATGGATCCAGGTGCTCTGCATCTCTTGGCTCTTCTTTTCACATGCTGGCATCTTTCTTATCCAAGCTCTTCACTTGAGGTAAAAGATGGGGAACAACCGTTTCAGCCTGACAGTTCTACCAGCTGAGCCACCATAATGAAAAGATGACTGTTGTGGTTTTTTTTTCCAGTGCAGTTCCAGCAGAAGTTTTGATATCCCCTCTAACTGAGAGGCCTAGGTCATATGTCTACTCCTGGAATGAGGTTAGGAGATGTGGAAGTGGGAGGGAGGAGCACCATGGACACCCCCTATTCCACCGCATGGACTAAGGATGGGGGAAGCATATTTCTCCAGTGGAAAACCAGGGGGAAGAGAATGCTAGGCAGGCAAGAACAAAAGACACTTGCCATGAACCTGAACTTGGTTTATTGAGCTGTCTCAACTTCACAAGAAATTTTTTCCCCCTGATCTCCTTCATTAACCATGCTATATTGAACCCTCCTTTCCTGTTACTTAATGATGTCTTGGCAGATTTAATTGCTTTCTAGTTACTGTCAATTATTAAAATCAATCCAGTCCTGTTTGAAATTCTTTTTGTGTAAATGTTTCAAAACTCTTCCTGACCCCATGCGGGCCAGACCCTCACCTGAGGAACTTGGAGGATGGCTATGCATGTGAAGGTGGGGGTGGTACGGAGGTGGCTCTTAGCTCTTGCACTTTTCTAGGCTCTGACACATCTGGAGTCAGGGATCCAAAGGAAAACGGACAGGAAAACAGTGACCACCTAATGAAAAGAGCCACTGGTGGGGGGGGGGGGGGGGATGAGCTGTCCCTTGTCCTGAAATGCTTCTGTTGGTGTTTGCCAGTGGGAGGTACACAGAGACCACAGATGGTCTCTGTGTAGAGGCTGATTATGGTTTTCCAGGAGTGTAGTGTTCACTCTTACTGCAAAAACCTCCATTACTGAAGATGACCCAAAAGAGGGGGTCCAGTTTCTATGCCCCTCCCTCCCTTATGCACCTGCAGCATCTCCACAACTCCTGCATCCTCCTTGAACCTCCATAATCCTTCACATAAAAGCACAAGAAGCCCAGAAGTTTTTTCTGTGCGTTCTGAGGGCTGTGGGAGATCAGGATAAGGTGGGAGTTGCTCCTGCTACCTTCACAGACCCATTGCACACTACTTTCACCTTGTCTCGCGGGGGGCTGGGTTGTTTTTTTTTTTTTTTAACCAAGCTTTCCACCTTCAAGTAAAATATAGGCATGGATCTATGTCCACACATTCTTCCCCTTCAAAACTCAAGGGACTTCTGCTATGTTCTCACAAGGACCCTCTTATGATGATGTCCTCTAGTACCATAGTGATACTGCAGGTCTTGCAGTTCAACAAGACCCAACCAGGGGATAAGCAAGTGTTTGGTAAATAAGTGACCATAATAATCAATTGTGCAAACATGCACACTTATGAGATTCAGAGGTATGCTGCTAGCGGTGACCTTGGGGCAGCAAGTAGATCTGCCCCAAGCAAACCAAGGCACATTGCCTTTCTATTGTCTGTAAGTGATTTTTCTAAAGCCCCCCACCCATGTGGTTTTAGGGAAAGAAGTGTAAAGCTCCCATCCCCCATTGGAAGGGGAGGAAATGACCTCTAATCTTAGCCCCACATTCACACTCCATGACCCCTGGCTGATAATCTTGGTAATGTTCTCTTTCTTTCTTTCCTTGTTTTTGTTTTTTTTCCCCCCTAGTTTCTATATAGGCTCAGGAGGAGGGGTTGGTGTAGCAGCTGATCCCAGAAGCTCTGCTGCTTATGCCTGAGTAAGCTCAGGTGACGCTTCTTTATGGCTTCCTGGCTCTTTTCAGGTGTGTTACAGTGTCCTTTATTTAGCTTTGAGGGCTTAGCAGCAATTCTGGGAAAACAGGAGCCGTCCCAGTTGGCATGTACCAGCCATGTTTCTCAATCGTAAGCAACAGAAAAAAGCCTTTGGCCAATTTAGTAGAAAATGAGTTTATCCAAAGACATTGTCTACCCCAAAGGCCTCTGGAACAGCCAGAGAACCAGTTTGTTAGCTACACAGTGAAATCACACCCCATAACTGGTCCTATGCCACTGACACATCAGTCCTGCTCCATGGCTGTGCTGTTAGAACCCCTGCCACCAAGGTCACTTAAAATGCAATGTAGCTGCTGCCCAACCCCCTTGTGCTAGAATCAATTCCCCCACACCTCTGCTTCTTTGTATTATCAGCTGTCAAACCAAAACCTGAGCGTGCATCTGGCTGCTGAAGCCTGAGTCCTGTGCTAAAGTCCTAGAACCAGAGGACAGGGAAGCAAGGATTGTGCCCTCCTAATTTTTTCTCTAGGGTGGAAGCCTAGCTCTGTGTCTCCAGGTAAGTGTTTCCACAAGCCTAGTGAGAAGGTTCAGATGCTATGTGATTGAAAATTATGCAATGTCTACCTGCTTAGGGTGATTGGCTAAGAAATGGCCCCCAAAGGTATTAGGTCCTAATCCCTGGAGCCTGTGAATATGTTATCAGACATGGCAAAGAAACTTTGCAGATGGTATTAAATTGAGATGGGGACTTACTGTGATAAGGACAAAGTCATGTGTAGACTTGTACTCCTGAAACTAATATAACACTGTATATTAATTATACTTCAATAAAAAAAATTGAGATGGGAAGATTATCCTGGCTTAGGTGGGTGGGTCCTCATGTAATCTCAAGGACCCTTCTAAGAAGGGGGCAGAGGGAGATGTGAAAAACAAAGAGGTGGGAAAGTTAGGAGGATGGGGCCAAGAGCCAAGGAATGCAGGTGACCTCCAGAAGTGAGAAACAGCCAGGAAAAGGGTTCTCCCCTAGAGCCTCCAGAAAGACTCTGATTGTAGCCCCATAAGTCTTATTGTGGACTCCTGGCCTCCAAGACTGTGAGAGAATAAATGTGTGTTGTTTTAAGCCACCAAGTCTGTGGTAATTTGTTACAGCAACCACTGGAAACCAATATACCCAGCAAATATTTGTGGGTTGAACAAAAAGGAAGAGAGTGTTTTCCACACATTTGCAAGCACGCCGTGGCTGAGAACAGCACGGTCTAGGGAGAAGGAAGAGGTGACCCTTCTGTATAGCCAGCGAGGGGCTTCCAGCTGCTTCTGCTGGTGTGAGAAAATAATCTGAAAAGTACCCTTCTTTTGGCCTACGTGGCCTTGGAGTTTAAACAGTAAAAGAGAAAGATCTTTCCAAACCGCCCTAACAGCAGCCGAAAACAGAAGTGTTTGGAGGCAAGAAGCCACTTGCAGGCCCATGATTGAAAAACAACTCATGCTTAGGGGCTTAAGGTATCTGGAGAAAACAACCATGTTTAGAGAGGAATTGTTGAGGAAATAGCTCTTATATCAGCTGGAAAATTCATCACACACTGTTCCTGTTCCATTGGCAGTGATTTGTGCCTCTCTATGAACCTCTTTTGGGGAGGAAAGTCCCCTGCAGTTGGAGGAGGTGTCTCATTGGGAGCTCTGTGGTGTGCAAGTTCCCTGAGCCACAGTTATGCTCAGCTTCGCTCTCCTTCCCATCCCATTTTCCAGGCGCTGTGGGAAGAAGAGTGGGATTAATGGTTTGCTGTAAATTGTAGTGAATTGTGTAAGACTGATGAATCACCAACCTGTACCTCTGAAACAAATAATACATTATATGTTAAAAAAAAGAATATAATAGGAAGGGAAAAATGAAGCAGGGGGATCAGAGGGGGAGATGAACCATGAGAGACTATGGACTCTGAGAAACAAACTGAGGGTTCTAGAGGGGAAAGGGGTAGGGGATGGGTTAGCCTGGTGATGGGTATTAAAGAGGGCACGTATTGAATGGAGCACTGGGTGTTATACACAATGAATCATGGAACACTACATCAAAAACTAGTGATGTAATGTATGGTGATTAATATAACATAATAAAATAAAATAAAATAAAAATTGTAGGGTGTGTGGATGGGGTGGGGACCACATGGGGGCAGCAGAAAAAGCTCTGTGTTCAGCTTCATGTGGATTGATTTTGAAAATCAAAAAGGTGTTAATGTCTTTCTCCTGTTGCTTATAGAATTACCTCTTCAAAAAGCATCTTTTAAAATGGTCGTTCCATTTTTGTTGAACTGTGTATTTGAAGAAAATGATCAAGTCCTAGGTCTAGAAGAGAGGGGTCCTGGGGAGCTCCCCAGTCCTGGGCACTGCCTCTGACTTCACTCTGCTATCCCTCATCCTATTAGAGTCTTGGTTAGCACCATGCATTTTTACATTATACCACTTATCTTAGTTATAATGAGACAATGAGCTGTATAATCATTTACCTAGTGTCTGTCTGCCCTATTGGAATGGAGGCTCAGTGGGCAGGCCCATAGCTACTTTGTCCACACTAATACTCTTTCCCCATGCCCACCCTTCTCCTGCAGTATATCACATTGCCCTGTTCAATCTTCTTATTGGAATCATCCTTTTTGAAATATCCAAGTTCATTTATTTGTTTGCTTGTTGATTGCACCCGTTGGCCATTAGAATTCCCTGCACACTATCAATGCCCCTTGGGTTGTTTTGTTCACTGTATATAGACAGAGGGTGAGGAAATCTCCTTTCTCTATCTTTATATTTCAATGTGAAGGGAAATGCAATAGGATGGCATCCTGGCATCTTCCCCTCACTTACTTGGTGGGTGATTTCTCTAGTTAGTGAGTTTAGGGCAGGAACTGGTCTTGCACATCTCCTCCTTTGGGGTCTGCCTGCCTGTATAAGCTCAACTGCAAGGTCTCTGCCCTGCAGGGGGCTGGGTTCTTGCATTTCATCCATACCTGAAATTGGATGCTTGATTCTGCCCCATTCTGGATTCAGTATTGTAAAGTTCATTATAGAAGCACTCCTCTAAACCAGCCTCAATCAGCCACGATGCTGACATTTTGATCTTCATCTGCCTAATCCTGTTTCTATATCTTTGTAGCTCCAAACTTGGTTAGAGGACAAAGGGTTCATTTGTTGGGCCCCTTTATTCCCTTACACACAGCCCTATAGACAGATTCATCCCAAGGTCTGAGAAAGTACCTGGGACATAGTAGGTACTCTACTTATTTTTTGTTTTTAAATGATGCATAGATGAATGAATTTGATGCCTGTTATAATAATTTGTAAAAAGCAGGCCTCCTAAATATCTGTTGAAATAGTTCATTCAGTTAACTAGACATCTATGGAATCCCTACTAAGCATGCAGGATTTTTCTGGTCTGGGTTGTTTAGCCCATGTAGCTAACACAGACCTTGGGAGAAACCTGGTCTGAAGGGACTGAATTAGGTTTAGAATTACTCGTGTTTGTGACTTCAGCAAATGTCATTACCAACTGGATTTTCAATCCTACAAGCCAACAAGCCAATGGGATTCCTAAATCTGCTCAGGACTCGCACTAATCAGAACCTTCAGCTGACGTTACCTGATGAGAGGAGAAGGAAATGAATCCTTTTCATTGTACAAAAAGTACAAGGTTTTTCCTTGTACTTCTACTTTTTGTTCCCCATCTGGGTTTGACACTGCCAGAAACACGAAGTTTGACTCTTAAAAATAAAGATTTTTAGTATGCTGATTTTGAATGGTATCACCATGCTTGATTTTAATTGTCTTGATGACCCAAGAACAACAGGGATTTGGAATCGATTATGTTGGTAGATAAATCAATCTGAATTCGATTATTTAAACAGCAACAAGCGTGTATGCACAGTGTCTGTGTGTGTCCAAAGTTCTCTTGATTTAGAGGTTTGGATTTCTGAATGAGCCCATGGCAGGATACCATTGAGGATGACTCCTTCTACATGACCTCTGTCTCAATAAGTACATTTCTTAATTGATGGATGGGTCTTGGTAGTGCTATTTGCAAGGACAGGCTCTTTTATTGGAATGTGCACTAATAGGAAATTAGATGTGCACTAATAAGAAATTATGGATCATTTCCTTGAAGAACTCTCTTTAGAATTTCAGGAAATGAGTGTTTGGGGAAATGAAATTTAAGATGTTAAAGCAGGTTTTCTGTGTAATTGGAGATTTCCCAAACTAGGTATGAGGCTTTTCTAACATGCCTGTGCCTTCTAAATGAAACATAGGTGCAATTTCCATTTTCATCAAGAAAATGTAAACAAAAAATTATTTACTGGTCTGTTTGCTTTTCAGAGTTTGTTAGGGGCTGAATGCTTATGCCCTTCCCCTCCAAATCCCCAAAATATGTTGAGATTCTAACCCCCAATGTGATAGTTTTACAATTTGGAGACTTTGAGGGAGATTAGGTTGTGAAGATGGAGACCTCATGAATGAAGTTAGTGCTCTTATCAAAGAGACCCCTGGACCTCCCTCACCCCTTCCTCCACATGAGGACACAGTGAGAAGACACGGTCTGTGAAACAGAACGTGGGCCTGGAATCTGTCAGTACCTTGACTTGGACTTCCAGCCTCCAGACTGTGAGAGATAAGTGTTTGTTGTTTAAAGCACCTAGTTTATGGCATTTTTGTTATAGCAGCCCAAACTGACTAACACAGTTGTGTATAGGTACCAAGAAAGTACATCAATTAAACCCTCTAATTTCCTGATATTTGGGGATACAGAGCCCCAAACTCAGCTTCATATCTGAAGTATTATGCTCAATATGTCAATATTTCAGCTAATAAATAGCATCTAGGAAGTGGCTCTCCTAGATTGACCACACCCGAGGAAGCATCAGTGGTAGACTGTCCAGGGGCCCCCTCTACTCAGAGCTGGGACCTGAGAGCATGCACTGTGTCTCTCTGCTTTACCCAACTAGTCAATACTTGGAAAGAATTTCAACTCCTGTTGTTTGGTTTTATGTCTTGCTCCACTGACAAAAGTAGAGGAAAGGCAGTCATGTAGGAGGTGGTGCTCTAAGGGGACTGAAGATAGTTGGTGATGGTGTGTGTGTCACTGAGGAAGTATTCCTGGAAACCCCCTCATAGAAGACTTAGGGATCTAATTGACTTAATTACAGGATAGAAAGAAGGGAATTACCATGCACATGGCAAGAGGGACCCAGATGTCACTTTGAATCATTTTGCCTCCTGGTAACTGTTTTCAAACAGGAGAAAGGAAGGGCTTGAAGCTTAAACAAAAGCAGCTCAGCTGGAAACAGATGTGCTCACTGACACTATGGCAACGTGAATGCACCAGCCACAAATGACCGAAGCCAGCTCTCTGTCCCTGGCAGGCTTGCATTCAAGGTCAAGTTAACAATGCACAACATCGTCCATCGTGTGTATTGACACTGAGTGACAGCGAGCTGTGGACTGGCAGGGCAGTCACAGAAGTGGATCCTATGAACAATAAAAAGGGATTAATGGGTTTCTGCAGTTTTGGATTTCACTTATGTTGAAAATAAGTATTTGTAAGTGCCTGGGGATATATTCCAAGATAAAGGACATAGATACTTATATATATACATCCATATATCCATACATATTATTTTACAGAGTAGATTTAATCTTACTTTTTTTTTTCTAAGCAGGACTATGGCTTTTCAGAGTGTTGAAAGAACAGGAAATGGGCCAACACCACTATTTGAATAAATCCAAGTGGAAATTTCTAATCATTCTGGTGATTTGAAGGCTGAACTCCTCTCACCTTGACCTGTCCTGATAAGACACTGTGTCCTTATTTTACTCTGGGAGTGTCAAAACTAGGTCACCATAGGGAGAAAATGATTCCCACAAGACTACACTGTGATGAGATTAAAACCCAGTGTACCTGAGTGGCTAGTTTTTAATTCAGTCGCCATGGCCACACCATTCTCTAGAGGTTGCCCTTTGAACAGGAATTGCTTAATTAGTTGGTTAAAAAAATACACATTCCTACCATTTAATCTAACACAGCTATTAGAGAACAGAAAGTGAAATATCGCTGGTACTGCTGTTACTCCATCTGCCCACAGCATCTCTGGGGGTACAGGCACTGATGCACCTGAGCATAGATGGGTCTTCGCCAAATGGGAAAGTACCTGCCTGTAAGCTCTGGATTCTTACTTTACTGCTTTGCCAGATTAAGTCCTTCAGGGTTAAGGGTTGTATCGTGCACATCTTTGTCTAGCTCAGTGCCTGGCTTATTGACAGGATAAACAAACCAAGGGAAGGGTCTATCTAGTGTAACACTCAATAAGTGACTTCTGAGGTTGCAACTCTCATGCCCATTTTGTTTGCCGTTGGGACCTTTGTAAATGTTGAAAAATATGAGCAATGCAAGATAAAATACAGACCAGGTTTCTGACCCACCAAAACCCAATATTAATTTAAGTTGAAGTAGATAAGAGGGACTATTTATCTGGGAGACCACAGAGGTTATCTTATTTGAAATATTTTCTGTTCTGTCATGTTCTACTAAAAAGAAAGAGAGACAGGAATAGGAATTTCTCTCAACAGACCTTTGAGTAATTAATAGAGCCAAGGAACTCTGGAGTGCAGAAGAATACATGACCTGGTCCCTGCCTGCAGGAGCCTTCATCCCTCAGAGGAGGTGGCCGCCCACTTGTCTTGGCTCACAATGAGCTGTAGGTGACCCAGCACAAAGGAAGTCCAATTAGAGAGCTTAGTTAGGAGAGCACAGAGGAGCTGGGCAATGTGGCTCTGGGAATCTAAGAACACCTCTTGGAGGAGATGGCCTTTTGACTGAGTTTTAAATAAGTGTCCTTTGGACATCTGGGGGAGTTCAGGAAGGACATTCCAGTTGGAGGGGGTGGTGGGATCCAAGCCATGGAGTCAGGTAATCACCAAATGAAGCATAGAGACAGTTAGATGAGAGCGTAGCCTGGTTGGGTGAAAGAAAGAGGAAGTTGACTCATTCACCCAACATTCTTGGACCACCCCCTTGGTGCTGGCCCTGAGCTGAGGGCTGCAGAAGCAAAGGCCAATAAGCAAACCTGGTCTCTTCTCTTATGATGCTTACTGTTGAGTTGGAGAGTCAGAAAATAAACAATAGCACATAATTGAAGTACAACAACGTTTTGTGTATGACTCTGAAGGAATATGAAAACAAGGTGAAGTGATTAAAAACATACCAGAAGAGGGAACCCTTAGTCAGGAGCCCTGAGAAGGTTACTGAGAAGGGCTAAGCAGAGAAGCAGTGCAAGAAGCCAGCCATCTGCTGAGTGTAGGAGAGAGGACCCCAGGCAGAGGGGTTCCCAGGAGGTGAGAGTGAGGTGACATTTATGAAGTTCATGAGTCTGGTGGCATAGAATCATAGTGAGCATGAGGAACTGTGGCCCAAGGTGGAGCTGGACAGGGGACATAAGCCAACGATGACCTTGTAGGTCATGGGGAGAAGTTTGGATTTTGTTTGAAATGTAATGAGTGTTGCTACAGTATTTAAGCAGAGGAATAAAGATTATTTTTTGTGTTAAAATGTTCACTTGGGATTTTAGTCAGAACATAAGTTGGGATGGCAAATTTGGAGGCAGAGGACCTTGAAAAGCTTTTGCAGAAGTCTGGTGAGTCATAGAGGTGGTTTGGACTAAGGTGATGGTCATAGGGAAGAATATCCTGGGGAGGTAAAACTGAGGCTTGCTGGAGGGTTGAGTTGGGGGTGCACCAGAAGGACGAGGATGACTCTGGGTTTCTAGCCCCAGAATTTGGCATATAATTATATTACTTACTAAATGGGGAAGATGGGGTGTGGGTGGAACAGGTGAAAAGATTACCGGGGTTCAGGATCTCAACTTTGAGTGTGACATGCCAAGACAGTAAACTCCTTAAAAGGTGGAGGGACACGTTTCACTTTGTAAGAAGAGGGAAGGGGACTTGGGGAATCTAAATTCTTCCTAGACAGATGCAAGAGTGCCTGTCTGGAGTCTTCTGGGAGACTGGGACATCAGAGCAGCAAAAGTCTAGTTGAAAAACAGAAGTGAGGAGAAGAAATGGTTGTGTCAGAGGCTAGGAGAGCAAGGGAACTCATCTGAGAACCAACACAAGACTCCAGCTGAGGTTTCCTAACATGAGTTTAAAGTGAGCCAGTCAGCCAGTCTTTTATTTACTTTTTACCCCCAAGCAAATTTCTGCCTCTTGGACACGGTCAATAAGAAGATTGATGGTTGAATTAATCATGCAGAGTAGGATTTTGTTTTGAGTATCAAGGAAGGAAGTCAAAGGAAGTTGAAGTTATTTGCCAGGGAGTGCTTATAATGATGGACCATGGAATCCTAGCCGGAATAGACTGAGAGAGAGGGAACTAATTCCGTGGTGACCTCTCAGGACTAAAGGACTATTTTAGTGGAAAGCCTTGAACAAGAGTCAGAGATCTAGGTTGGAGAATGACCTTGATGGCATGAGAGTTTGGGCAGCCTCTCTGCAATCTTCATCAGCACCTCAAGGACACCCCAAATAAACATACGCTCAGTAAAAAGAGTGTGTTTGCCATGCAAATGCAGCTTCAGGATAAGTCTTCAATCTCATCATACCTCTAAGGAAATAGCTGCTTCTAAGCCCCTCCTCTGCATTTCCATTGACTGGGGACCTCAGAGACATAGACACTTCTATTGTTGACCTTCATCATAACTGTCACAGTTTTCCAGTTGGACGACTCTACAGGCTCCAATATTATACAGTTCCTCCCAATACCTGGGTAATCAACAGCACCTGACATGCTTTCTCTCTCTTGGCCAACTCCTGTGGTCTCTGTCCACTGTTATTTAACCAGCACAGGAGTTAAAATCTCAAATCGTCTTTACTGCTATTGCAGGTTGTACCAGCTGCCTGAGTATGATCTTACCTCCACATGATTAGTAAATGGCGAATGGTTCTCTCCTCTTCCAACATTTTCTCTGGAGGGTATTGATGCCTTAGAGAGCAGAAAATTCCAGAAAATATGGTATCCTTAGTCACACTGGAGTAGCCTTGTAAAGATCAATCTATAATAGTAAAAACACGATCTATGGAGGCAATAGGCAACAGGAGAGAGAATGGTAAAAGTCGCTGGAGAAAGATAAAATTGACATCACCATGGGAACAGGAGGTACCATAAATGCTCTCATAACTATCTAGAATCCTGCATGTGTTGCTGGCCATTTCTTTGCCAAGTTAATGTGTTGGCTGTTTATCTTCATCCCATATCAGAATGGTCTAGACCAGGTTATTTTGGTTGAAGTGTTTTTCCTTGTCAGTGGTGGGCAGTTGGCACTGTGGCCACACTGTGTAGTCAGAGAGTAATGTACTATTTACAAAATTGGATTTTGTCTGAATAAGTGCCAACAGTTTCTTTCTGAATTAAAGAGAAAGTAGATTTGTTAGGGACAGGTCTTCTACTATAGGATTTCATAGCTATTTAAGCCAAATTCCCATAAAGTCAGATATAATAAATAGTGGTTTCCACCTAGCAAGCATTAGGTGAGATCATGGTTGTGTTGTGTTGGCTCCATTTGTTGGAACATCAAATTCTGTTCTTAACCTTTAATTCCAGAGAGAAAATCTGCTTTGTAAAATTAGTTGATTTCTCTAAGTGGACTGTGATGGATAATTTTATGTGCCAACTTGACTGGATCACAGGGTGTCTAGATATGTGGCTAAACATTATTTCTGGTTGTGTCTGTGAGGCTGTTTCCAGACAAAATTAGCATTTGAATCAATGGACTCAGTAGAGCAGTTTGCCCTCCCCGGTGCAGGTGGCTGTTATCAAACCTGTTGAGGGCAGGAATAGAACAAAAAGGCAGAGGAAAAAAGAATTTGTCTTTTCCTGCCTGATTGCTTGAGCTGGGACATCAATCTTCTCCTGCCCTTGATACTTGTGGTTCTCAACCCTTTTGATTTGGGCTGGAAACACACCACCAAGCATTCCTGAGTCTCCAACTTGCAGATGGCAGATCCTGGGACTTCACAGCCTGCACAATTGCATGAGCCAATTCCTTATAATAAATCTCCTCCTAGAGATATATCCTATTGGCTCTGTTTCTCTGGGGAACCCTGAATAATACATGGACTAATTGCTCTGGTCTCAACAAGCATGTTCAGGAAGAGCAAACACTCATGGCTGAGTCACCTTGGCTGGGTCACATTCATCAAGTTGGGATGATTTTTCTTTGCTTAAGGAGACCATGGACTACTGTGAGATGTCCCTGCCTTTTAATTTGGACTTCTTTCCACCTCTTCCTACACATACCCAGGCTCCAAGTAAACTGCACATCTTCCTTTTCCTCAAATCCAGGCTTTGCTATTCCAACTCCATGCTTTTCCTCTCAAAAACATCTCCTCTCATAGCAAATGCCTTCTCTAAATGACAGTCTCTTCTGATTCCAGATGTTTTCACCCATTCATTCATATAGCAAATATTTATTGTGCACCTTTCACATGGCAGGCACTTTGCTTGGACAGACTCTTCAGAATTCCCATAGCACTTTGAAGAATGCTTAAAATATTTAACAAATATTTTATGAGTGAATGAATAATTGTGTAGTGTGGTTTTAGTTTGTTAACTCTTCTCACTTGGTTGTAAGCTTATAGGCTAAATGCATGTTATTACTCCTACTTCCCTGTGAATGTAGTAAGCAATTGATTCATTGTTAAAAATTAGGCAGAGAGAACCCTGAGGTCCATCAAGTCAGTAAAAATCCATCTGTCGAATTAGCCATCACCATGTCCTAAAGTAAGAAAAATCAGGCCACATTCACAATCAGTGGTTAGTGCATGGTTGCCATTCTTGCTTGGTAATTCACTGTTTGTGACAAACAGCCAACTATTCTAATATTTTCAATTCTCTTCATTCATTACCTTACTTGATTAGGAGCAACCATTCCAATGTCGATAGGCATTTAATATTCTGGTCCAGCCTCTTTTGTGAGAGACTGTAAGTGGGGGAATGTTTCACACAAAACTGAATAGGACTCAGTTCTGCCATTTTCATTTTGTGGCCACTATCTTCATTTGGTGCTAGCTGTCAGTGTTGTGACTGTGCACCCATCTCAGTAAGACATCCTTGTCATATTAGCTCCTTCAGGCTCATTGTGAGGATCGCAAACCCAAGAACTAAAAGGGATCGCCTACTTTTGAGAGAAACAGAATACACCAGAATCATGAGAATGAAGGTCGAGGGACGACTGGAAGCCATCTACATGGATAGATACCAGCACTTGCCATGAAACACATGTTCAGTAGGTATTTGTGGAATTAGTAAATGACACTACATATCCCTTCAGCCTGCATTCAAGGTTTTCCTTAAGTCCTTCCTAATATAAGGATGTCCCTTGAAGAAAGAAGGGATTATTTGGAAAGCAGATACTATATTTTTATTTTAACCCTGGCAGAAAATTATCTACAACACTAAGGGTGCTTGATAAATTTTTGTTGAATAAGGAAAGCAATGAATATATCCTCTAGGAAGGTGACCAGCAAACTCCCTCCAATAAGACTCCAAGAAGTAAATGTTCTGTCACTAAAGTGACAAGGTCCTCTATATTTCCATTAACCAAATGAAATTATCTCAAGAATCTTGAGAGAACAGGACAGTATGTAGTTAAAGGTTATTCTAATATAAAGGTGCTTCTGACTCCATAAAGGGTCTGGGGCAGGGGGATGTATCAGGTGTCCTGAGGCATTGCTCAGATGCCATGTAATTCGCTATTATGTTTCATGCCCCTTTAAGTCAGGTATCAACTCTGTTTTGCATACTGGGGACTGATTTGTCTATGGAACTCTCAAGCTGCTGCCCTATAGGGACACAGAGAAGTCCTGGTTTTCTCCAGGGTGGATAACATAAGCATTCCGTTCCCTAAGAATGCCCATTTTATTCAGATAGCTTGTTTTCTGTATCATGTAATTGGGACAAGTGGAAAAACACTCATTTCACACAATAGACGGTCTACCTCTTTGCTTTCATTTGACTCAAATGGTTGCTCCAATTAAAACAAGACCTAACAGAGTCCAGTCAAGGTACAAGAGGTTGTAGCTCATGGTGTAGAGGCTGAGAACCCTCAGGAAAGGCAACCTCCCTGCACATTAGAAGTGAACACCCGATTGAAAATTTCATTTACTATCAGTCCACTCTGGCTGTCCTTGAGAAACACTTTGGGAAGTTTTAAAGAAAGAAAGAGTACCCAGCACTCACACTGGGCCAGGAATAGTGCCTCCTGCCACCAGCAAGACTGGAAAACCTCATTATTCAAAAGGCAATGGGTAAACCACTCCGAAGAGCCTTTCTGCAGTCGTGGTAGATAATTAGCCCTAGACTAAATGCTGTTCTGATTTAATGTAACAAATCTTACAAGCAAAACTATAACGGATTGAACTGTTTCTCTGTAAATATCCATCACCCAAAAGGGTAAAATTTACAATGCCTAAAATCCAATGATAAATTACCAACCAGGAAAAAAAGCAGAAAAATATGACACATGAGTAAGAAAAAAAAAAAACCACAACAATTGAAATTGGCCCAGAACTGATACAGATTAAGGACTTAGCAGACAAGAAAATTAAAACAATGATTAGAACTCCATTCATTGCCCCCAAAGCTAAGTAAAGATGTAGAGCATATAAAAAAGGACTCAAATCAAATTTCTAGAGAATAAAAGGACAATGTCTGAGATGAAAAATTCGTTGGATGGGATAAATCGCCAACTAGATATTGCAAAAGAAAAAAATTAGTGAATGTGAAGACAGTAATAGAAACTATCTAAAATGAAACACATGCAGAGAAAAAATAATTAAGGAAAGAGCATCAGGGAGTTGTCAGGCAACTTTAACTGGCCCAGATATATGTGTATCTAAGGTCCCCGAGGAAGAGGAGAGAGAGGAAAAGCCAGAAAAAAAAAATTTTTTTTGAGGAAAACAATGGCCACAATTGTCCAAATTTGATGAAAATTCTAAGCCCATGAATCCAAAAGCCCCAAAATTCAAAGAAACTGTGAAATACAAGAAATATGTTAACTAAAGAAATTAAATTGAGGCTTATCACAAACACATTGTTCAAAACCAGCGATAACGAGATAAAGAGGAAAGATACAGAGGTTAGAAGTGGAAGGAAAGAAATAGATACACCATACTAACACTACCCAAAAGAAACTGGAGTAGCTTCTCCGCAATGCAGTTCTGCTCAGAGGTAAAGAAGAATGAATTGAGGATACATAATCCATGGGCAGAGCGCAAAATAGTGATGCTGAGTGAGAGAAGCCAGACCAGAAAAATGCATGCTGTAACATGCCAATTATATAAAACTCTATAAAACACAACAGAGAAACAGACCACAGATCTATGGTTGCCTGGGGGTGGGGCATGCAGGAGGGAGGGATTGGGGGGCATGATGAAACTTTCGGAGGTGATGGACACGCTCAGTCTCTTGATGGGGATAATAGTTTCACGGGCAAGTATGTATGTCAAAGCATATCAGATTTTATGCTTTAAATATGTGAAGTTTATTGTATGTCAACTGTACCTTAATTAAAAAATGAAAGTCATTAAACCATTAATGATTCCCCACTTGTGCAGACCTCTGATTTAATTTGTCCAAGGCGGGGGTGAGGGGTGTTATGGACTGACTTGTGCTCCTCCCAGATTTGTATGTTGAAGCTTTAACCCCCAGGGTGATTGTATCTGGAGATGGGACCTCTAATGAGGTAATTAGGTTAAATGAAGCCATTAGGGTGGGTTCCTGATTCAATCTGATTGGTGCCTTTACAAGAGGTGGAAGGGGCAACAGAGACTGGCGTGCACAGAAAAGGCGGCGGGAGGACACAGCAAGGAGGTGGCCATCTGTAGCCGAGGAGAGAGGTCTCAGCAGAATCCAACCCTGCTGATCTTTGACTCCCAGCCTCTGGAACTGTGGGAGAATAGACTTCTGTTGTTTGAGCTCCCCGCTGGGTGGTGTTCTGGGCCAGCAGCTGGAGCAGACCCTTCAGGGGATTCATGGTAGGAGTGTTTTTATAAGTCTCCCCAGGAGATTCTCATGAAGCCAGAACCATGACACACAACATTAGGCCAGGCCATCTCCCCTCCGGCTGCAGACTGAGCTGGACAGTGAGACCAGTGGGGTGTTTGAGCTTGTTGATTCTTGCTTTGACCCCAATGTCAAGACTTTATCAACTTCCCGGGAGTTTCTGCTTCTCTTTCTGTGGCTACATCTATATTATATCGACATCTTTTTATACAACAATGAGCCAAATAAGTTCTTTGTCAAAAAATCAACCTCATTCAAGTGCATGAAGACTTGTGCACACCCCAAGGCAGATGGGGAAACGGGCATTCCAGATGATGAAAGGGATAAGACTTGGCCAGATAAGAAATGAAGTTCCTGTTGTTGAAATTCCGTGCCCTCTCATAGTATATGGCATTTTAAGCAAGCTGAGTCTCTTGGTGTGGCTGTATTATAACCAGTTCCTGGATATTCTATTTATTTTTATTTTTACCTAAAAAAAATCGAGCCACTTATATACAAACTATCGAATTAGTGTGAAAATATCCAGGCTTCCAAAATAATTGCAAAGGATTTGAGTTTCAGAATTAAAAGTAGGTTCAGTTGAAGCCTTCAAGCCAAGAGTAATAATTAGTGCATGCACCATAAAACTGGGTTTTAATTAAATATGTCTTTGAATAAGAAAGAAGCTTTATGAAGTGTAGTGCACATAGAAAGCTTTCAAAATGGCACTGATAACATCCAGAGAAATGTCAAATATACTTGAGAAGTTTAAAAATGTAACTCATTTTAAAGTGAATCCAACGCAGAAGCGTGGTAATTTACTGAGACTTACCCTGACTTTATTCCATTTATTCTTAAATGCCCAAAATATCTTCCAGGGAGCTTCATGAGTGGTCACACTGCATCTCCCATTGTCTGTTCCCTTTTGCCTCTAGCACTGTGTTCAACTCCAGTGAGCACCTGGAAAACGTGTGCCTCAGTGAGCTTTGAGGAAACAGAACTTTATTTTTACTCAAACAAGTGCTTACTAGAAGGGTCAGATGGAGAGAAGTTAGTGGCCATCACTTTAGTATTTCATGGACAGAAAGCACCATTTGTCACCCAGGTACATTGCTCTGTTATATTGTCTCCGATTAAAATGGTCCTAAATGAATGTTTAATGATGGAACATGGTGTCTCTGCAGATTTAGAAACTGCAAATTAGGCTGGCCATCTCCATCAGAAACATCTGTCTGCTTCCATATGTGTCTCTCATAGATGGAGAGAGGTGATCTTTCCCTGGGTCCCTGCAGATGTGCGGTTCCATTTGGTGGCTCCTGAAAGTACTGTTCCGAATCCTAATGGCCAACAAGCATTTAAGCTTTGCAAAATGTGCCAGCTTGATTTCCTTATGGCTCCAAATTGACATGCCAGATATCTTTGTTGATGAACAGTGGAGAAATGGAGGTAGTGTAGTTCTTGCAGATGGCAAGACACCCACCCTCCAGCATAAAGACAGTGGACAGCATCACCCTCTGGTGGCCTGGGGACACTGTAAATATTCCCCTCTGCAAAGGTTCCGCCCACCAGCCAGCTCATCCTTCCTCAAGGCAAAAACCCAAAGATAAAAGGGAAGTTGGAAAGCAAAGCACTCCCCACCCAAGCAAACAGCAAGTGGATTTCTTTTAAAATTCAAAATTCTTTCTAAAGGCACTTCCTATTTAGCAAATCACTTCTGGCTCATTCATACTGCACACAATGTAATACAAAAAACATCTATTTGATATGACAATGTCTGTGATGTACTGTTTCATTCTATGAATAAACAGTAGCTTGCGGCAAAGATAAGGCATTGCTTACACACTAATAGGCATTGGAATTGCCGTGAAATTCTAAATGGACAGTACTTATGGTAATTAGTTAAAAACCACCGACAGAAACAAAGTCCCCAGCTAGAATAACATCATTCAGACTTCAGCCTTCATTAAAACGGAAGCTACTGATTCTTTGGGAAAATGGTCTTTATAATTTCTTACTTATCTTCCAAATGAGAGGAGCGCCTACAGCTGGTGCAGCGTCTGGATCTCTCCTGCTCCCCTCATGGGGCTCCCCACCCCCAGTTATACCTGCTGGTCAGAGACACCCTCTTGGGTTCAAGATGTGGCCCATACCCACCTGCATCTCCACTATGCACCAGTGTGTCAGCCTCCTGGCTCCTTTGCCCACCCCAACCCACCCATACATTCTTCACACAGATGTGTGGTGGCATTACTATTTTGTGCTGTTCTCACTGCACTTTGAATTAAACCCAAATGCCTTTCCATGGCCAAGGGCTCTTCCCTGTGGGTCTTCAACCACTGTCTTCCCCATCCTTCCTGGTCTCCATGACACTAGCCTTCTTGCTTATCCTAAAGCTCAGCAGGCACTCCATGTCCTTTCCCTGGCAAGCCCTGCCTCCTGGTCCTTTCATGACTGGATCCTTGTGGGCATTCAGGACGCCCTTTGCATCCTTGCTGTCCTATCTCAAGATTCAGATATGTCCAGTACTGCCTGTCTTCACAAAGATAGCTCAGTTCCCAATGCCTCACATGGTGTCCTGTACAGAAAATGCCCTCAGTTAATAATGTTGACTAAATTAGACAGGTGCACAATACTGAAAGCCTGTTGGTGCATGAAGTTCCCCAGGGTGGAGGCATGCTACAGACTCACCAACACACCCCAAGATGGGCCATTTCAGCTCCACCACCCCCTGTCATTGATAGCTTACCAGGTGGTAAGAGTGAGGAGGAGAGTAAATAAAGCCCAAGTTCCGACTGGAATCCTGTTTCCAGATATGGCAGAACTGCTTCCGGTAGAAGATATTACAGACTTGTGAGTTGTGTTGAGACACTGGTCTTTTAGAGTTGTCCCAGAGGCCAGCCCTTTCACTGGCTAGATGATAAGCTAGATGATGAAATATTCATAAGTGGGTCTGGCCTTCCATGAATGCGCTGCCCAAAGACCTCAGTGAAGGAGGAGCTTGGCAGTTGTTGTCTTGAAACAGTCAAGAGACAAAGCTCTTTATGCAAGGAATATGTTTTCCTCCATTGGAACAATATAAAGGGTTGCAGTCATTTGATTCAAATCAGAGTTTCCTAAGAGAGACAGGAAATGCAATGCCTTGTGATGAACATCTGTCTGATGCCCGGGCCACACTCAAGTTCTTGGTCCATTCTTCCTCCATGGAATTTACATCTTTGTGACTTGGGTACCAAATGGGAGGCTCCAAAACTCCTTTTTCCCTGATGCCCCGTGTGCGTGTGTGCATGTGTGCGTGCGTGTGTGTGTGTGTCTGTTTGTCTGTCTCTCTGTTAGGTGCTGGGGTCAGAATCCAGCTCAACTTCACTTTAGCCCAATTCAGGTTGGTATGGACAGGGTCTGGTTGTGACCTCATGTGGCATGCTTAAGGCCTCATGGTACAACTTAGTGTCAGGAAACTATAACAAATCAAAATGTGATTAGAGAGGCTGGATTAATATCCTGTAAATAAGTCATTTTTAACAAACAATTCCTAGAAATCAGTATGAACAATGCAAATCAACAAACAGATAAATAGGCAAAGAAAGTAGCAGATAATTCATCAGAGCAAACCTCCACAGCCAAAACACGTGAAAAGACACTTAACCTGAGTTGTAATCTGGGAACTATGTATTCAAGCAGTACTGAGATACCATTCTACACTGATCATATCAGCCCCAAACAAAACAAAACAAAAAGCAATTTTGTTATACCAAGTGCTGATAAGGAATCATACATTTTGGAGATGTGATTGCTAATCACTCTGTAAGATGTGGATCCCATGAGGCGCGGTGATCCCACTTCTCAGGATCTACTCTAAGGAAACACTTAGACCTGTTGGCTGCAAAGTTATGGCAAAATTGTTGTAACTAGGTGATAGCAAACTATATAAATGTCCACCACTATGGAAATGGATAAATAATCATGATGTGCTCACATAGAGAAATGCTACACAGTGGTTTATAGGAATGGTCAAGATATGGGTAAACCTGGAAGCAACATTCAGTGAAGGAGCAAGAGACTATGCTCATGGGGAAGAAAAATAAGGAGCAAACTGAAAGGTGTAAAAGGAGAATTGAAATCACTCCTGATCCCATACCCCAGACATAATTGCATTAACCTGGGAGTGCACGGTCTTCATGTGTTTGTATGTATAACCATGCTTCATGTTTATTCCTACAAAATGAGGTTCTCATTGCATTGTATGTAGATTTACATCTTTTCTTCAGAAGTGAATTCATGTCACGTGCTTTTCCCCACACTGTTAATATTCTGCAAAGACCAGCTTTCGCAGGGCTGCTTGATAGACTCCTCTCTCACAAGTCTTCATGTCTCAATTGAACTGTGTCTGCACCGAGAGTGATTTTCCACCATGGGGCAGTGGTCACCATGAGTTCATAGATAAGGAACAGTTGAATTAATTCCCTAAATCCCCACTTGCTTCTAGCAAAGATTAGAGGTGAATTAAGACCAAAAGGACAGTAGCTAAGTGATGAAATCTTTGTGAATGATTGGGGGAAGGGGAAAAGAAGGAAGAAAGTTAATTGTATCTGAAAAAGTTCTTAAAAGAGAATGAGCTTTGACAGGGGACCATTAAGCTTTGCTCCGAATTTCCTGGCAGACAAGAAAAACGGGTGCACCAAGAGGCAGGCAGCTTTAGCAGTTCAGGCAAAACTCAGCGCAGCTCCTAAGAGGGATTTGTCATGTGGGTCATCATAGATGACACCACAGTGACCCACATCTCCCATTCCATACATATGATTGTTTCTTTTCTTTTTTTAATTTTTTAAAAAGATTTTATTTATTTATTTGACAGAGAGAGACACAGCCAGAGAGGGAACACAAGCAGGGGGAGTGGGAGAGGGAGAAGCAGGTTTCCCACTGAGCAGGGAGTCCAACTCAGAGCTCGATCCCAGGACCCTGGGACCATGACCTGAGCCAAAGGCAGATGCTTAATGACTGAGCCACCCAGGAGCCCCAAGTATGATTGTTTCTTATACCAACCTGAAGTCGTGTCATGGGGAAACTATAACTTGTCATTTATTTCAGATAATCAGGGGCTAAGGCAGAAGTAAGTAGCTTCCCATGAGGCTGTGATCATAGGGAAGGGAAGCTCTAAATTAGCAGCCCGAATGACCCATTGGTTCTCAATTATGCCTGCTGGGGGCTTGGATCAGAGTGGGCAGGATGCATCTTCAGAATGAAGCCTCTACTGAGTCCCCGAAGTGACGTGTGGTTACTTGTCTTGCCCTGGGCCTGTTGTTCCATCTTACAAATCTACCCACAAGGTCCCTTCCTTTAGGGGAAACTTACCTGGTCCCAGGTCTGCTCTACCCTTGCCAAATAGAACCCATTGTGTGCCTGTGTCCCATGTCACATGTTCCTGGAACTTACTAGTACCACCCTTATCATGGGCTTAAGTTTTTCACGAATCCATTGTCTCCTTGAGAGTGGAGAGCTCATCTCTGAACTCCTGATACCAGTTAAATAATGAGTAAGCATCTGTGGGATAGAAGAGCCTGCTTACCATGTTAGGGGACATGAAGGAAACAGAGTTTGTATTTGGGATTAGAGCCTAACCTGGTATTTTTTGTGATAAATGGCTAGCTCACCTCTGGCATGAGTGTGGGATGTTCAAGACCTTCCCCAAGGGGCAACTTTGGATCAGTTGGATGAGACATCTTGGAATCTGCCTCCATCGTGAAAGAATTTCTATAGGACTCTAGGGCATCATGCAATATTCATGGCATGTTAGGTCTGACACCATCATAAAAGTTTTGCAAATGCATCTGCAAGCAACACAATGGGTTCAGTTGTGCAAGGAGCTCTTGGTAGGAGTGTCCAAGCCCTTGTACAGCCGCCCAGCTCCCGCCATCTGGGAGCCGAATTTACCTTCCTTACCCCCACCTCCTCCCCCACTGTGAATCTTGTGATCTATGTGAAGGGCCAGGGAGCCATAGTGAAATTTTACAGCTTGGCTTTTAACTGGTTCCTGTCTATAAAATTAAACACTGACAATAGATTAATAAGTGCTGTAAAATGTCTTAAATTCTTAACCACTCGCTCAATTAGGTGGAAAAAAACATAACAATGTCTAATAGTGGATTGCCCAGGATTCTTGCAGAGCATTACATTTAAAGACTGTGGTTTACTGGGAGAGAGCTTGAAGGAGAAATAGGGAATGATTCTTTCTGGTAAAGAGCGGCAGGGATGGCATTCTTATCTCCCAGCCTAGTCCCCATCTGCTCTCCCAGATTATAGCAGTGGCCTGTGAAACTGGTTTGCTGGCTTCCACCCTGACCACTCCCCCAGTCCGGCTCTCAGTCCTGTATCCAGAGGGACCCTCCGTGCCATCACGGCCAGATGGCTTCTCTGCTCAGAATCCACCAGTAGGGCTCTATATTCGAGTCAGAGCCAAAGGCCTTAACAGCAGCCATTAGACCCCTCACAATATACCCCCTTTACCTACCCAGCCCTAGAGGATTTGGTCCACTCCACTAACTTTCAGGCACTATAGGATTGCCTCCTTTCTTAGTTCTCAGGTCCTAAAAGATCTGGTCCTCTCTATCTTTCAGATCGTAGAGGATTGTAACCCCTTAATTATCAAATCCTTCTAGACTCGATCTCTCATACCTACAAAACTCCATTACCTATCAGACCCCATAGGATTTTGTTCCCATCACCTCTCTGACTTCATCTATTCCTCTTCACATCTCATGTCCTCTGCTCAACTATACTGGCCTCAGCCTGCTTGCACTTCAGGATCTTTGCACTCGTGTTCTTTCTGCCTATAATGCTTTTTCTTAAGATGTCCATCTGCTCACTTCCTTCAAGTATTGACGGATATATCCTTATTTGTGAGATTCTCCCAGTTACTTCATTAAACAGTTCCCGTCTGCCTGTCTTCTCCTTTGCTTTATTTGTCTTCCTTAGGACTTACCTCTGGCACCCTTCCTTCCCCAGTCGGGCTGCTGATTGTCTTGTCATTGTTCCTTGGTCTAGAATAGAAGGTCAGGAGGGCAGGGATGGTCGCCTGTTCTTTTTATGACCATACCCTCGCACCTGTGCCTGGCACAGAGCTGAGACACAGTAAATATCTATGAACAAATTGGGTCTGTGGGTGCATCCACGTTTCCCACGTGTTCTGTATCACACCAACTCTGTGAAATATTAAAGGTTGTCACTAATCAGCAACAAAAGCCCCAGGTACAAGTATGTTGGAGAAATTCTGAGTGGAGCAACATTCTGTCCTCTCAGGATTCCTCTGAGCCTTCTCTGGGTGCCATCCAGAAGTCTCTGCATACAGTGCTCCCAAATGCACCAGCATACAAGCCTCTTGTGGGACTAATGCTCTAAGGCACACACTTTGGGGCACTTGAGTTGACTCTGGAGTCTTTCCTGGCAACCTCTCCCTATGGAGAAGGATAAATACCTCTGTGGAGATTGGGGCTGCTGTTCCAGCCACATCTTAGAGCCCCAGGGGCATCTTCCTACGTGTTCTTGGACTTGGCCTGATGGAGGATGTGTTCTTCACGGGGATGCACATCAGACTCCAGTGGAGATCTCGAAACCTACAGCGGTACTGGAACTCCAGGGGAAAAGGCTGATGATGCTCGGTGAGGCCTCACATGTTCATGCAAGGTGAAGGTCAAGACAGGTGAAGGTCAAACCAGGTGTAGCTTCTCCAGATCTCCTCTTTACGGGCAGACCCTGGACCTCCTGCTGAGATCTGTGCCAATCTCTCCTTTAAAAAAGATTTTCAATGCCTAGAATTTGGTAATTGCTATCCTACCTTGATCTGAGTTTTGTGTGAGATGCTCCCTGGTAATTCCCCCCAGGCTTCTGGTCCTTTCTGCATGAGGTCACCATGACCTAGGTGGAAGGCAGATGTACAGGAGTCCCTCTCTCTGTGCCAGAGGGTCACAGCATTCCAGAAAGGGTCAACTCAGAGAAAAACAGATTAGCTGAGGGTCCTGCAATTAATGGTTAGGATTGAGACCAAGGCATCCTAATGGGGTAGAGATAGACCCCGCTGGCCCTCCCCATAAGATAAGCCTCAGAAGCATTTTTCATGGCAGGGGGTTGGACAACCTATTTTCAGAAGAGATATACACCTCTTTAAAACACAAAATGTTATCACTTTTTTCAGAAACCCTGGTTTATCCTTCACCTGTACCCTCATTTTAATCCTCAGTCTCTCCTCCCAGATGGAATGGAGACATTCAGGATCCTCCCATATGCTCCCAACCCAGGCAAGATAATTGCTTGCAGGTAAAACGATATTTCATTCAAGCAATACCAACTGTGTTGGACAGGATTGAATGTGGCCCCCACAGCCCCACCTCCCCACGTGGTTCACACCCTTTCACTCTCTTCTGAGTGTGAGTGGAATCTGAGACGTGCTCCTAAGCAGTAGGATGCAGCAATTGCAGCAGGATGTACAAAATGACTTGCACAATTGTAAGGTCTGTCTTGCCAGGTGACTTGCACCAGCCCCCAGCCTCCAATCAGCAAGAAACCAAGGTCCTCAGCCAGGCAGCCTGCCATGAACAGAATTCTGCCAACAACCACAAGTCGTTGGAGGCAGACCCTTCCTTCCCCAGTTGGGCTGCTGATGAGAACTCAGGCCCCACAGACAGCTTGATTGCAGCCTCGCATGGAAACTGGCTATGCTGTGCTGGGATCCCTGACCCACAAAAACTGCAAGATGACAAATGTGTGTTGTCTGAGTACTGAGTTTGCGGCAATATTGTCATGCAGAAATAGATAATGGATCAGTCTCCCCCCCGCCCCCGCCACATGTCTCCGCTGCCAAGTGCTTTCACTTACATGCTTCCGTTGACACTTGCCAGCCACTTCTATGCCCATTGACCTCATAGTTCTTTGACCCTGGCATTCCAGAATGGTTCGAGGGGATGCCTCCACCACCTTCCACACACACGCTTGGGGCCTGAGACAGTTTGAGCTCAAGGTGGGTTTTTCGGTTAAGTTCTCTGTTCAGGTGGATGTGACAGATTTCCGATGCTGACCGGGGTGGTGGGGGGGGGGCGCTTGTTTGGCAACCAGAGAAGTCTAAAAACATGGCACTTAACTTCCTTTTACTTGCTGGGGGGCTCTAGCTGACAAATCCTGAACCCCATGCTGTCATCACAGGTGAAGCATTCATGATACTCCAGAATTTGAGTGCCAGAATCTTGGAACATATTTAGTGATGCATGAAGCATATTCTTTTGATACGTAGTTGAGAAACTGTCTCACTCAAGGGTTATGTGATCATAGGACTAGGCAGATATGCAGTTTTGAAATACAGAGTGAGGAATGAAATGTTGCAGAACTACAGCGTGCCAGGTGCTGAACTAGGTGTTTTGTGCACATTTTCATTTAATTTAACCTGAGATAGACTAAGAAACATTCTGTGGGCATTTATATGCCTTCACACAGCTAGGAACAGTAAGTGCTCATAGGTGCTGCTATTAGTTTTAGATTCTCGTCACTGTAAGGGATGTTTTACTTGCATTATTTCATTTGAACATTAACAAGAAGCATTTGAAATGGGATCAATGACTTCCTCCCTTTCCTTTTTGATAGACATTGAAATGGGCTTCAAAGTTCAGCTCTTTGCCTGAGGGCATTGGAGTTGGCACTCAAACACAGACTGGCCTCCAGGGAGGCATTCCTTGACCATCTCCTTGTATTAACTCTCTGGGAAGGTCTGGGACTCCTCATTCCACTCGTGTTGCCCGACATCATGCTGCCCTCCCTCGCAAGAGCTACAAAGAAAGCAGTGACCCTGTTGCCCAAGGATCTTGAAGCCGTTACTCCCCTACAGCCAGCCAGAACTCCCTCTTGGGCATATTTGTAGCTATGCAATTTAGGGAGCTCATTTTCTCCCCCACTTTTTTGTTTTCTCTATTCCTAAAACCAAGGGGTGGCATAGAATCACTAATATGTAAGCCATCCACTCCCCTGGTTCAATTGATGTAGTTTTTGAATGTAGGTGAGGTCCGGAGCTGACCGCCAAGAAAGATCTCTTGAGATATCTTTGGTGCAAAAAGGTGATTTTATTAAGCATGGGGACAGGACCTGTGGGCAGAAAGCTGCTGCACCAGGGTTGTGAGGGGTGGCTGATGATATCCTTGGGAATTGGGGGAGGTAAGGAAAAGGGAGGTTTCACAAGTATTTTCATATTTTTAGGGGGTTCCTTTTTTAATTTAAATTCAATTAATTAACATATAGTGTATCATTAGCTTCAGAGGTAGAGTTCAGTGATTCATCGGTTGCATGGAACACCCAGTGCTCATTCCATCACGTGCCCTCCTTCATGGCCATCTCCCAGTTACCCCATTCCCCCCACCCACCTCCCCTCCAGCAAACCTCAGTTTCTTTCCTAGGCTTAAGAGTCTCTTATGGTTTGTCTCCCTCTCTGATTTCATCTTGTTTTGTTCTTCCCAGATTTGGTTTTTTTTTTTTTTTTTTTTTTTTTTTTACTAACTAGAATCATGCTGTATGTGTTGTTCTTTGATGTGCTTGTTGGAGATGTTCTCAGCCTAGCATATGTTAAAGAAGACTCACAGGATACTGGAGGCTTTGCCATTGTCAAGTTAAGGTTGTTTTTCCCTCTAGCAAGGCATTAACATTAATGCAGTTGGGAGTTTCCTTCTGGAAGTTAGGTTATTGATAATAATACTTTTTTCTTGTAAATCACTGTAAACTGAGGGAAGCTCCTGTCCTGCAAGATGGTAATCTCTCTAAGTAAATCTTGTTTTTCCTTCCCTTAGCTTTAGGGCAGCCAGGAGTGCCTGAGGAATGTCACACTTTTCCCACCTGGGAGTGGGGATGAGGGTGAGTGGCGGGGTGTCAGCTAATGCTTTGCCCTCAGCTTGCCTTCTGCTCCCTCATCAACTATGACCAGTTCTTTGCAGTTGGTGCCAACAGTCCACCTCTTTGAGAAGCTGAAACTCCACACTGTTGGTTGTAGTGTATTGGACAGGACAGCACGAGAACAGTCATCATTCTGAACACAGCGAAGGGCTGTCGGCTACGTGGAAATTAACTACCGGATCAAATGATGGAAAGTCATGTCTTTTGCCTTAAGATTTCTCTTGAGGGAGGGCAATTTGTCATTTATGGGTCTGGTTGAGTTATATTGTTTCCTATTAAGATAATTCTAAATGAATCTTTAACGACAGAACACTGTATCTGTACAGATTTAGAAGCTGCAAATTAAACTGGCCATCCCCATCTGGAACATCGGTTTCCTTCCAGAGCTATCTGTCACCCGCCGAGTGGCTGAGCCGTTGGAGGTCCCCGCAAGATGTGCCAGAGCAGCTGGAGAGATGGAGCCGCTGAATGTAAATTGTGTGGGTGCTGTGTGATTGAAGGGGGCTCCTGGGGCTCCTGGAAGACATGACCTCAACGTCAGGGCCCCAGGCAGTCTTCTCAAGGTTTCCGGACTGACTAGAATCATCTCTGTCTTGGACGCTAGCCTCAGCCTTCTCTCTAGCATCTGTTTTCATGCTCACCTTCTTCACCCATCCCCAGAGCGCACAAAGCATGTGATCAGATCATCCCATTTGCTTGACATCTTCCCAGACAGTTCAGGACGCTTAGAACAAAGATCAAATTCCTGGACATGGCCTCCGAAGCCTGGCTTGATGGTCGTGCCTGCCCCCCTAGCCCCATGTTCCTCCACTGCTCCCTTCTTTCTCGCCATCCTTCCAGCTACTCACTCCCCATCCTCTGGCCTCTGTCCATGCGCCCGTCCCGGTTCTGAGTGTGTATGTTGGTCACTCTGTGCTTGTGGCTCATCTTCCCCATGAAACCATGAGGTCTGTGAGGCCTGGTCACTGTCTCTTCTCTGTGCATTTCCAACCCTGATGCCATTCCCTGCCTGGCTCTGGGCAAGTGGGGACGGTTCCTATATTAGAACCCCGGTGGAGACAAAGCTGTGGCTTCTCCCAGCAAGACACACGGTGACTGCGTGTGGTTTTCAACTGTCCCTTATCACCCTTCCTTCATGGATGTGTGTATTTAAATATGGATAAAACAAACAGGAAGTTCAGGATAAAGGAAAGTGGCATCTTGCTGCAGAGGGAACTGCAGATACGGCTCCTGGCATGATTGGTGACCAGCTGTGTGTTCATGGGCAAGCCAGCTCACCCTCTGGTCCCTATTTCCTCGTAAGTCAGATGGAAATAGCAGTGGCTGTTCTGCCTACCCACAGGGGTTCTTAGGACCACATGAGAGGCTGTGAAATTGCTCTGAAAAGTACCCAGAGCTCCGCAGATGTGAGGTGGAATCAGCATATTCATTAATAATAAAAACACTGCTCTTGTTCGTGGCTCATGGATGCTAAACCCACAGAAGATGGCTGTGTCCACAGCCCCAGCACTGTGCATCAGCATGGGTTGGTAGCAGACAGCGCCGTACAACTGGACTTCGGGTGACAGTAAGCAGAATGTGTGTGATGGCCTCCCAGGTGTGACGTGGCACTGAGTTAAGCTCTGGAAGGTGGGCAGAGTTAGTGTTCACAGCATCACATGGAACCAGAACTGCAGAAAGCATTAACTGACCCTTGTTCAGTTCGTACCTTCAGGATTTTAATTCATGAAGGTGACCTAGTGACCCCATGGAGAGGCTAGTGCCCTTGAAAGATTTACTGCTTACATTTCCTAAGGGGAGATGCGTTGCTAGTTGCCTGGTGCCTGAACCTGGGATGATTTAGGGTGGGGGAAGTGTTGGTTTGTTGCATGAAAAGCAGGTGAAGGGGGTGGCTGGGGGTATAGACCCAACCAGCCCTGGGTTGGTTTGGATATGAAAAGCATGCCCCCTTCAAAGTGCGCACTATCTCTCTGAACTGGCTGGCTGTGAAAGGGGAAGTCGCTCCCCAACCAGCAAGATTTTTAAGATGTCAAAACATCATAAGATACAGAAAGTAAAAACATGATTAATACGGCCCTCTACTGACAAAATTCAGACAAAGAAGGAGGAGGTAGGCATCATCGTCTTTCTCAAGATGCCTCATCCCTTTGCGGTACTCTCAGAGAACACCATGTATTTTGGACCTTTGACTCCGTGGTGGATGGATGGAGCCCGCAGAAGAGAAGTATCCCAGGATGTCCAAGGACCCGGGGTGATATTCTTGAGGTGCTGGTGAATCTCCTCCTGGGTGTTATTATAGCTCTAGTTTGGACTCTGGTGGTGTCCGGCAACCCCTGACACCCCCGGCTGATGTCCCTGCTTCTGCCCATTATTCCTCCAACCCTGCTTCCATGGGCAGCCAGACTGATGAAGTCCCCTTTCCATCAGAGCTGGGCCTGGGGCATGTTTGGAGTTGCAGCTGGAAGCTCTCAGCCCCATCCCTGTGACATGTGGTGGATGGTCTTTGCATGTCTGATACGTGCCTCTGAACGTGTGTGGGTTTGCACACACCCTCCAAGGTGTTGTGAGGGAATCAAGTACTCCAATGATTCACAGATTCTGTACATTTTAAAGGCATGTACAATTTTGGGGGGTGTTTTAGGTAAAGTAGTCTGTGGCTTCTGTATAGTTCCTGGGAACTGAGAATATGCTTCCAACTCCACCCGCTATGCCCCTGTCCAGGCAGCTGTAGTAGGGCAAAGGGACATGCTCACCACATCTCTTCTCCTGCAGACATGCAGAAGCCTACAGCCCCGGAAATCTAGGCAGGGCCGTTTGACTCATTCTCGCTGCTGGGGTGTAGGTGGAAGGGATGGTGGATGCTTCCAGCCCCGACTTCTCGAATGTCTGAGTTAGTCTCTGTGCACTCACCATTTGCTTGCTGGATGTGGACAATCATGGGAAGGGCTCCCAGAGAGCAGAGCCTCGGGATGCAACGAGAGGAGACTGGCTCCCTGACTTATCACTTAGAAGTTTGTCTTGGAGCACCCAGCAGGATGTGAGCCAAATACAACACTCTGGTGTTACCAGCCTGCTGAGATGGGGGCTTCTTTGTTGTGGTAGCCAGCAGTAATCACTTCAAGGGTGTAAGATTGCAAAGGAGTGAGTGCAACCTCAGAATGCAGTTAACTTTGGAACTGTCCTGATTAACTTTTTAAAGAACCAACATTATAATTTACATGCGGTGAGGTGCACCTGTTTCGAGGGCACAGCTGGGTGACTTTGACTGGTGTATTTACCCGGGCAGCCGCCACCACCATCAAGCTGTACAACATGTCCGTCGCCCTCCAGAGTTCCTTCATGTTCATCAAACTTTGTAAAGGGACTCATTCACAGCATTTTATTCTTTGATTTCCATTCATAACAAGGCACTTTTTCTAGAGGCACCAAACTTATAATACACTGTGAGAACTGTTCAGTGTTCAGGGCTGTGCTTGTTGAGAGCTTGAGCAGACCCGCGAGTTAGGGGCTTAGCTCTGGTGGTTACGCTCAGGGAAGACTGGAGGCAGGATGACAAAAACCTCGCTGAGTCAGTGGAAACAGAAGAGGAGAGGAAATGTCACCTGTGTGTGCACAGTGGAGCAAAGGAAGGGAAAAGATGACTCTCCAGGTGTGGGTTATGGGGAAAGTAAGGGACAGGGTGAGTTTGAGCTTCTCATTTGGTAGAGAGTTGTAGGAGGTAGAGTTTTGGACATGCCATGGTGTTAAGTGGTGGCTTCGGGACACAGAGATGGCACGCTCTGGTTGGCAATTAGGAGTCTGGTTGACTCAGGACAGGGGTTAATATGGGGGGTACTGATTTTGGAGACACCTGGTGATTGAAATCCCAGGACACACAGAGAATATGCACAGTGGTCATAAGGCTGAGGTTGGTGTCCCAAGAACCACAGCTCTCCGGGAGTGAGAAAAGCAAGCCCACAGAGGAAATGGGGAAGAAATGACCCCCAGAATAGAAGGAAAAGCCTGCTAACCACATTCAGCCTGCTGGTCCCCTGCTGACCCCCCACAGTGCACTCTCCTCCCTGCTGCACCTGGCTCTGTGCTAGGGAGGCTGCCCTGTATTTATGGACCCCAGGCCCTTGGCTGTCCAGTGGGATTGACCAGTTGGGAGTGCTTACAGGAGACAGGGCAGGAGAGGGTTGGGTATCTATCCCATTGGCTCTGTCTTGGCGTCCCTGTAGGGCGGAATCCTCAGCCGGAGACATCAGCTCCCAGGAGGCGCTTCTCCTCCCCACTCACCCCCCATGTCTCCGGTTCCAGAAGCTGCTCGGTACCCATCTCTGAGGCCTAGAGACCAGCTGTTACTAGTGTAGGACCCCGCTATTTCCCTACACGCTGCTCACACCTTTGTGAATGATTTCTTCCCTAAATTTTCCTCCAATACCCACTTTGAGGGTGCCATCTGTTTCTCATTAGAAACTGATACAGACATCTGTCACCAGTTTCAAAAATAAACCTACATTCTATATTTTCTATCTGTTTCCCCAAGAATCCCATCCTGATTTCTGCCCAAGCCGCAGAGGGCACCAACAGAGAACTTCGCTGTCTGAGAGTGGCTCCCTTCTCACTCGAACGGTCACCATCACAGATGGCCCACCTCCCTGGACAGTGTTCCCCAGATGGGCGCTCCCCAGGACAGGTGGAGCGCGCAGGTGCTCTGTGGGTGTGGCTGCAGGTAGCACAGGCTGGAGATGGCGGGAGAGAATGTGCTTCCTCAAAGATGTTTGATGCCCAATTATATTTCAGGAATTATTGAAAAATTTAAAAAGTACCTTTTTACCCCCTCTCCCCTTTCCTTTGGGAGAAGTTTCAAAGTTCCAGACAACTTCTCTGAACATTAGGTGCCTTGTAAAGCCCCTTTCAGGGTGCTGCTCGTTTTCTACCTTTGGATGCTGCAGGTCTGGAGCTCAGCTCCCCTCTCCCCTGCAAGGGCAGGCATGGGTGTGGCCCATCCTCCTCCTGGTCTGTGGCAGCTGCAGTGCCCAGCAGGTAACAGGCCACAGATGTTCCATCAGGTGCCTTTAGGGAAGAGCCCCTCCTTCTGTCTGCAGATGGGTGAGCTCTGCTGCTGTGCATTCTTTTTTTTTAAGATTTTATTTTATTTGACAGAGAGAGAGAGACAGAGACAGAGGGAACACAAGCAGGGGGAGTGGGAGAGGGAGTAGCAGGCTTCCTGCTGAGCAGGACCCCGATGTAGGGCTTGATCCCAGGACCCCGGGATCATGACCTGAGCCGAAGGCAGATGCTTAACAACTGAACCACCCAGGTGCCCCGCATTCTTTAAATATCAACTTTGTCTTCATAATATCTGAGATTATTTCTCTGTGATTGAACGAAGTAGATGTGTTCCTAAACTGCCAACAACCCATCATGGGAACAGATACACAAACCTGGAGAAGAAACTTCTAGAAGCATATGCATTTGTCACTCCATCCATTGTGTTTCCATTGGGGTCAGTAGAGGAACAAAAAAAATTAATAGATAAAACATGACCATCAAAGAAAAGCCAGAGTCATATTTTGGCTATCTCTTTAAATAGCTATTGCCTCAAAAAAATCGAATTATCCCAAGAAGAGAAGGAAGCAACCAAAAGGCTGATAAATGCCAAAGGGGAAGAAAGCCACCCAGCCGGCGACTTTGCCAGAGGGACTCAGAGTCGGAAAAGCAAGAGAAAATGATATGATGTTGGCAGCTTCGTGTTAAATCCCTCATAATGTATATTCACATTGTATGTGAGGGGACTCATTTTTAAGTTAAAAAGCCCATTTAAAGCATACTAGTTGATGGTATAAACTCAGCACTGCAATTCGCAAATGCAAAAGGAATTCTTGCATCCTTCCATACGTGTTTCCATCCCCCAGATTATATCTGATTGTAAGCTTGCATATAATTTTATCACTTTGTGTGACCTAAGAGCAGTGGGCGATTTCCACATCAAAAATCAGAGCACAGAAAAATACTCAATTTCTTCAAAGGAAGTTCAGAAAGTGCATTAAGATGACGGGTGCATCGCAAACAGCTTCGATGTGCAGCGTTGCAACCCATTCCAGGACACTTTCCATAATCCCATCTGGCGCCTCGTTCATCTCTCCCTCTGTGTTGGCAGTTAAGAGAATTATATTGACAACTGCTGTTTTCCTAACATTGTGTGTTTTTGAATGGTCTGAGCCCGGGTGCAGGACCCAGGATGATTTCAGCACAGTGCAATGTCCCGTGGCAGACAGCCCCGTGTGAGTATATCAGCTTCAAAGGTAACAGGAACCCATCTGAGGACAGCCAGCCTTCTGCCACGTGAACACGGTTCCTCCTTTTATCAGGACACCTGCCCTGTGTGCCCAGACGATGATCATCTGCACTGACAAAATAGTATGGTGCCATTACCAGGGATGCTCACATGTATGTTTGGGACGCGTGCGCACTGTGAGTGTGTGTTTGGAATTTGACATGTGGGGGGAGGGGCGGGAGGGGCACAGGTGTTTCACCCTTTACCTGAGGAGCCCTCGATTGCAATAGTGGGCAGATTCTCGGGAAGGATTGCCGGACCACACATCCCACGTTACAAGAATCACTTCTTTCGGGTGTCAGACTGCGACGCGAGATTGGGACATCAGGGAAGCATCAGAGAGAAGCTTGCAATTGGAAGGCAGGTGCAGAGCTGCGTTCAGGTAAACGTGTGGGATTGGAACAGCATGGACTCTTGCGCACGGCCTCCTATCTTGGCTCGCTGGCTGCATTTAGACCGAGTCTTCAGTTCATAGTGACTCTTTACGGAATGCTATCAAGGGGCAGCTGTGCCCCCTCGAATTCCCCTGTTAAAGGCCTAATCCCCAGGACCTCATAATGTGACTGTATGTGGAGAGAGGTCCTTTAAAAAGGCGATTAAGGTAAACGAGGTCACTAGGGCAGATCCTGATGCAGTCTGAGTGTCCTGGGAAGAAGAGGAGGTTAGGGCATAGACACGCAAGGGGACGACCGTGTGGGGACAGAGGGAAGGGCGGTGTCTGCATGCCAAGGAGAGAGGCTTCAGGAGGAACCAGCTCTGCCCACGCCTGGATCTCAGACTTCCAGTCTCCAGGACTGGGAGAAACGGATATCTACCCTTTAGGCTGCTGGGTCTGGGGTGCTTTGTGACGGCAGCCCACGCACACTGATGCGAATGCCTACTCGGGGACACTGCCCTGCGGGGCAGTGAGGCCTCAGGGGTGGACAAGACTGCCCTCCCACCCTCCCAGCGGCATGAATCCCAGAGGGGCGGGGGCGGGCTATGGGGGAGGGGCGTCAGGGGGCATCGTGAGTTTATGTCCTGCACAGCTTCCCATGGTGGTCCTGGGGGTGGGTGTGGATTTGTAAAAGGCACGGGCTTGGCCAGGAGAGACGTGTGGGTGAAGAATTTATGGAGAGCAGAAGGGGCTGAGGGGTCTGACCCTATAGAGGGTCTAGAAAACCCCTCTCCTGCTGCTGTCTGACCTGGACTGAGCTTCAGGCCCTCCTCTGCCCGCTCGAGGTCCCCAGAGGCGATCAGCTGCCACCCTGCCTTCTTTTAGGTTTACCTACCGTGAACATCCATAGGATGTCTCCCAGGTACCACCTGCCCTGTGATGAGCCCACAGCCCTTGTGTGGCCCAGCCCCTCTGTAACCACACATGATGGGGCCACGAGGGGACTCTGGCCCCCACTGAGCCACGCATACCCCCTCCCCCGGCAGTTTGTAATCTGTACTGGAAACGTCGTTTTTCAGAGTGCTGACCCGTCCTGAGCCAAGGGAGCCAGACGTCTTCAGAGAGAAGGAGAGTAGCAGATGTTCCTGGAGGAGCAGAAATGGGAGCCATGGGGACACCACGCCCCCGTCCCCAGAACTCTCTCCTGAAGCCCTACGCATGCCCACCTCTGGGTCCTCGGAGACACCCCCGCGCTTCTTACTAACCCTCAGCCTCTGCCCCTCCATGTCCTTGGCTCTTGCTCTTCGTGCTCGCTTTCACAGGCTTCAGTGACTCGCAATCCTGGAGCCCCGCTCAATTCTGGCCACACACCAACATTCTCGTATTTTCTATGTACAGAGGGAGGTGGCAAATACGCCTGATTTTAGGACTGATTTCTGGTTTGTTCACTGGCGGAGATGCGCCCTGGCCCATTATCTGAGCAATTCCAATGGCCCAGTGGCCCAGACCCTCAACCTTCCCTCATGGTCCTCACAGCCCCACCTGGGGGCTCAACCGGACCCTGTCCTAATTTGTTACAAGGGCTGGCCAGAGTAGAGTTCTCCATGGGAATCCAGCTGCTGGGCTGGAACCGAAGCCACTCGGAGGCCATCTGATGCCACATGCATTCTGTATGCTGAGTGATCTTGTCTTCCAACATAAATACGGTTCCCCACGAGGGCCCTAACTGCTCTGGAGAGGGCCCGCCAGCCAATCAGCCACAACCACCGCACTCCACTTTGTAAGCGGTGCGGGTTTCTCCAGCCCCTCCAAAGTATTTATTCTGCTCAAAGAGCTGCTCTCCCCCTGGGGCCTCCTGGGCTATTTCTCACTTCCTCCGTGCACAGACCCCGAAACGGGAGCCTCCAGCCCCCTGAGGCCCCCTTTGCCTCCTTCTCCCGCCCATTCTCTTTGTTTCTCTCCCACACGTCTGACATAATAGAAAACAGAACCAAATATTCAAAAGGCATTTTTCAATTTAATCAGGTTTGGGGGAAACATGTCTAACAAGCCTCTTCGCCCAGCTGGTGAGATGTGTGACATTTACTAGGGCCGCAGTGAATCTTGTCCAACAGCCCCATTTAAAATGCCACTCCAGATTCCCCCATCTCTGAGTCTTCAAAAGCACTCGTCCTACAAAGTGTTATCATTACCAAAAATATTAAGCAGAGTCTTCATCCACTCAGAGTTGCTGTGTAATTTTGCTGGAATACAAATCACCACTTCTCAAGGAAAGCAGACAGATCTCTCCTTATGAAGTCTACTATAGCTGGAGGAGGACTTGGACCCGGGGCTGGCCCCCCTTGCCCTCCTGGGGCCTGACCACACCTCTACTCACAGGTGTCCCTGTGCATCTCCCGCGCAGTGCCTGGGACCCTGCAGCAGCTCATGTCTGCGTCCAGGGCCCAAGCAGTGAGGAGAGCTTGGTTCCCGAGGGCAGGGGCTTGGTGCCACTCCCTGGCCATGCCCCGGCCACGTGCCGGGCAGCGCGTCGGACAGCTAGTTGCCTTTGCAGTGGTGGTCGGCCTCCAGGGACGGAGGTGAACAAGTTTGCATCATTTGCCAGCTGTTCCAAGTGGGCCTGGGTGTGAGTCAGCTAGAGGAAAAGCAAAGTCCTCGTGAATGGTTTGAACATGGAGAGCGGCACTTGCGGGATGTGCCCTCTGCTATCCTGGTGCTTGTGTATCATTCGCTGCTACCCTCTGCACGCTCGCACACTCAGCGGTAAGAGTGAGTCTTTCCTGATCCCCACCACCATCCGCTCTAAAGCAACATGTGTTTGGGCGGGCTGTGTGCCAGAAACCCGCCCGTTACCCAGGCGGTGTTAGAGAGAGTCAGCTGAGGGAGCCTTACACTCAAACCCAGGTGTCAGGAGCTCCAGGGCCAAGGTAACTCTGCCTTGCTGCTCTTCTTTTGTGTGAGAGGGGAGCTGGATGTTTCGCCGCTGGGAAGGTCAAAGAAGGGGCTCCTGCTACGGGTCCTGGGCTGGATGATTTTGTCCGGCAGGTGATAGGGGTTTATTGAAAGTTCTGAGCAATGAGTGGTTTCAAAGTGGTGTTCACAGAAAATGGATTTATCTGGTCATGCTGGATGTAGGGTACAGAATGGCAGTGCAGGGGACGGTCCTTGTCTGTGGGATCTTGAACATAGAGCTGAAGGTGGGAACACAGACAGTAGATAAAGTGCAGAGATGTGAACCATGAATGATGAGGCTTGAGGTTTGGCCACGGGGGACGGGGGATAGGAGGCAGACGACCCAGAAGGCGCCAGGCATTCCATGGGTGTGTGGGGGGGGGGGGCCTGGCAGAGACGAGGATGGGCAGCATGCAGGAGAGGGGCTGCTGTCTGGTAAGCTGGGCTTGATTAAGCCATTTTGCCCTTGAGTTGCTTGGATATGTCCTTGAAGTTTAGCCTCCAAGCTGAAAGGGATAGAGCAGCTCCTACACTCTTCCTCCCTTCTGCAAGCGTTGTCAGGCCTGATAAATGAGAGCAAATACATCCTCTTCTTTGCCCCCATGCTCAGAATGACGTCTGCACATCAGGTAAAGAGCTAGGGATGCAGCAGAGATGGGGGGATGTGTGTGTATGTGTGTGTGCACCTGCACACTCACACTACTCAGGACCTCAGGGTTTCTTTGGACCAAATTTAGATTCTTCGCTCAGATTACATTCAGTTGAACTTGGCCATATGGAAATGATGATTACACGTACAAATTTTGCCTTGGGAGAAGACTGTGTTTGTGTGTGTGTGTGTGTGTGTGTGCGTGAGTGTGTGTGTGAGTGTGTGTTTGTGTGTGAGAGAGAGCGACAGAGAGGAGGTATATATAGAATGATGTAGGGACACATGTCTTTGTGGGCAAACAGATGGCCTTGAGCGAGGGAACTGAAGGCAGAAGACCATCCCTGCTGCAGCTGCTTCCCCCATCGTGCGCCTCCGAAGACACTTAAGCAAATTCCGTCTGATTGCGCTCCCTCTAGCACTTCTCACCCAGATGAAATAAGTGCGGAACAGACTCTTCTGCCTAATGAGAATTTAAATTTTCAACTTCGTCAGAGACATGAGTCTGCAGACTTGGCGTGATGCACATTTCAAAGCGCGCAGCTAGAAGCAGCGGAGACCCAGGGCTCTCTTTCCCTTGGCTCCTGAGTCCCCACAGAAGACCCAAGCAACGCACAACTCACCAGGACGTTGATAACGGCACCGGAACAATGAAAGCCCTCCGGCTCAGAGTCCAACCGGGCACGCTGGGTCCAAGAGCACACGCTGAGTTTACTGAGTGTCTTCTGTGCGCAACAGGACAGATGCCAAGGGAGTCACATCGGTGGAGGAGCATGAGCCTTGTTGTCTTGACTCCCCGGACGGCACAGAGCCTGCAGGCTTGAGCTGTGTGACCTTGAGCAAGCCCCTTCCCCCCATCCCCACTCCCCACCCTGCCGCTAAACCTCCATGTTCTCATCTGTCAAATGAGAATGACAGTCACACCTGTCCCTGGGGAATCTGTGGGGATTCAACGAGTGACATGTGGAAGACACCCCACCCTGCACCAGGGGCACAGCTAACACTCGGCTTCCACCAGCCGGGACCCGAAGGAGCACGCTCCCATGCCTGAGGCAAAGACATGGCTTGCAGAGCACAGGCATTTCACATTTGCTGAAATGACTTTCCAGAAGCATCCATAAGCAATTTCAAAGCACTTCTCCACATTTTTGTTCCAAGTTGTCTTATTTTTATGTTTTATTAGTTCAAGCCTCCTGAAATCAGTGTGAGAAGGAGCTTTAGGAGTCTCAGACAATGTGCTGCCCTCCACGTTTACAGGACAAGTGCTGTGAGCGCCCAGAGGGGTTGAGTGTGTGGGTGGGCAGACAGAAGGATGGAGGAGTGAGCTGCAGAGCCTGGAGAGGCATCCTCCTGAGTGGAGCCGCACCTACCTCTCTGGTTTACGGATCGAAACAGTTTCTGTCTGTTCCCCCAGCGTTTTCTCTTTCCCAGCCCTGCCTCTTTGGTTTCTCTTGGTGCCTTTGCCCTGCAGAGTCCCCTCCAACTCTGCACGCTCTCTGGGTGCAGAAGCGCAGATCGCGGGGTAGTCTCAGCTTGGTTTTCCTCCTATTCCAGGTCTTTGCCCCAGAGCAAGGCCCTGTGTCCTGCTGCTTGTACCAGGATCACAAACAGTAACGACCTCCAACATGCACAGAGCTCTCCTCCTCGGCCCGGGTGTGCTGCGGGGGCTTTGGAGCATCACTGTTTCCAACCCCCACATGATCAAGCACAGCAGAGTCCCTCCGACTCATGTTGGAGAGGAGGGGGCACACAGAATGGGGGGTCACCTGCCCAGCTGCAGAGCCAGGGTGAGGCAGAGCCCCCGTGCCCCTGCTGTAACCCCTCACTGGGTCCCCTCCTGAGCCAGTGGGGCTGCGTGGAGGGCTTCTGGATTGTAGAGCTCAGACGAAACTTGGGCTCATTTGGTTTTACATAGAATGAAGGAGCAAGAGAAAAACTTACCCCTTGGGGGATGGGGGAAGTTGGTGGTCATCCCAGGACTACTTGCCACCCCCTGATTGTACTGCCCCATTTCTAAACCACCTGGGCATACCAGGTACTTTGTGACATGTTTGCTGCTAACTTCACCTCCTCTCCAGACCCCCAGACATAGTTTCTGAATCTGCTACCTCTGTTCAGGTCATCTTCGCGGTCACGTAAAACTACCCTTCTTTACGACATCAGTGTTTCAGGACCAACCCAAGCACCCTCCTCAGGTTGGAGGTTTGTTCTTGTGAAACACACTTCTGGAAATTCTGTGGCTGGTGTGTTCAGCTGGTGTGTTCAGCCCTGAGGGACTCAACCTCATGAGAATGTCTTGGGCATTGACTCTGAGCCAATCAGTGTGCAATCAGCACCATAGGGCCCTGGTGTGACCCTCTGCACCCGATAATGGGCAGCTGCAGACATTTCCCAGGGGTCAGGGTGCACGTGGGGGCCGTAGCCTGGTTATGTAAAAACCGTGGCTCTGAGGTGACAGTGCTTTGGACTCTAGCATTCCTCCCACGGGCTTGAAGCCACCCTACCAAAGGACTTCTGGAACGAGGCCCTCACTGGCTCTCGTATCCCATGTGATTATGAGGGTGGTTTGTTCTCTCGCTTTCCAACCTTTCTGAATATATACAGTACATATCCTTTCTACGTGTTTGTTATGAAATAATTTTTGACTTACAGAAAAGTTGCAAAAGTAGTACAGAGCATTGACTCAGACCCTTCACCCCATGGCCCTGTATGTTAATGCCTTATGTAACTGAGGTACCATTACTCAAACCAGGAAGTTATCACTGATACACTGCCCAGCTGCAGAGCCAGGGTGAGGTCCACTCCAAACCTTGGTTGATTTGCCCCCAATGTGTCCACTCATGTCCTTTTTTGTTTCCAGGACCCCCTGTTGCATTTGATTGTGAAGGAGTAAGTTGAAGGGGTCCCACCTAATGGTAGTCACGTGACTATCATCCGCTGATCTGAGATTTCTGCACCTGGGTCCGTGGACACCTGCTTGCATGACTGATTGGTAGGTGTCCTGATCCCAGAATTTTAAAGGGAGAGGCTTAGTTTAATACTAGAAAAAGATTAACCTTTAGATTCTTGACTCCCTGAAATTTTTGGGAAGATACTTTTCCTTTGGAAGCATTTTTCTGCTCAGTTTTTGACACATCTGCTATTTTCCAAAACAAATAACCTTGAGGGGCACCTGGGTGGCTCAGTGGGTTAGGTGTCTGCCTTCAGCTCAGGTCATGATCCCGGGGTCCTACAACTGAGCCCCACATCGGGCTCCCTGCTCAGCGGGGAGTCTGCTTCTCCCTCTCCCTCTGCTCCTCCCCCTGCTTGAGCTCTCTCTCTCTCCCTCTCTCTCAAATAAGTGAATAAATAAAATCTTTAAAAAAAAAAACAAATAACCTTGAGCCTTCTTCCCTGCTTTCCCAATGGTGAAACATGACAGTGGGTCCTTTATGATACATCAGTAAGTGGTAGTTCTCCCATAAATACAGCCTTCCCTCCATGGTGACCAAGTCTTACTCTGTCAGAGGGGTGCTTATGTTCTGTTGCAAGAAAGACAGTGAGAGGGTAATAGCAGAGGCGCTGACAGCAGTGTCCCTTGACTTATTTTAAAGAATAAAAATAAAATATATAGAGAGATATGCATTTTTTTTTCTTAAAGAAAATGAATTATTCTTTGAAAGTTAGTCAATCTCTTAGGGGCACAGTGTGGAAAATTATATTTTAATGGCTTTGAAATTGAGGTTCCATGGGTCAATAGTACTGGACACTTGAAGTAAAATGACAAATCTATTAGAAGAAAATCAAACGTTTTTTTGCTCATCAGAAAAGCAGTTGGAGGACAGCAAGCAATATCTTGGAACTCTTTTTGCGTACAGAAGGCATCTGAAGAGTACCATTTCTGCTTAGTGTTTTGAAATCCTTTGGAGAGGATCACTCATGGATGTCTTGAATCTTCCTTGAGTCAGAGTTTCCTGGTTTCTGGACTGTTTGCAAAAATCGGCTGAAGGCAGTTTGGCAAGATGGGCATTTCATATGCACTCAATCCTAAGGTGGCATAGAACGGACTCTGTTATTTCTCAGCTGACTTTCCACAATCAATCCTGGTTTGCATTTGTTTGGCTGACTTATCCCAATCTGATGCACTTAGCTTTTACACTTCTTGTGGGTTTATGAGGTTGGCAAAGCTGCCATGTGCAAAAGCCAAGTCTGATTTTTGTCTTGGCATTACTGACTCAGAATCTTATTTCCTAACATTTTACAGAATTGAAGGCACAAACCATATATGAGCGCATCAAATCAGTAATTAAGTCATGCACTTCTCTGTCTCTTCAACAATACTTATTCTGCATACACCAAGTGACAGGCACTGTCCTGGGTGATTGGGACACAAATGTGGGCCTTGTATTCCTAGGACCAATGGTCTAGAATGAGAGAGACAGGCAGAAGTAAAAATGCACACAACTACTTATTTAATAACAGGTGGGATACAAGCTGTAAGGGAAGCAGGGTATGTAATCCAACTGTTGGATCAGCTGAGGAAGACTGGAAGTTCGCCAGGAGAAGGACCTCCCAGCAGACAGCTCAGGCATAGGCCTTTCGGTCACCTTGACTACACCCCTGAACGAAGAAGGCATTCTCTTATGTTCTAGAGAAGCACAGTGAAGAGTGGAGAAGCAACTGGCTGGTCCCTGGTCACACAGCCGACGGGGGGCAGGGTGTGCAGCCTTCCCACCTGGTGCAGGGAAGGCAGAGGATGAGATAAATGCCCAGGACACTCTAAAGCAAAGCAGAACATGTCAGGTGATTTGAGAGCAGGTGATTTTGGAAGAGAGCCCAGGTGTGGGGTGCAGGGAGCTCTCAACCCGCAGGATGGTTCTCTGGCTTTGCTTGAGGATTGTTAGTGTTTGGGGCCTGTCCGGCGCAACATTTTATGTATGACTTTGGAGTTCTTTGGAGAGCTCATTTCCAGATGACAGGAGCTATGGCGGGAAACGGGGCAGGCTGATCGATTCAGTGACAGAGTCAAGATCTCAAATGCTCTCCCTGGATCATGCGCCCCACAAGCAAGGCATTCCCACACATGTCCCCTGCTCCATCATTAGCACTTGGAAGAATGCCCTGCAGCCTGACTGTCTGTGGAATGAGGAAGGGTGGGGGGGGGGAGGGTAAGGAGGGAGAAGGGAAAGAGGGAATCTTTGCTAAATGGAATTAATAGAAAAATATGAAATATTTGATTGCCATCAGTAAAATCCTGTCTCAGCTCCATAGTGTTAACACATGTGGTGATGTCTAGAAGATTGGGCGTACTGGTATCCAAGGTAAAGATGCACGTCTCCCAAAGGAAGCAGAAGTATTTGCCACTGCTGCCCAGCTCAGAACGGGCCCCATGCCAGGAGCCACGTTTTAAGGAACGTTGAAAAGCGAGAGCATTGTCAAAAGAGAAATTAGACAGCTTTAAAAATATGACATCTTGGTGAGAAGATGGGGGGAGGATGGGGGCACATCCCCAGCCGCAAAACAACAAACTTGGATGAGTTAGTGGATCACAAGGTTTCCCCCCGAATGTGCGCCCACCCTCCCTCCTTCTCACACACACACACACCCAGGGAACCCCACAGTGGGATGAGTTTGAGAGGCGAAGGAAGGCTCCTTTAGATAGAGTGATGGAAGAGATGGAGTATGTGACAGAAGCTTGACTTCCCTTCCAAATCTCTTCTCCTCAGGCCAGCTGCAGCATGGGGTGCTCGGGCCCTCAGCGTGGCGGCGTGCGCAGTCCGAGCTCCTCAGCCCCTTGCTGGGCTGCTTTCTTGACATTTGTCATTTACTCCTGGGGGATGAGACCCCACCTTCCCTGTCCCCACTCAGGACCTCCCTCTGGCCTCTGTGCTTTGCTCCTGCTGTTCTGTCCGGAATGCCCTTCCTGGTTCTACTTTTAAACACTTTTCGCATCTTTAAACCCAGCTGGATGCCCCCAGTCCTGTACAACCCTCCGCGCCAGAGTCATCCCCAACTCAGCGGACGTCTCCTTCCCTGGAGGAGCACCCTGCACTTCGGAATTGAATCTCTGGAAAGAATACCTGAAGTCCAGCTCCAAGCCCGTGGAACTGGGGTCCTGAGCGGTGGGGGGCAGGGACACCCAGGATGAGGAGCCGGGGCAGGAAGTGAGGTGGGCCAGTTCATGTTTGGAAAAATAGAAATAAAACAGCTCTTTAGCTGTGTGGGAGTTGACAGAGAGGGGCAAGGTGAGGGCGGAGCGAGCAAGAGGTCAGGCCGCACACCCGCTGGAGGGACAGCGCCTCAGAGGTGGGGTCTCAGATACTATCTGGACGGAGAAAACCCAGCTAGGTCCAGGTCCGCTTGGTCAACCTCCTGCCTGGCTCATCTGTGGATGGCGGTGCTGGGCATCGGGCTATCCTGCATAGGTGCCTAATAAATGCTGGGATAAACGGAGGTGGCTTGAAGATTCTGCAAACAACCCAAATGTTATTGCAAGTTACATGCCCCTTGGGTTTTTATTTCAATGGGTCTTCCCATGAATAAAATCAGGAACGGAAGAGTAGGGAGCTTCCCAGGCTTTTCATGTTTTCTTAACTACGCCACTGATTGCTACACATAAATACGTCACGGCCTCTTTAAAAATATTTTCTAACAGGCATAAAGCACATCTATGGAAACGTTGCATTCCCTCTCCCCCTCCCCCGAACTTTGCTTCTGTTGGAAAACTTCCACAGTTTCTGCGGCCCCTTCTATGAATTAGCTTTTTAAAACGACGGAGATCTGCCCAGTCCCCGCCCCCAGATTCTAATCATGGGTCCACGCCCCTCCCTGCCTCTGTGAATCTAGTCTAAGGGCCTCAGGTTGGAAATCGGCGGCGAAGGGCGGTTTGTCCTAGATCTCACAACCGCCTGGGGTGGGGTTTGGGAGGCAAGCCGCTCTGTGTCCTCTCACGGGCAGGGACCATCCCTCCACACCCTCTGACCCCTCTCCATCTAAGACACGCTTGCTTCTCAAACTGAAAATTACCGTTCCCGGGACTCTTGGATGCTGCCAAGCTGCAGAACCTCTGCGTCTATTTAACTAACACATACTATTTTCCTAAACCCAAGATGTTAACCGGGTGCCCTGACTTAGCTTCCAGAGGAGACGCTGATTGTGAATGAATTACCTGGATGGGGCGATTCGGTGAGGGCTGCTGCCCGGTCCCTGGGAGGCACGAGTTCCCAGGACAAGGTGGCAGTTAGAGAAGAGCCCCCTCTGACCTCCTGCTATTTCTTTTGCTATTTCTCCTGCTATTTCTTTTGCTAATTAAAACACAGCCAATGCCAATTAAAACACCACAAGAGCTATTACTGCTTTTTTGTTTATCCATGGACCGGGGATAATGCAGGGAAATGGAGTGGAAACTCCCCGAGTACTAGCTTGGCCATTGGTTCTCAGGAACAAGCGCTCTGTGCTTCCCATTGAGGGGCCGGCATTGTCCTGCAGGGTGCAGCTTCCTGGGCCAAGTAGGTTTGTCTCACGGGCCAAGTGTTGCTCAGCCCGGCAGGTGCCAGGAGCCACTGCCCGAGATGGCAGATCTACAGGCTCTGAGGACTCTGCCTTCCAAGCACCTGGGCCGAGGGATGCAGAACTGGTCCCTCGCCCCCACCCATGGTGCAGGCCAAGCGAAGGAAGCCAACAGAGGGCCCAGTGACTATGTGGGTCACTCAGCCACACCCCCCAAAGCCTCCCCTTTCAAAGCTGGTAGAAAGGGACCAGAAGGTTACCAGTTACCTCCCAGCTTCCCAAATTCCCCATGTCCTCAGTGGAGCCCTTCTTCCTCCTTTGGAGCAAAGGGGGAGCGTTGGGGATTCTGCATTTGTTCGGTGCAGTTCTGGGAGAAGCAGAATGACGAACGGCCAGAGACAGAAGCTCAGCAGTGAAGGGAGCCTGGGTGTAGATCACTGGCTAGCCATGAACCCGGGCCTTCTCACCTCATCTTGAAAAGGGAGAAGAATTGACCTCTCCCTTGAAAGAGTTGCTGCAAGGATTAACACCATTAACGTGTGAAAACGCTTTGCCCAGCACATGGCATAGAGGAGTGCTCAAAACTGTCAGCCAGCATCATTATTCTCCTATGGCCAGACAGACACCAGCCCCCTGGGAGGACGCGGAGTTTATGAATGCAGGTGCATGAACAGTGCAGTTACCCTGTGGCTAGAAACCTTTCTTCACTAGAAGCACCTGGGGTGGTTCTAAAACTCCTAATTCCTGAGCCGTGCTCTGACTGTACCCGATGTGCTGCCCAAATTCAGAAGGACTGATTTAGTGAATGTGCTGTCCTTCACCTTTGCTCCCTAAGCCAGCAGTGTCTGGAGGACACTGATGGAGCCTTGTGATGGACCGAATGCTTGTGTCCTCCCCAGTTCATATGTTGAAGCCCTAAGCTTCAACATAATAGTATCTGGAGGTGGGGCCTTTGGAGGTGGTTGGTGTTAGATGAGGTCGTGAGGGTGGAGCCCTGTGATAGGATTAGTGCCCTTGGGAGAATAGGAAGAGACAACAGAGCTTGGTGTCTCCACCATGTGAGGACCCAGTGAGACAGGGACCATTTCCAAGCCAGGGAGAAAAAGTTTCTCACCAGACACTGAATGTTGGCATGTTGATCTGGGGCTTCCAGCCTCCAGAACTCTGGGAAGTCAATGTCTGTTGTTTAAACCACCCAATCCGGGGTACTTTGTCATGTCGCCTAAGCTGACTAAGACAAGCACAGGGTGAAGGTCATGGGACCACTAGCATTTCACGTAAGAATCCTCTGGAAGCTGGCAGGTGGGGTCTGCCTTTGACTGTCCCGCCACATCTAGAACAGCCTCCCCTGCAGATGGGCTTCAGCCACATAAGTGGTCTCTTCAGAGCCAGCAGTGTGTCCAGGGCCCAGCTGCAGACCACAGAGAGCATCTCTGATGCCCCATGAGGCCTCTGCCATGGCCAGAGTTGGAGAGTGGAAGCTGATGGACAGGCAGAGAGCATGATCATCGTGGTTTGTGCTTCAGAAAAGAAGGGCCAACACCATTTGTATAAATCCTGCTTTGGGGAAATGACATTAAAAGACAAACTCTTTCAATAGGGGTAAGAGACAATAAACACTCATGACTCAGGGTGAGTCTGCCAGGTACAAAGCCTTGCAGCCGGTATAAAGATTCAAGGAGATATAAAGGGCAGGTGACCCCCAGACATTCGTAAAAACCTCCTGCCGGATGTCTTCCTGAAGCTGGACAGAGTCCCTTCAGACCAGTGAGAAATGTTGTGTGTGTTTGGGTAAGTGTTAAAAGCCTGTGGTTGGAAAAGCAGCAGGTACAGACAGAGAAGCTCTTCTGTGAACCTCTGTGACCTTGAGGAAGTGACTGCCTTTATCTGGAAGCTCTGTCATGAGCAAGCAGACTCGGTGAGATGTTGGTCCCAACATCAGTCAGACTCACTAGGGAGATTTCAAAAGGCAGCAAAGCTTCTGATGAGTTAATGCAAATATAGATTGCAAATTTATGAGAATACCCCAACTGGATATAGAAGGATTTCTTTTTTATAGGAAATAGAAAGGTAATTAAATTAGAGAAACATGGTTAAGGTCCAGGACCTCAAGCAGATTTCATTATGTATCCTGTTACCTGGCAGTGACTACCTGGATTGTGGTGCTGGGGAAGACTGTGGGGCCTAATCCTTGATCCGTGGGAAACAGTGCTGGGATCAGTCGGGGACATCTGTCATTGGGAGATGCTAGCCCAGAAGAGGGTGATTTGCCACACCCAACCCATGGATCTGGGCTGGATTTTTGTAAAGAAAAAAAAATCCTCTATAATTTTGCTTAGCCAGAAACATACTCTGACCACCAGGCCAGAGGTCACGATCACTTCTTAGAAGGCTGCCATCTTCCAGGATGCTCAATCTACAAATCCAACCTGTAAAGTTGTGGTCAGCATGGTCAACATGAGTAAGCAGATGTAGCCAAGGAGACACACACAGAACTGATTCCAGGTTTGGCCGGATGTGCTAGGGCAACGAAGATACATTGCAATCTGTGCAAGAGCCACAAGTGTCCCAGTGATTTACTTGGTGTAAGACAAAACAGAAGAAAAAAACTCCTATGGACTTTCCAATCTGCTTACCTACGTTTCATGTCCTGGAAGCAAGAAGCTCTTCAGCACTAAAAATGAAGCTGGCTTTCTAATAACCGTGGTGAATCAACGTCCTCTTACTCTTCCTAATTTTGTACCAAGGTGATTACCAAGTATCAGTGGTTTAAATATTTATAGAAATGTAGAGAAGCTGCTAATGGCTGAATCAGCTCCAAACGACAGGTGATGACAACAGATTTAATGAACGCAGATTCCACTAAACACACACAATGAAGAACACGCGGAGACAGGGACCTGCCATTGAATACACAAAGATGAAACTCAAATGAGCCATGCAGTGGCTTGGCTTCCACTGGAGAGACACAGGTTGGCCAGGAGGTGGATGTCTTGCCTGACTGTTGGAAATCATGTCCAGTGACAGATGACCTTGAAACTGACGCCCATCAGGAAAGAGAAGAGTCAAGAAGATGGATGCCTTCAACTCTCTGACCATAGAAATAATCACTCCTATCACTGAGCCCAAAAAGTGGTGCTGGTCCCCATTGCATTAAATGCTATTCCCCAGTCCCATGGCACATTGAACAGCTTTCCTCCCATCTTGCAGATGAGGAAAGTCATGCTGAACGGAGGACTGCCTAAGTCCAGAGTCACATAGTGTGTGACCTGGGGTGTCAGACAGAGGTGAGCTCAGCATGCTCTGACTCACTGTTTCCTACTGGACTCTGTGCTGCTTGCAGAACACAGTAAACGAGCTCCCAGGTGGCATTTGTCTTACATCCCCAGCATCATCCTTGCTGAGCTCTCTTCTTCCAGAGAAACTCCTCAGATCCAAGTTCCTACAACCTACACCCATCCTCGTGCCCAGAGAGCAGCGTCCTGCAGAGAACCCAGCTTGCTCATCCTGTCCCATATGCTAGAGACAAGTATGTAAGCTCATGGCAGCATAGAAACCCCTTCTTTGAGGAGATTTACACAGAAGCCTGATGTGCAGGAGACAGGAGGTGGGCTTGGGCTGGAACCCACTGCCCTTCCAGGGCCACTCAGCGCTTTGGGCCACCAAGGGCAATGAGGAGTTGGGGCTAAACCCACTGCCAGGCCTGTGATTCCCAGTCCACACATGCTATTGGGTAGTTTATATTGTATTTAGATCAATTCTATCTAAATGAATGCCTTTGAAAAAGAAATTATATTTCAGGCTTAAATAGAATTAAATAAAATGACCTATAAAAGTAAAAACAGAAAAAAAAAAGGAAAAATGTATTGTGTTCTAGGTTCTTCCGACTGCCAACTCTCTGTTCAGATGGGACATACATGTTGTTAAACCAAACAAGCACCAGGCTGAACGCCCTGCTTGTTGTCATCAGGATGGTTGAGTGGGAAGGAGAGAGTGTCCTCACGACATGACTCTGTGTTCTCCAAAACTCCGGGTGCTTCCCCATCTACTGTCTCTAAAACATCACCCTGGGTAGAGTCCCCTGTTTTGGGAAATACCACCCAGGAAAACTGCTGACATGGGGGAATGACGTAAAAACCCGGGCCTTCTGACATTTATGGCATAACCTGGCAACAGAAGTCAATTCTGTCCATAAAGCCAGAGTGGTAAGGGGTCATTTGGCCCATCCTCTTCTGCTTAAACTCGCCCAGAAGCATTCTCTTCCTGCCACCTGTGTTTCCTGAGAATGGATTACAGCAGGTCTCCACGTGATGGAAGACATGCTGCTGCAGGTCACGGACTTTCCGGGTTTTAGAAGTCACCTGCTTCATCAACCACATAATGCTTGAGTTCTTCTCCCGTGTTCTTGGCAGCAGGAGAGGTCTGGGGTCATTGAGCAGAAGTAAAAATCCTCACCCCAGGCATATCTATTGCAGTATAGGGGCCTCATCAGGATGGGGCCCTTAAAACCCTCCTGAGTATGGAGGTACTGGAAGCCAGCAGACAACACCACTGTGGCTTTAGGGCAGCTTCAAAGAGGCCAGGCTGGTTAGCATCCAGAGCAAGCATGGCACTTGCTGCCCCTGCCAACTCAGGCCCTCGACCTAATTTCAACATCCAATTGTGCCTACACCCAAAAAAACCAAATGTAGATACTTTGCTACCTGTCAGCATCATTAATTTTGTTGTGATTGCTCATTAAAATGGTTTGTTGGTACCGGGCTGAGTTGGCTGTCTTACCCTAAATAAATAGGGTAAGCAGAATCAGGGGGTAATTTGCTTGTGGGCTAGTTTAAGACATCACTATGATCTATTTCACTCTGGGTGGGTTTGAAGGTACCATTTTGCTTTTAGTCATCGTACATGCCTCTCCCTGGAGAGTCTTATGTTTACTTGTTGCTTTGGACTTCTTCCAGGTGAGTTGAGGATATAATCACATTATCATTACCCTCACTAAAACTATATTAACTGCACAAAAAAATGTTGCCTGTGAGGTCTAGGGACAGGAATGAAGAAAAGGCAAAATGTCTTGAAATAATGTGGTAACTTCGCCTCAACCTTTTTTTATAAGAGCAGAAACAGTAATGGCTGGCCTTTCTCGGATGTTTATTGTGAAAAGGCATTGCACCGAGTGTTTTAAAGATACTGTCTCATTTCATTCCTGTAAAGTGGGAACCATTATTATCCCCCTTTTGTAGGTAAATAGATCTAGGGAGGATGTCAGGTGCTGCACAAGGACCCAGGGTTAGTGCCTGAGGAAACTGGAGCCATCGCTCAGATTGCAGTGGTCCTCCCCGGGAACAGTGGTCTGTGTCCCTGCATGGGTCATCCTGGGAAGTAAACGGTCAAACAGATTGCAATCTCACTCACCAATGGTTAGTAAACTTGAGTATTTGAGGGATATCAGGACAGAGGACTTCACAAAGTAAGGCACTCTTAGTCATCCATTACATTCATTCATTCCTACAGTAGATATCTCCTGAGTGCTTATTCTGCTTCAGGCTCTGTGGTAAGTGCTGGGAAACCAGAGGATCCATCCAGATAAATAGTGCCTATCCTTGGGAGCTCACAGCTCTGAAAGGAGAGGAGCCTGAGAGAGAACCATAGTTAGCTCAGATCTAAGCTCTGTATTAGCTCAGATCTAAGTACATGCATGAATGAGTGAGTGTGAGCACATGTGACTATGTGAATAAGCAAGCTCGTGCATATGTGAAAGGTTTCTGGTCAGGCAAGCTCATCAGTCCTTGACACTGATCTAATGTTATTGGTCCTGAGGTCCTGTCTCTTCCCAGTGCCTGGAATCCTCCTTCTGGACTTCAGAGAGGAGAGCTCAGTGCTTTTATACATTGAATTATGCCAACCATACACATTTTATTAATTTATGGAAATGTCAGATTGCTTTAACTATTATACTGAACTTCTGTCCTCCAATAAATGGCTTAATTTCCTTCCAAGGATAAAGCACTCCAGTATTTTCAGCTGACCAATTCAGCTCAGGGCACTCTAATGTTTTCTGTCTACTCAGAGGACACATACTTCATCAGGATGACTCTGGGGTAATGACACCAAAGGCCTATTTCTAATGATTGTCACGGTCTTGGCAAAATGCATTCCATATATTAAGGCTGATGCCTCTCACTGAGCTGGGTGCATCCTCTGGGGGAATAAATGACCTTTTCTCTTGAGCTTTCCTCTGGTTGTGACATGGGAAGAAATATTTCCCAGTGCAATACTAGGTTTGAGAACAGCCCCTAATGCGGGGAAGATGGCCCTGGTCCCAACACATGGAAATACCAAATAAGGAGGACTATCTACAGACATGGCCAAAGGCTGTTAGAAATATCAGTAAACCCTCTTGGAGAGCAACAGATCTGCGTTTACCATGGACCTAAGGAAGCTTGAGTTTCAATGCCACATTAGAGCCCTTAAATCTAAATTTCCATCTACAGGGTGGGACTCTCTTTCTTAAAGAGTACCCACCCGCAATTTCAATAAGCACAAGACCCCATGACACATGGATCTGGCCTTGGGGAGATAAATGTCAGGTGGGAATGGAGAGTCCACTGTAGACAGTGTTGGGATTTTATGGGGAGAAGATTAAACAGTGAAAGTGTTATGGGACAGCAGGACATACTAGGCCCAAATAAGCCACTTTGACATAAGGATTATTTTGAGCTGAAGATAATGGACAAGAAGCAGATATAAGAAAATTTCCCTGCCCTCTCTCTGTTTGCCTAGAAATAGGACATCAATTTGTGAAGGTGTCCCCTTCCCCTCTGTACCAGGAAGGAGAGAAGTTAATCACCAGAGACAATACCAGACCCTAATCAGCACCAGAGGCATCTACACAACAGACCTTACCAACCACCCCTTGTCTTCCACTCCCCCGTGCCCTTGTTTGCCCAGTTTGCTGCCCTAGAGACTCAAAGTCCTCTTCATTTGCCTTGTCACTTCTCTACAGATGTATTTTTCTATTGGTAAGGTTTTATATAAGCCTGAGTTCTAATCATTGGTTTCGGTTACTCATCATTGAATGCTCCCGTGTGTGTGTGTGTATGTGTGTGTGTGTGTGTGATGCATATGTGTTATTAAGCTTCTGTCTGTTTTTCTCTCCTTATTCAGTCTTCTATTAATCTAATTTATGGGGCCCCAGCCAGGGAATCCAGGAGGGCAGAGGGGAAAGGCCATTTACATCCTTACAGCTTCCAGACTTACAGTCTCTAGGACTCCAAACTTCTCAGGAAGAGGGAAGCAAGCCTGCTCATGACATCATTATGCTCCCTTAACACTCAGTAGCACAATGGACAAAGTCCAGGTCAGTGCTTCTTCATCAACCTCTGCAACAAAATCACCTGGAAAGATTTTAGGAGTCTCATGCACAGGTTCCATGCCAACCAAGTGAATCAGAATTCCTGGAGGTGGTGATCCCCATGTGTAGCACACACAATCATGGGGGGTTCCTATCCTTGCCAAATGATGGAGTGTCCTGGAGGCTTTAAAAATGCAGATACTTGGGCCACATCCCTGCCCACACCAATCCAAATCCCTGAACTTGGATCCAGGTGCCTTCATACATAGACTTCCCAGGCCCTTAGGTGATTCTGAGGAATATCCAAATTGTGAATTATTGGTCTAAGCAAGTTAAATATGAGGTGGGTTGAGCGGTGTATAAGAGGATATTTAAAGGTGAAGGTGGGCAGAAAAATTCAGGGAGGGCTTCCTGAGAGCTGCAGTCAGGCCAGTCTTTAAGGGACTAATGGGCTGTGATGATGTAAGTGAAGGGAGGCTCTTTTTTGTAATAGTCAGGGACTGCTCAAATTAATATAGCAATCAGGATAAAGGTTAATTGGATGAAACTCACAGTTTCATCACTGAACAGAACACACCATTCTTCACTGAATGTTCTGACAGCTCTGCAGACAAGAGGAACACCATGAACACCACCTTGAAACAGTACAGGGCATGGAATGTAAATACTAATGATAGAGGGTGGGTTGTCAGGGAATAATGGGAGAAAGTCTCTATCAAGCCATGGTTTTGACAACTAGATGTAGATGTGGGTGTATCTTTTTCTATCCAAATAATGAATAGCTAGTCTAGATCCTTTCCCCTGTCCTTGAACGAGAAGGCCCAGGAAGAAGCCCCAGGGGCTGTGGGGTTCTCAGCTGTGCAGGCAGGAACTTATCCAGAGTGCAAATCATGAATTTTGTGTTTACCCTCCAAGTGCAACAACCAATAGGAGATGCCACCTTGACAAGATTTTATTGACTTAATCTTTAGAATTTTGGGAAATCTTAGGTCCGTGAATGGTGGACCCCTTCTCCAAGCCTACTCAAGGCAGGAGGTAAAGATCAAGAAAGGGTTTCGATCTTGGGCTGTCAAAGAGTTAATTTCCTTTGGTGTTATCTTGTCTCTACTGTTACTACCTTCATCATTCATTATTCATCAGGTTTTCTTTTTTTAATAAGACAACTTGAGTATAAAAATCAAGGAGGTAGTCAAAAATATATTTTGATCGAGAATGTTTGAAGGAGAGGCTGAGAGTTCTTTTCAATGACGGGTCTGATGCCGTTGGGGAGTCTGGGGTTACTACAGTTTAAGAGGGCATCAGCTAAGGTGAAGAAAAGAGACCTGTAAGATATCTTGATCAAACATTCCTGGGAGGAATTTTCCCTGCCCTCGTCCTCCTTTCTCCCAGAGAATGTACAAAAACAGTGATGCCTTTAAGAGCAATAAATAAATCAGTGGTGCTAATAAAGACAATAACAAATAGGGCAAGAGATCATTCACCATCTTGTGATGAATCCCAGCTCAGGTTTGATAAAAAGCTGGTGGAAACTGCCGTTGTTGTAGGAAATTAAGAATGAGCTCATTAGCTGAGCAATTTAAGCCATTCATATGAAGAGTACTACTTCCCAGATTTAGGATGCAAAGGATCTTGTGTTCTGTCCAGCTCATTTTTCCTGATCCTGATCTGGTCTTGATAAAGAAATTCTGCAAGTGACTTACGGTGTGGGAACCATGACAGGGAATGATTTTCTCAGCACTGGTAAATGAATATGACCTATAAGAAAAATACTCCGGGTTATGTTTACTTGGGGAAATAAATCTCTCCTGTGCCCATCTTTCTTCTCCATCTAGTCAGGAGAGAATTCACTTTCTGGTCTCATTTTCCTCACTGGCTAGAAGTGAATGAGAAGTACACACCCAGCCTCCGGCTTCACCCATTCAGACCTGAGTCTATCATTTTGGAGAGCAAGCCTGGATTTGCCTGGAGTGTGGATTGTCTCCAGACACCAAGTGTCTCTCAGCCCTGTGGTGGGGGCAGGTGTGGCATTTCTGGGCTCTGAGAAGGCACTCGCTGTGAGTCCTGTTGGAGTAGGGATCCTCCTCAAGGCTCCAGGGGCCTGTCTGTGAGCCTTGCCCCCTGGAATTGCCATCAGGATCCTTTACGGAGTAAACCCAACATCCAACCAACAGAGACTCAAGAATGGCTCCTCGCTTCCAATGGCCCAAATCTCTCACTAATAAATCAAATGGTGGTTTATTTCTCAAATCCTATTTGGTTTTTCATGCTCTTCTTTGGAAATAGCCTCTGCAGGGCCATGTTGCACAGGTGAGTGAGAGCACCCCAGGCTTCTGTGGTTGCAATAGTCGAGACTCATGGGCTGTCAATCGGTTCTTCGGTGCAGGCACTGGGCTGGAAGCTTTGGCCTTGTTACCCCACACATGTCACTTCTGAGGACACTGAAGGAGAGGACAGTGAAAAAAAGCTGCCCAAAGCCACACAGCTGATGAAGAGGAGTTAGAGTGCCAAGTCCTGTTCAGATGCAACCCCAGGCTCTTGTTTTTAGGACTGTGCAAGCCACACATCCCCAGTCTGGGGGAAGCATGGGCAGCTCCCCTCACCAATCCTCAAACCTTCAAGATCTTATAGTCCTTCAAGAAAATCACATTCATCCAAGCCCAAGAGATTCTTTTTTTTCTCAACTAAATGATTTGGGTGCAGTTTGCATTGGGCCAGTGTGGCTCCCCTTCATGCTGGTGGGCCAGCTTCTGAGCAACCCCCTCCCCCCACAACATCACAACATGGAATGTAGTGCAAGGATGCAGCTCCTGGGACACCCAATTGGGGTGCACAACCCACATCCTCATGAGTGTGCCCGTGGGCCCCCACATGGATGAAACCAAAGCCATGGACTCTGCGTGGGAGATGCAGACTCCAGGGAACAAGCTGACAAGGCTTGAGTGCTCTACTTGCCTGGCTTTATTCACATGGAGTCTAGAAGAAGAAGATTGCTTCGCATTTGGCCAATTTCCAGAACTTTCTTCCTGCAATGTATATAGCATTCCCTCTAAAAATTACTCACCTGGGGCTTTCGATGTTTTTTGTTTTGTTTTGTTTTGTTATACTTATTTATTTATTTTTTGAGAGGTTGTCTGTGTTAACTGCTCATTCTCCTAGTTTCCCACAGCTTGTCTGTGGGTAAAGTCAGACTCTTCAAAAACATTTTACTTGGAGCCTATCAACACATTTGTAATTTGTGTGCAATGTCCTCATGCAGGCATGGTATCACACTATCTCCTCAACACTCATCAAAACGAAGTATAAGCAATGTTTGAAAATATTTTTATTTCCTCCCCAAGGCAACAATCAGACATTACCTGTTATGTTAACCCTATCTCTTTCATCAGGATTTATGTGCCTTCCTTCTGGAAGGTGGCTCCAAGTTTCTCTCTACCAGCATTTTTATGCATTCCTTGATCAGACAAATTCTATGTTACATAAAAATCATCCTTTTGGGCTTAGCTACCAAAATATTTAATTGATTCCTAAAATTAGTGCTCAATTTCAGAAGCAATCTTATTCTAGAGGCCTGGGATGGACAAATTTTTCTCTGCTTCCTAATTTACAAAACAATAAATTAAAAAATATATTCCTTTCTTTGTATTTAAAAAAAAAACACACGTTTATGGTAGAATATTTGCAGGATGTAGAAAAGAAGAATGGGAGGAAAAGTAAGCTCCCACCCGCAGACACCCACTCCTCCCCAACCCCTCCCCTCACCATCACACAAGTTCCTGGTGCAGAACAGACACCTGATACATGCATGTGGGACATGTCAGTGGATGGGCTCTCTTTCCCACCATCAGTTCTTCTAGCCCTGTCCCTCCACCTCATCCTAACTTTTCCTCTGTCCCTGCTCCTAAGTCAGTGGAAGATGCAGCTTCTTCCTGGCTAACGGCAACCCATCTGCACATTCTCTGGCTTCTATTTTCCCCTCTCTGTTCACCTTCTCCAGGACTTTAATCCCTAATTCATCACCCTCTTACATGTTTTCAGCCAAGTCTCTTCTCATCAGCATCTGAACATGAGTGGAGACTATTTCATCTTAAATACAATTCCTTGGACCCCCACATTTTCCTCCAGCTGTTACCATAAGGATCTCCCACCTGCCGTCACTCTTTTCCAAAGCTGCTCCCCACCCTTCTGTCTCCTTCTCAGCCTCTAATCACGGCTTAAACGTTGGAACGCTGGCTGTGGCTCTTTGCAATGGAGTCGCCCTGGCCGGAACCTTTATCAGGTGGGAACTGCTGCCGATGCTCGGCCTCGCTCAGGCAGAACCCGGCACTCCTTTTCAAAATCCCACCTTGTCCTCACTGCTGTGGCAGATCCTTGGATGTGTAATTCCATCAACTCTCATGGCTTTAATTCCCATTTATCTCACCGAGGACACCCAGATCTATATATCTATCCAGATGGCCCCTGAGTTACAGATGTGTGTGTCTCTGGATGTCAGGGTAGGCCACGCGGGGCTGCAGTAGCAGACAAACACGAAGATCACTGTTGTGTGTGACATGTAGACAAAACTGCATGCCCTCTGTCCCCTCTCTCCTTATACCCACACCATCTGCAACAATGACCTCCAAATTCATAACAGCAATGGAAGACGGGACTGGAGGATCAAGCAAGATTTTTTTAAAAAGATTTTATTTATTTATTTGAGAGAAAGAGAATGAGAGATAGAGAGCACGAGAGGGAAGAGGGTCAGAGGGAGAAGCAGACTCCCTGCTGAGCAGGGAGCCTGATGTGGGACTCGATCCCGGGACTCCAGGATCATGACCTGAGCCGAAGGCAGTCGCTTAACCAACTGAGCTACCCAGGCGCCCCAAGCAAGATGTTTTAAGAGTCAAGGCAGATAGTGGCTGTTTTGATCCAAATTGTGTTTTCCCCAGAATTTATATGGTGAATTGTCATATGGTGAAGCCTAACCTCCAATATGTCAGAGCATGACCGTACATGGAGGTAGGGTCTTTGAAGAGGTAACTAAGTTAAAATGAGGTCGTCCAGGTGGGCCCCAGTTCACTCTGACTGGTGGGAGCTCTCTTCCTGGCTCATAGATGGACTTTCTTGCTGCAGGTGTCTCCTTCTCTTATAGGGACACCAGTCCTGTTGGATCAGGTCCCCAGACTTAGGACCTCATTCCAACTTGGTTGCCTCCTGAAGGACCCCCATCTCCAAATACAGCCACACTGGGGGATAGGGCTCCCATATGAATTTCAGGTGGACACAATTGGTCCACAGAGTCATCTGAAGAAAGCATTCCTGTTGCCTACTATCTGCTGGGTGCTGGAAGGTCTGCCCCGTGCAAGGGAAGCCTGTAGTTAGTCATCCTGGGGCCAAGGAATAGCAGGTATTCCTGATGAAATGGTATGCATCCACTAGCTTTCATAGTTATGCTGCTATAACAAACAGCCCCCAAGCTCAGTGCTTATGAGTAAAAATGGTTACTCCCAGTCACATCACATGGCTCTCTGCAGGCTGGCTTCCACATATCCCCCATTCATGCTGAGGCAGCTACCCTGACCTAGATACTCAGCCTAGCATTGAGAAAAAGGAGGCAAGGCAGAACCATGGGATGGCAGTTAAGTTTCCACCTGGATAGGGTTCACATCACTGCCTCTCACATTTCACTGGCCAAAGCAAATCACATGACCAAGCCCAGCGTCAGTGGGAATACACTCATCTCATCTCGAGGAAGGGGCATCAGGGGGCCTGGCTTTGTGAGACGGCCCAGGTATTCATGGTCTTGTGCTTTCTTAGAACATAGTAGGTTAGTGCCTTGCAGTAAGTGCTTCCAAGTAGGCAGGGTCCTTGGCCACTGGGCCAGGGGAGAGGCCAGTGTAGAAAAACATGAGGAGACAGTGTGTTCTTCTATGGGGGCTGCTCCCAGCTGGCAGGTGTCACATCCAGGTGTTCTTACTGCTGGATGGTGCAGAACTGGTGTGATAGGAAAAGCTCATCCTAACCAGACTGCCTTCTCTAGCATCCTGCCTTTGTCTTCTGCTTAAGCAATCATTTATGATCTGATGGACAAATGCAGAAGCATGTACCCTCCCCAAACAGAATGCCGGCCTACTCCAGCTGATTCCCAAAGATGGCAAAAGTGTAGCACATTGTCTGAGAACATTGAAAAACAGGCAATGCTGTGGGGAAAAAAATAACAGGTAAAGACCAACATTTTTGTTTGGGGCCTGATTCGGGTCTCTGAGGCTTCACTGGGTCTGAGCTCTGCAGGATGTTCACCTTACACATTGGTGCAGATCCTGGTGGCTTGTCAACTAGGAAGGTCACCATTCTTCCTAAAGGTAATGGCTTACATTTATTGAGAACTTTCCATGTGCCTGGTATTATTGCAACCATCAGACACAATTTAAAACAGCTTCAGCATTTTTCCTATTTTATATAGGAGGATATTGAAGCAAGGAAAAAAACTTTAAATTTTAATTACTTCCCAAGAAATTAATAATAAGAGGAGGTGTGTATTAAAAAATGAATATGTTTATATTTCATTTACTGCCTATGGTAAGCAGAGCCCCTGGAAGATGGCCACACCCAAATCCCCCAATTCTGTGCATATGTTACTCAGACAGCAAAAAGGACTCTGCAGTTGTGATTATGGTTGTGGACTTTAAGATGGAGAGATTATCCTGATTACTCAAGTGGGACCGATCTAATCACAAGAGCCCCGAAAGAAGAGAACCCATTCAGACCGGAAGAAGAGGAAGTCAGAAGAGATTCGGCAGAAGTGGAGCTCATAGAGATTCCAAGCGTGGGAAGGATCTGATGCAACATTGCTAGTTTTGAGATCCAGGGACCACCTTGCAGGGGCTGTAAAGAGATTTCTAAGAGGTACTGGTGGCCCCAGCAGCAGCCAGCCAGGTAACAGGACTTCAGTCCTGCAACACCAAGAAACAGCAGCTGTTATGTCTGTATCTCGAATCGGCTTGGAAATGGATCCTTTCCAAGCTTCCACTGACACCTTCATTGCAGCCTTCTGAAACCCAGAGTGGAGAAAGCAGCTGAACCCACGCAGACTTCTGGCCTCTAGAGCTGTGAGAGAGCAGGTGTGCATCGTTTTAAGCCATTACGTGTGCGATGATTTCTTAGAACAACAATAGCTAACTCACGCAGTGTCACTGAAAATGCTTTAAGAGAACATTGGACCACAGGGTACCTCCCTACTCCAGACTCCTCTTGGAATCCCCCCTCTCCCCTCCTCCGCCCTCTCTCTCCTTTCTCTCTAGCCCTCTCTCTCTCTCCTTCCCTCTCTTCTTCTCATTTCTCCCCAGAGATCTGACAGTGATTAACCTGGCTGGTGCTTTTAGGAGAAGGAGCTGGGCATGTGCATTTCAATCGGTTCTCCTGTCTCTACTCTTTGGGATCTTCATGTCCCCAGAGAATATCCACCCCCATGCCCTGTAGAGGGATCCTGCAGATGTCAGTCTCTAAGCGGATGATTTAATTTCTTTTTTTAAATTTTTTTATTGTTATGTTAATCACCATACATACCTCATTAGTTTTTGATGCAGTGTTCCATGATTCATTGTTTGTGCATAACACCCAGTGCTCCACGCCGAACGTGCCCTCTTTAATACCCATCACCAGCTAACCCAATCTCCACCCCCCTCCCCTCTAGAACCCTCAGTTTGTTTTTCAGAGTCCATCGTCTCTCATGGTTCGTCTCCCCCTCAGACTTACTCCCCTTCATTCTTCCCCGCCTGCTATCTTCTTCTTTTTCTTTTTTCTTAACATATGTTGTATTATTTGTTTCAGAAGTACAGATCTGTGATTCAACAGTCTTGCACAATTCACAGCGCTCACCATAGCACATACCCTACCCAATGTCTATCACCCAGCCACCCCATCCCTCCCACCCCCCACCACTCCAGCAACCCTCCGTTTGTTTCCTGAGATTAAGAATTCCTCATATCAGTGAGGTCATATGATACATGTCTTTCTCTGATTGACTTATTTCACTAAGCATAACACCCTCCAGTTCCATCCACGTCGTTGCAAATGGCAAGATCTCATTCCTTTGGATGGCTGCATAATATTCCAGTGTGTATATATACCACTTCTTCTTTATCCATTTATCTGTCGATGGACATCTGGGCTCTTTCCACAGTTAAGCTATTGTGGACATTGCTGCTATAAATATGGGGATGCATGTACCCCTTTGGATCCCTACATTTGTATCTTTGGGGTAAATACCCAGTAGTACAACTGCTGGATCGTATGGTAGCTCTATTTTCAACTGTTTGAGGAACCTCCATACTGTTTTCCAGAGTGGTTGCACCAGCTTGCATTCCCACCAACAGTGTAGGAGGGTTCCCCTTTCTCTGCATCCCCGTCAACATCTGTCGTTTCCCGATTTGTTAATTTTAGCCATTCTGACTGGTGTAAGGTGATATCTCATTGAGGTTTTGATTTGGATTTCCCTGATGCCGAGAGATGTTGAGCACTTTTTCATGTGTCTGTTGGCCATTTGGATGTCTTCTTTGGAAAAATGTCTGTTCATGTCTTCTGCCCATTTCTTGATTGGATTATTTGTTCTTTGGGTGTTGAGTTTGATAAGTTCTTTATAGATTTTGGATACTAGCCCTTTATCTGATATGTCATTTGCAAATATTTTCTCCCATTCTGTCAGTTGTCTTTTGGTTTTGTGGACTGTTTCTTTTGCTGTGCAAAAGCTTTTTATCTTGATGAAATCCCAATAGTTCATTTTTGCTCTGGCTTCCCTTGCCTTTGGCGATATTTCTAGGAAGAAGTTGCTGTGGCTGAGGTCGAAGAGGTTGCTGCCTGTGTTCTCCTTTAGGATTTTGATGGACTCCTGTCTCACGTTTAGGTCTTTCAACCATTTGGAGTCCATTTTTGTGTGTGGTTAAATTTATTCCTAGGTATCTTATGGTTTTGGGTGCAATCGTAAATGGGATCGACTCCTTGATTTGTCTCTCTTCTGTCTTGTTGTTGGTGTATAGGAATGCCACTGATTTCTGTGCATTGATTTTATAGCCTGCTACTTGACTGAATTCCTGTATGAGTTCTAGCAGCTTTGGGGTGGAGTCTTTTGGGTTTTCCACATACAGTATCATATCATCTGCAAAGAGTGAGAGTTTGACTTCCTCTTTGCCGATTTGGATGCCTTTGATTTCTTTTTGTTGTCTGATTGTTGTGGCTAGGACTTCTAATACTATGTTGAATAGCAGTGGTGATAGTGGACATCGCTGTTGCCTTCCCGACCTTAGGGGAAAAGCTCTCAGCTTTTCCCCATTGAGAATGATATTCACTGTAGGTTTTTCGTAGATGGCTTTTATGATATTGAGGTATGTACCCTCTATCCCTATACTTTGAAGAGTTTTGATCAAGAAAGGATGCTGTCCTTTGTCAAATGCTTTTTCTGCATCTATTGAGAGGATCATATGATTCTTGTTCTTTCTTTTGTTAATGTATTGTATCACGTTGATTGATTTGCGGATGTTGAACCAGCCTTGCAGTCCAGGGATAAATCCCACTTGGTCATGGTGAATAATCCTTTTAATGTACTGTTGGATCCTGTTGGCTAGTATTTTGGTGAGAATTTTTGCATCCATGTTCATCAAGGATATTGGTCTGTAATTCTCCTTTTTGATGGGGTCTTTGTTTGGTTTTGGGATCAAGGTAATGGTGGCCTCATAAAATGAGTTTGGAAGTTTTCCTTCCATTTCTATTTTTTGGAACAGTTTCAGGAGAATAGGTATTAATTCTTCTTTAAATGTCTGATAGAATTCCCCTGGGAAGCCATCTGCCCTGGGTTTCTGTATGTTGGGAGATTTTTGATGACTGTTTCAATTTCCTTAGTGGTTATAGGTCTGTTCAGGTTTTCTATTTCTTCCTGGTTCAATTTTGGTAGTTGATACATCTCTAGGAATGCACCCATTTCTTCCAGGTTATCTAATTTGCTGGCATAGGGTTGCTCATAATATATTCTTATAATTGTATTTCTTTGGTGTTGATTGTGATCTCTCCTCTTTCATTCATGGTTTTGTTGATTTGGGTCATTTTTCTTTTCTTTTTGATAAGCCTGGCTAGGGGTTTTTCAATCTTGTTAATTCTTTCAAAGAACCAGCTCCTAGTTTCCTTGATCTGTTCTACTGTTCTTTGGTTTCTATTTCATTGATTTCTGCTCTGATCTTTATTATTTCTCTTCTCCTGCTGGGTTTAGGCTTTACTTGCTGTTCTTTTTCCAGCTCCTTTAGGTGTAGGGTTAGGTTGTGTATTTGAGACCTTTCTTGTTTCTTGAGAAAGGCTTGTATTCCTATATACTTTCCTCTCAGGACTGCCTTTGCTGTATCCCAAAGATTTTGAACAGTTGTGTTTTCATTTTCATTGGTTTCCATGAATTTTTTTAATTCTTCTTTAATTTCCTGGTTGACCCATTCATTCTTTAGTAGGATGCTCTTTAGCCTCCACGTATTTGGGTTCTTTCCAACTTCCCTCTTGTGACTGAGTTCTAGTTTCAAAGCCTTGTGGTCTGAAAATATGCAGGGAATAATCTCAAACTTTTGGTAGTGGTTGAGACCTGATTTGTGACCTAGGATGTGATCTATTCTGGAGAATGTTCCATGGGCACTAGAGAAGAATGTGTGTTCCGTTGCTTTGGGATGAAATATTCTGAATATGTCTGTGAAGTCCATTTGGTGCAGTGTGTCATTTAAAGTCTTTATTTCCTTGTTGATCTTTTGCTTTGATGATCTGTCCATTTCAGTCAGGGGGGTGTTAAAGTCCCCCACTATTATTGTATTGTTGTCAATGTGTTTCTTTGCTTTTGTAATTAATTGCCTTATATAATTGGCTGCTCCCATGTTCGGGGCATAGATATTTACAATTGTTAGATCTTCTTGTTGGATAGACCCTTTAAGTAGGATATAGTGTCCTTCTTCATCTCTTATTACAGGCTTTGTTTTAAAATCTAATTTGTCTGATATAAGGATTGCCACCCCAGCTTTCTTTTGGTGTCCATTAGCATGGTGAATGGTTTCCCCCCCTCACTTTCAATCTGGGGGTGACTTTGGGTCTAAAATGAGTCTCTTGCAGACAGCATATTGATGGGTCTTGTTTTTTTTTTTTTAAGATTTTATTTATTTGAGAGAGAGAGAATGAAAGACAGAGAGCACGATAGGGAAGAGGGTCAGAGGGAGAAGCAGACTCTCTGCTGAGCAGGGAGCCCGATGTGGGACTCGATCCCGGGATTCCGGGATCATGACCTGAGTCGAAGGCAGTCGCTTAACCAACTGAGCCACCCAGGCACCCGATGGGTGTTGTTTTTTAATCCAATCTGATAGCCTGTGTCTTTTGATTGGGACATTTAGCCCATTTACATTCAGGGTAACTATCGAAAGGTATGAATTTAGTGCCATTGTATTGCCTGTAAGGTGACTGTTACTGTATGTTGTTTGTGTTCCTTTCTGATCTATGCTGCTTTTAGGCTCTCTCTTTGCTTAGAGGACCCCTTTCAATATTTCTTGGAGGGCTGGTTTCATGTTTGCAAATTCCTTTAGTTTTTGTTTGTCCTGGAAGCTTTTTATCTCTCCTTCAATTTTCAATGACAGCCTAGCTGGATATAGTATTCTTGGCTGCATATTTTTCTCGTTTAGTGCTCTGAAGATCTCATGCCAGTCCTTTCTGGCCTGCCAGGTCTCTGTGGATAGGTCTGTTGTCAATCTAATGTTTCTACCATTGTAGGTTACATATTTCTTCTCCCGTGCTGCTTTCAGGATTTTCTCTTTGTCTCTGAGACTCGTAAGTTTTACTATTAGATGTCGGGGTGTTGACCTATTTTTATTGATTTTGAGAGGGGTTCTCTGTGCCTCCTGGATTTTGATGCCTGTTTCCTTCCCCACATTAGGGAAGTTCTCTGCTATTATTTGCTCCAATATTCCTTCTGCCCCTCTCTCTCTTCTTCTTCTGGGATCCCAATTATTCTAATGTTGTTTCATCTTATCGTATCACTTATCTCTCAAATTCTGCCCTCGTGATCCTGTAGTTGTTTCTCTCTCTTTTTCTCAGCCTCTTTATTTTCCATTATTTGGTCTTCTATATCGCTGATTCTCTCTTCTGCCTCATTTATCCTAGCAGTTAGTGCCCCCATTTTTGATTGCACCTCATTAATAGCCTTTTTGATTTCGACTTGGTTAGATCTTAGTTCTTTTATTTCTCCAGAAAGGGTTTCTCTAATAACTTCCACGCTTTTTTCAAGCCCAGCTAGTGTCTTTAAAGTTATGATTCTGAACTCTAGGTCCAACATCGTACTAATGTCCGTATTGAGTAGGTCCCTGGCAGACAATACTATCTCTTGTTCTTTTTGCTGAGGTGATTTTTTTCGTCTTGTCATTTTGTCCAGAGGAGAATAGATAAATGAGACAACAAAATGCTAACAGGTTAACAACATCCCCAGCAAATATACTCTATACAAATCAGAAAAGACCTGAAACCAGGGGAAAAGAAAGGGAAAGGAAGAGAAAAGAAAGAATGAAAAAAAGAAAAAAGAAAAAGATAAAAACAAAAACAGAACAATACAAAAAAACCAGAATATGATCAAATATGATCAGGCTAGTGCATAGATCAGTGCCACACACTAGATTTTGGGCGTATTTTGGTCTGTTAGAAAAAAGTGCCTCCTAAAATTTTAAAGGAAGAAAGACTTATATGTACAAAATAAGGGTTGATATCATGAAGGGATGGAAGATGAGTGTAAAGATGAAAATTATAAAGATTTTATAAACGGAATTGATACGATAAGAAGTTGTTTGAAAAAAGAAAGAAGATTTAAAAAAAAAAGAAAAAAAAGGGAGAGAATGTGATCAGGCAAGAGACTAGAACAA